>NC_092139.1:4449141-4758664 GCF_043159975.1 Macaca nemestrina | reverse complement strand
CAGGAAAGAGCCTGGTGCACCCGTGACTCACACGGCTGGGGAGGGGGGGAGGAAGCCCCAGCATTCCTGCTTCCCCCGATCTTGCCCTTCAGAGGGTTTGAGGCTGAACCAGTCCCTCTTCAAGGGAAGAAAGGGAAGATGTATCCCCTGCCTGACAATTGACAAATAGAGCACATTCCTTTCTTGGTTCCAAAGTCCTTTGCTTGAGAGCAAATGAACCAAGGAGAGGTGGCAGAGCAGGGATCCTCCAGCAGTGAGTGGTACTGGCCCTGGCTGGTGTTTCAGGATAGGGTCCTGGTGAAAGGTGACGGAGGTACAGCCATTGACCACAGGCTCCCCTCCCGATGGTGATCCTCAACAGGGAGGCTGCCCCCAGGTGGGGTGCCAGCTGCAAGGGAGCCTGTGAACACCGGTGAACCCTGCCAACAGAACGACTCTGGGGGTTCTTCTGTGCCTTGGCTTTCTGTATTCTTAACATCTCGATGGCAGAGAAATCTGAGATGAAGGCTAAATATTAGCCTCTGCTTCGGATTTTGATTCCACTAGAAAGACAGATAGTTGAAATAATGCACATTTCAGCTTCCAGTGAAATAGCCAGCAATGTAGGATCTGTGTTTGTTTGCAAAGTTTACTCACCCAATAAATCATTCCTTTGCAGAGATGCCATTAACTAATAATTCAAGGTTGGTAACCTCCAATCAACCGTGATTAAAGAACTTTTGCTGAATGGCAGAGTTAGAACATGTTTTTCTGAATGCCAGCAGCAGTCGGCTTGCACCATCCATCTTTTCTTTGATAAACTGCTCTGGACTAATAATTCCAGTTGGAAAGATTTTAAATCAAGTACGGAGGTTGGCAGGATCAGGGCAAACTCTGAATAACTGTAAAGACTATTTTATTGCAGACTCTTTTCAGATGGGAGACAGTCACCTGGGTTCTCAAGAATGGGTGGTGTTTCCAGGGCACCTCACCTCTTATTCACACCCTGTGGGCACTCCACGCCCATTGCTTCAGAGTTTAACTGTGAAGTGTGGATTTCACACATTGCATTCCTGTCATCATTGTCCCCAGGATGGAAGGCCAGATTCTGCACTTGACACCCTCAAGTCTATCTCTTCCACACTCTGCCTGGAATTCTGTGTCCCAATCATACTGAGGTTTTCCTGGCTCTTTCCTTCTCAGCCTTCAGGTGCCAGCAGGGATGATCATGGGGCCAGATTTCTCCTCTGATCCCCGCAGCACCTCACAGAACCACTGGAAAATACACCGCCTCCTGGTTTGTCTGCCCCTCCTCCAGGCTGTAGGCGAGCTCACTGGGGGCTGGTGATATGTCTCATTTTCTTCTGCAGCCTCTGCACTCAACACAGTGCTGGTGAGAGGTGAAACCTTTGTCAATGTGTGTTGCACTAAAGGGTGAACGAACACACCCCTTGCTGTTTTATGCTAACAAAGGGTGGTTGCAGGACAGAAGTAGGTCATGAGGGGTGGAACCTAACCTACCAGGCACCAAAGTCTCTGGGGAGTATGTTAAAATGCAGGTGCTGGGGTCCCACCTACAGAGGCTTATTCAGCAGGTCTGGGCTGAGACCCTGGGAATCTGCCTTTTTTTTTTTTTTTTTGAGATGGATTCTCGCTCTGTCGCCCAGGCTGGAGTGCAGTGGCATGATCAGCTCACTGCAACCTCCACCTCCCGGATTCAAGTGATTCTCCTGTCTTGGCCTCCTGAGTAGCTGGGATTACAGGTGCCTGCCACCACACCTGGCTAATTTTTGTACTTTTTTTTAATACAGACAGGGTTTCACCATGTTGGCCAGGCTGGTCTTGAACTCCTGACCTCAAGTGATCCACCCGGCTTGGCCTCCCAAAGTGCTGGGATTACAGGTGTGAGCCACTGTGCCTGGCTGGAATCTACATTTTTAACACTCTTCACAGGTGACTGGAATCTACATTTTTAACACTCTTCACAGGTGACTGGAGTTCCTGCTGAAATTGGAGAACCTCTGCTCTTAACCTTTCTTCTTTGCCTCTGAAAGCCACACCTGTGACCTTGAGCCTTGTCTTGCCTTTCTAACTCTGTTGTGTTGAGGGCAATGGTGACAAGAGCCTCTGGACTTTGAACGCTCACAAATAAACAGTGGGAGGCATGTGGGAAGCCCTAGAAGGTGTGAATGGCCAAGGGAGCCTAATTTCAGATGAACTATTGTGAAAATTGCATATTCCTTCATTCAGTCAGCATACATTTATTGAGCATCTACTATGTGTATCAGGAAGGACCTGGAGCTACAGAAAAAGGTAAATAGGGATGACACAGTCCACAGAAACCTGCAATCTGGTAGGCTCTGGGTTGCATAACTCAATGAGAAAGTGAACAAGGTGAAGGCCTCACTTCACCAAGGTCTTTATCTGAACTCACTCCCTGCCCAGGGCAGGCAAGAATCTCCTTTCCAGAAGCAAGGCTGTGCTGACCAAAGGTGGCTGAGCTGTCCTGTAACAGCTGCAAAGCCCATGGTGCGCGGGGCTTTCTGTCCCGTTGCACCTCCATTGTGGGGCTCCATGGGGAAATTTATTACGAGGTTTAGCAGACATTGCACAGGCCACCCCAGACTTGCCTCTCAGTTTGGGCAATCTGTTCAACCAAACTACCGGGCAAACAATTGCACATTCTAATTAGGAGAGACCTTAGGGGAGGTCTTCTATGAGGGGTTCCTGAACCTTTGAACACCTCGCTACTCAGTGTGTGGTCACTGGACCAGCAGCACCAGCATCCCCCGGAACTTGTCAGAAATGCAGAATCTCAGCCGCCACCCCAGGCCTGCTGCACCAGAATCTGCACTTCAGAAAGAGATCACGATCCCCAGGTGATACGTGTGTACATTAAGGTTTGAGACCCACTGGTCTATTGCATCCACTGGGCAAAATGTTTTGCATTGTCTGTGAGGGATCCCAGAGTTCTCATGGGATTTTCCCATTGACCTGTGACCACAAAATTTAATCGCTGCTTTGGAGACTTGTGAAGTCCAGGGCTGGTTGATAAAGGGTTTTGCTTTCCTGATCAATCCCTGAGAGTGATTTGGAGCTAGAGATTTCTTCTAGGGTTATACCTTAAGCAAGTATGGAAGATGGTGGAGAAGTCTATGGAAGGCTGTTGTAAACTCCACACCTGGTGGTTGGCCTGAAGTCACCATAGATCAGCAGGGCTGAGAGTTCGGGAGAAAGGAAGTAGGGGAGAATAAGGAAAACCTGGAATGCACAAGGGAAAAGAAGAACCTGGATCTGTCTTATACTCCCTCCAAATGCGACAACACAGGTGACCTGCAGAAGGAAGCTGCCAGGAGGCTGCTCACGCACCTGGCCCAGAATTCATTGGAGCTGGAAGAGTTGCAGGCCTGGCCCCTAATCAGCAACACGAAGCAGGTGCTTCAACATCGCCCAGCCCTTCTGAGCCTATTGGATGTGCCTTCACTTCTGCCTTCAAGTTCACTACAGGTTTGTTTTGTGGCCAACTTTGGCCTGGAAACATACAGCAGAAAGAATTCTGGGAAACACAGTTCCAGCTTAGATACTGTTGCTGCAGTACAAGTTCTCAGACTCAACCTTCTCCTGGGCTAGGTGAGTACCGTAATGAGCGGCGGGGCTGGGTGAGGTTGTGAGCACCTGGAGAGTTCATGGCTTTACCCAACTGTCGGCCACGATAAATATGGACCCGGGGGTGCCAGATCTCTGATTTTTTTAGGATAAACTAGAATTTGGGGATTTTATGGTAAATTTCCTTTTTTAAATGGTAGAAACCGATTTTTGAAAATCACTAACCAACAAAAATGGTTCTGTAAACTAGACTTTTATCATTTTGATTATGCCCATTTCCCTCATTTTATGGCTATATAAATTGAGGCTCAGAGAGGGCAAGTGGTTTTCCAAACATAGAGCAGCAAGTGTAGCCACTGGACTGGAGTCAGAGCCACATCCCCTCTGGGAACGCTGAGAACAACCTCCATCTTTCTACTGAGGAGTTACACTAGGCCTGGCCCCCAGCATAGAGGGTAGAGAAGGTGTATTTGGCTCCCTCATAGACAATGTGAAACATTTGCCCAATTAATTTCTTAATTGCTCCCCTTAAGGCAGTGCTTCTCAAACTTCAATATGCAGAGAAATCACCTGGCAACCTTTTTTTTTTTTTTTTTTTTTTTTTTTTTTGAGACAGAGTCTCGCTCTGTCACCCAGGCTGGAGTGCAGTGGCCGGATCTCAGCTCACTGCAAGCTCCGCCTCCGGGGTTTACGCCATTCTCCTGCCTCAGCCTCCCGAGTAGCTGGGACTACAGGCGCCCGCCACCTCGCCCGGCTAGTTTTTTGTATTTTTTAGTAGAGACGGGGTTTCACGGGGTTAGCCAGGATGGTCTCGATCTCCTGACCTCGTGATCCGCCCGTCTCGGCCTCCCAAAGTGCTGGGATTACAGGCTTGAGCCACCGCGCCCGGCCGCTCACCTGGCAATCTTATAAAAATGCCAGATTGAACTCAGCAGGTCTGGATGGGGCCCGGGATTGAGAACATCTGGCGTGGTCCCGGGAGGTGAGGAGCACTGTCTTCAGGAGCTAACAGTCCCGCTGGGTCAGAGGGCTTCCACGAGATGACTAGAGCTGGATATTAGGATTACCTGGGGAGATTTAAAACTATCCCATTGCCTGGGCTGCACCAGAGACCACTGACATCAGAACACACATGGGTGAAACCCAAGCCTCAGGATGTTTTAAAGTCCCTCAGGTGATTCCAGTGCCCAGCCAGGGTTGAGAAGCACTAAATTACAGAAAGTTGGTATGAATTTTTTGGTGCTGGAGGGAAGTTCAGGGGCGGGAGGGAGGCAGGGAAGGGCTTTCTAGAAGAGCAGCTTCTAGAGTTTCCCAAGGGAAGGCGCTAGGACGGCACTGTTTGGGATGGGAGCTATGAGCGCCCAGTGGTTATGGAGCATCTGAAAGTGCATTGAGCAAAATACACATTTGATTTGGAAAGTTTGGTATAAGGAAAATATTTTATTAATCACTTTGATATTGACTATATGTTGAAATGATAAAAATTGGAATATACTGAGATAAAGTATATCTTAAAAATTGGTTTCATGGTTTCGTTTTGATTTTTAAAAACATGGCTATTAGAAACCTTACAGTTACATATGTGGTTTACATTGTATTTCTCTTGATGACTATGATCTAAAATCTTCATCGTTCATAACTCCTTGATGATGCTTGTATATTCAAAAGTCTAAATACCACTGAGGTAGTTTGGAACTCGACATAACTTACTGTCTGTAGTCCCTGGACAGGCAGCATCAGCATCACCTGGAAATTATTAGAAATAAAAATTTATCAGGCCCCATTGACTCAGAAATCCTAGGAGTGTGGTCCAGCAATCAGTATGTTAACAAGCTCTTCTGGTAATTTCTGATGCATGCTAAAGATGAGGAACCACCGGTTTACATTTGTCAAGGGGGAGCTATGACCATGCCATAGGCAAGTTTTCCTTGAGTCTTTTCCCAGAGGGGAAGAGTAGCAGTTCCAGGCAGTGAGCATTGGAGAGCCAGAGGGCCTGGCACCTCCCATCAACCCCATAGCAGGAATCGGGTGAACTTTGATTGATGTAAGAAAATGAAAAATTGGTTTTCTTTGTTGTGTAGAAACTTGTTAGTTTGATGTAATCCAATTTGTCTGTTTTCACTTTTGTTTCTTATACTTTTGAGTTCTTATCCAAAATTCTTTGCCCAGAACAATGCCATGGAGCATTTCCCCTATGGCTATGTTTTCTTCTAGTAGTTTTATAGTTTCAGGTCTTACATTTAAGCCATTTAAGTCTTTAATCCATTTTGAGTTGATTTTCCTGTATGGTAAGAAATAGGGGTCTGGTTTAATTTTTCTGCATGTGGATATCCAGTTTCCCCAGCACCATTTATTGAAGAAACTGTCCTTTCCTCAATGTGTATTCTTGATGCCTTTGTGGAAAATCACTTGGTTGTAAGTGTGTGGATTTCTTTCCATGTTTTCTATCCTGTTCTATTGACCTATTTTTATGTCAATACCATGCTGTTTTGCTTACTATAGCTTTGTATTATATCTTGAAGTCAGATAGTTTGATGCCTCCAGCTTTGTTCTTTTTGCTAAAGATTGCTTTGGCTATTTAACATCTTTTGTTCCATATGAATTTTAGGATTTTCAAAAATTTCTGTGAAGACTGTTACTGGCATTATGATAGGAATTACATTAAATCTGTAGATCACTTTGGGTAGTATGAAGATTTTAACAATATTATTTATTCCAAATCATGAACATGGGATATTTTTCCATTTATGTGTGTCTTTCTCAACTACTTCACTGATGTTTTATAGTTTTCATTGTAGAAGTCTTCCACCTCCTTCCTTAAATGTATTCCTAAGTAGATTATTTTATTTTTGTAGCTATTATAAGTGAGATTACTTTCTTGATTTCTCTTTCAGATGTTCAGTATTGTGTGTAGAAACACTGCTAATTTTTATACGTTGATTTTGTATCCTGTAAATTTACTGAATTTATTAGTTTTAATTTTTTTTTTTTTTTTGATAGAGTCATCAGGGCTTTCTATATACACAGTTATGTCCTCTGCAAACAGGGACCATTGACTTACTCATTTCCAGTTGAAGGTCCCCCCTTTTTTTCCTGTGGCCTAATTGCTCTGGCTAGGACTTCCAGTGCTATGTTAAATAAAAGGGGTGAAAGTAGGCATCTTTGTCTTGTTTTATATCTGAGAGGATAAGGAAATAATCAACAGAGTAAAGAGACAACCTACAGAGTGGGAGAAAATATTTGTAAACTATGAGTCTGATAAGGAGTTAATATCTAGAATACATCATATATAGAATACATAGAATATCTAGAATATATAATATCTATAATACATAATATGAGAAAATATTTGCAAACTATAAGTCTGACAAAGAGTTAATATCTAGAATACATAAGGAACTCAAACAACTTAACAGCAAAAAGCAAATACAGCCGGCCCTCCCTTTCTGAGGGTCTCACATCTGTGTATTCAACCAATGTGGATTAAAAATGTAGTATTTGTGGGACTTGAACATTGGAGGATTTTGGCATCTGAGGGGTGTCCTGAAACCCCAAGGGATGACTGTAATAGATTAATAAATGGGCAAAGGATCTGAATAGACATTTCTCAAAAGAAAACATACAAATGGCCAATAGGTACATGAAAAAAATGTTCAGTGTCACTAATCATAAGATAAATGCAAATAAAAACCACAATAAGATATCACCTCACCCAAATTAGAATGACTATATTATTAAAAAGACAAAAAGTTACAAATGCTGGCATGGCTGTGGAGAAAGGGAACACTTAGACACTGTTGGTGAGAATGTAAATTAGTACAGCCATTATGGAAACAGTATAGAGGTTTCTCAATAATTAAAAATAGAATTATCAAATGATTCAGAAATTCCACCACTGAGTATTTATTTAAAATAAATGAAATATGTATATCTAAGAGAGATTCAAACTCCTATGTCTATGGCAGCACTATTCAGAATAGCCAAGATATGGTCAACCTTAGTGTCTGGCAATGGATAAACGGACAAAGAAACACACACACATGCACACACACACAAACACACACACAATGGAATACTATTCAGCCATAAAAAGAAAGAAATCCTATCATTTGTGGCAATATGGGTGAACCTGAAGGTCATCTGTTAAGCGAAATAAGCCAGGCACAGAAAGACAAAGAAGGCATAATCTCACTCATTTGTGGATTCTAAAAGAGCTGTTTTCATAGAGGTAGAGCATAGAACAGTGTTTACCAGAGGCTGGGGAGGGTAGTGGGAAGAGGATAATGCAGACAGATTGGCCATGGGTACAAAGTTACAGCTAAATAGGATGAATAAATTCTGGTGTTTTATGGCAGAATACAGTTTGAGATGAAAGTCTCATACACACATATGAGTTTTACCTCTACTTTGGGGAAAGGCTTTAAAGCCATATTGAATAGCAAAAGAGAAGGAAAACAAAGAGCTGCTAATGGCTTTTGAATAAGCTCTATGAGACCCACAAGTTATGGGACACCAACAGAAAAGTGGTTTTAAAATGCATCACATTTTGAATACCTTCCAAGAAGAACGATCCAGTAGATGATGGATTTGTGGCTAAGATCAAGGGGATTAGCAGCTTCTTGGGAAGTCTCCCAGGAAGAAGGCTGGCCCAAGGTCATCGGAACTGTCCCCAGTGGAAAGTGGTTGCCACAGTGATGTAGCTCTGAAAGAGAGTGCACCAGGACAAGAAGAAGTTCCTTTTTAAAAAACTAGATATAACATGCTAGTGGCATGAGGAAGTGGAAGGAAAATTTACTGCCTAACAAAATAGCCATTCTGCCTAGGAAAACATTTGTTGGGCCTATTTGTCATGAGAGGTAAAGTACACGGTGTTGCCTGGAATGCGGAAATCTTGGCAAAGAAGGCCACATTGTTCTACACAATAAGGTAAATGTGAGTCCTTCATGTTCCAGTGTGAAACGTTTTTCACTCTTTGAGATAGAAATATTCCCCAATTGTAGTTTACACTTCTCAGTCTTCTGAGAAGTAGCTCCTAAACACAATTCTTTGGAGTAGGCCCTGAAGATAGATTTGAGGCAGGGCATGGGGCCCCGAGGAAGAATGGGTCCTGTGTGGGAGTGGGTGGCAGGGCGGGCTGGCACTGGAGGAGACAGCAGCTCGGGGCTCCCACGATAGGTTGTGGCTGAGGGGCTGAGCGGGCATCATTGGGCATCTGGCATCTGGTGTGAAGCTGCTTTCTGCTCTCTGCTCTGATCTGCCTTCATCATGCTCTCTACAGCCCTCCTACTTCAATTCATCATGAGATTTTATATCCACTAACTTGGTAGGTAAGGTTCACCTGGCATAAACCATACTAGGTGGTATATTGGGAAAAGAAACAGAGGCGCTGTCACATTTGGGACAGAATGGAGCAACTACAATAGAAATAAGACGTTAGTGACATTGAGAAAAGCAAGAAGACTGAAGGGGTGGCCTGCCCCTCCACACCTGTGGGCATTTCTCACTAGGTGGAACGAGAGACTTGAGAAAAGAAATGAGACACATAGACAAAGTATAGAGAAAGAAAAAGTGGGCCCAGGGGACCGGCGCTCAGCATACAGAGGACCCACGCTGGCACCGGTCTCTGAGTTCCCTTAGTATTTATTGATAATTATCTTTACCATTTTAAAGATAAGGGAGTGGCAGGATAATAGGATCATTGTAGGGAGAAAATCGGCAGTAAGATATATGAATAAAGATCTGTGACATGAATAAGTTCAAAGGAAAATGCTGTGCCTTGATATGCATATGCAAACATCTCCATAAACCTTTTAGCAGCATTGTTCCAGCAAGTCCCACCTTTTGCCCTAAGGCGGTTTTCTCCTTTCTCAGTAAACAAAGCATACAATCGGGTTTTACACCCCAGGGACGGGCAGGAGACAGATGCTTTTCTTTATCTTAACTGCCAGCATCCGCCAAAAAGCCTTCTTTCCTCTTGTACTAGTCCTCCTCAGCACAGACCCTTCACGGGTGGCCATATTTCAGACTATCACATGGGGAGAAACCTTGGACAATACCTAGCTTTCCTAGGCAGAGGTCCCTGTGACCTTTGGCCGTGTACGTGTCCCTGGGTACTTGAGATTAAGAGAATGGTGATGACTTTTAACCAGCTGCCTTCAGGCACTTGTTTAACAAAGCACATCCTGCACAGCCCAATATCCATTAAGCCTTGAGTCACCACAGCACATGTCTCTTGCAAGGACAAGGTTGGGGATAGGGTCACAGATTAACAGCATCTCAAATACAGAACAAAATGGAGTCTCTTATGTCTACTTCTTTCTATATAGACACAGTAACAGTCTGATCTTTCTTTTCCCCACAAAGACAGGCAAGGTGACCATTGGAAAGTCGAGGGCCTCCTTCTCCCACTTCTTAGAATCTTCAGAAATCTTCTGTAGATGGCTAGATAGTCCACGGAGATTATGCGTGCTGCAGGGGGTGGGCAGGGGACAGTTATTTTGTCCGGATGCTGAAGGGCTGGAGGATTGCAAGAGAGGAATGTAGCTGAAGGTTAGTCAGGGTCATAGCTGTGGTGTTTCCAGCAGTGAAACTGACAGCCATGGAGGAATATGGGAATCTACTTTCTTGGATGTATAACCTGGTTTTTCATTGTGACATTCAAAGGAATTCACAGTAGGAAACTTAATGTGCACTGAGCTCTGTCTTCATCATATGAAGAGGACAGCAGTTTGCTCATTTTATAGGTGAGCATCTTGAGCTCCTTAGGAGGATCAGGGTAATGTATTGAAAGTTATCTTAGGAGTTAGTGACAGAACAACTATGTGTGTGCTCTGATGATGCAGGTCTAATCCAGCAATCCTTGTTACCATTGCCCGAATGGAATACAGGAGGTTGGAAGTGTCTTTATAAGAAAAAAATATTGTGATAATAATAATGATGATAGTGATGGTTATGATGGTGGTGATGAAGATAATAGCAGTGAATATTGCAATACATTTTTAACAGCTCCTTATCTGCCATACACTAAGCTAAATCATGTACTTGGATTATTTCTTCAAACTGTCAACAAACCAATTTCCATCTAGCCTGAGATTTCTCAAGCTCAGTACCACTGACGTTTGTGGCTGGATAATTCTGTATTGTATGGGGCCATCATGTGCATTGTAGGACGTTTAGCAACATCCCTGGCCTCTACCCACTGGACTCCAGCAGCAACCTCTCCTTCCCTAGTTTTGATAACCACAAATGTCTCCAGACATTGCCATATATCCTTTGGGGGACACAATCACCCCCTGTTGAGAATCTCTGCAGAATCCCGCATTCTTTTCAATATACCTACAAGATCTCACCCACAGGGAGATGTAGCCTCCCCCAGTGCTTCCAGTACTTGCCCCTGGGCAGCCAGGTCCACTGTGAGGCCACTCAGTTCATTACATCACTCATGTTGACCATGAAGACCCTAAGTCATCAAGGAAGGTTCCACTGGGTGCAGCAGATGCCACTCAGGTAGTCAGGAAAAGTATGTGCCACAGTTAAGAAATATTTCTATCCTGGAAGGACTCCCATTATTTTATGTTTATTTTATTTTATTTTATTTTATTTTTATTTTTATTTTTTTTTTTATTTTTTTTTTTTTGAGACAGAGTCTCACGCTGTTGCCCAGGCTGGAGTGCAGTGGCGCGATCTCGGCTCACTGCAAGCTCCGCCTCCCGGGTTCCCGCCATTCTCCTGCCTCAGCCTCCTGAGTAGCTGGGACTACAGGCGCCCGCCACCGCGCCCGGCTAATTTTTTGTATTTTTAGTAGAGACGGGGTTTCACTGTGGTCTCGATCTCCTGGCCTTGTGATCCGCCCGCCTCGGCCTCCCAAAGTGCTGGGATTACAGGCTTGAGCCACCGCGCCCGGCCTATTTTATGTTTATTTTTATTTTAGACACAAGGTATTGCTCTGTCGTCCAGGCTGGAATGCAGTGGTGCAATTATAGCTCACTGTAGCCAGTTTTATTCTTAAAGACCTAAGACACGGTGGCTCACGCCTGTAATCCTAGCATTTTGGGAGGCCAAGACAGGTGGATCATCTGAGGTCAGAAATTCGAGACCAGCCTGACCATTACGGTGAAACCCCATCTCTAGTAAAAATACAAAAATTAGCTGAGTGTGGTGGTATGTGCCTGTAGTCCCAGCTACTTGGGAGGCTGAGACAGGAGAATCACTTGAACCAGGGAGGTGGAGGTTGTGTTATGCCCAGACCGTTTATTCCCCGAAGAAGACCACCAGAGTCCAGAGTCAAAGCTAAGCAGCAAGGATCTTTATTACAAGTTCGAACCTGGAGCTCTCACTTGCTCGTGAAACAAGACGGGCAGGAGAGCTCCCCTACTGAGCTCCGAACAATGTTATATAGTCTAAGGAAAGTAGGCATAGAATCATTATACAAATTAGAGGTATGATTGGCTGGAGTTTGAACAAAGCGATTTGGCAAACTATGATTGGTTCCCGCCATTTCTGATATTTCAGTACAACCCTTGAGGCAGAAGAGCAGTTTTACACAAAGGCAGTTAATTATATTGCATCAGGTTGCACGACCAGTTTATGGCTATCTTGCTTAAACACACCTTGTGACCTGGCTATCTTACTTAAACATTCCTTGTGACCTGGCCTCAGAAAGAGAAACATGTACTTACAGAACTTACAAAACCTCTGGTACGTGCAAAGATTAGAGAGCAGAACAAGGGTGTAGTGGGTGGGGGGCGGGTACACATCTATCTTTGTGTCCTTTCATTTCTCCCTTCTCATAAGTAACTGGATGTCCAATCTTGGATTTCCAGAGTCTTATAATATAGCCTCACTTTCTGGGTGCAGGAGAGGCTGGTGATGGCTACGGAGGACCATTAGTTGGATGGTATCAAACCTTTCTCTGACAAATTGTAAAATTTTATTTACCACACAGGGGCCTATAGTGAATAGAAGTAGTAAAGACATTAGGGGGCCTAAAAGGGGTGCCAGAAGGGAAAACATTGAAGAGCTCCACCAATTGTTAGCGGCTGTAGTGAATTGTTGCTTTTTCATTTCTAAGCTTAGTTCGTGTAGGCGTTGGACTCTTTCCTCAACTAACCCTGACTCATTTATATAGAAACAGCATTCTTCTTTGAGGAACATACAGGTACCTCCTTTCTCAGCCGTGAGTAAGTTTAAGGCTCTGCGGTTTTGAAGGGTGACCTGTGCTAGGGAGGTGAGCTGCCGCTGAAGGGAGGCTAGGGAATAGGCGGAGTCTTCCATAGCAACAGAGAATTGTTGTAACAGCTTGTCGTTTTCTATCATGGAGTGTTGTAGGGCCCCTCCTGCTAACCCCGCTGCGACGACAGAGGTGGTTAAGGATATTCCGGCAATTAGTGGTAGAAAAACTGCTCGTCTATGTCGCGCAGTTTTAGTTGGGGCGGTCCCTGCCCAGCCTATGAACTCTGCCGGGGTTAGCAGTGTCAGTCGGGGAACTAGGGTAACAGGGATACACAACTGTCCGTCAGAGATGCTTTTGGACAGAGTTTTTAACAGAGTCATATTACACCAGAAGAACACACCAGGGGGAGCATATATGGGACTATTAGGGTATGTAGCCGATTGGTTGCAGAGGCTGTTGCTAAATGCCGAATAACAATAGGGGTATTTCTCTTGGTATGGGTCACGGTACAGGGCTACATCGGGTATCGTGACTATCGATGAGTTAAAACCTGTATAGTTTGTGGGAGGGGAGGATAGAGGAACAGCCGTTAATGGTGGTCTTCCTAGGGTTGCACACATAAAGCAAGAGGACAGGTCGCCTAAACCAGTGAGGTTGGCGAATGCTAGCCCTTCCCGTAATAGAGTTAGCCAGGAGAAGGGCTGCAAGTCTTGTGATAACTTGGTTTCTTGCCTGTGGATTTGTGTGTGGATTAAGGGTTGAATCTGGACTAGACTTCTCCACAGATATAAATGGCTACTGGGCCAGGTACTAGTTGATGAGTAATATACTCCCCCATGTTGTGGGGTTGTCCACCGAGAGTCCCATGGGTCTCTAATTATCCAAGTGTAAGTGACGGGAGACTCAGTTTTGTAAAAATACCACCCTTGTCGTTCTCTCCAGTATCGGACAGAGTGCGTCTTACAGTAGCTATATGGGCAACCTGCACTCTGGTGCCACCAATAATTTTTACAATTATATTCAGTTTGATCATATTCAAAACAGATCATGGGTGTTGCTGGTTGGGCAATCTGGAACCTAGTGAAATTGAGGTAAACTATAGTATTACACCCTGAGGGGGGGCAGTCTGCGCTAGCTAGCAGTTTACCCGCTTGGGGGGTTTCCCCGGGGTGAGTTTTGTTTTCATAGAGCCAGAACCTCCAGACATAGGGATTAGACGGCGCAGCAGTGAGGAGAGTCAGATGCATAAGGCATAAAAGCATAGGTAAGCTAGACATGGTTACGGCTATGGGGATGACGGCGCAGGGTTAGCTTTAAGGGATTGTTCTTAGCTTTGTCTACAGTCCATGTAACCGGTGCTCCAGACGGCTCGAGAAGGTCGGATGTTGGGTCCACTGGTTTGACGTGTGTGTAGTGGATCCACGAAGCGATGCCTTCTACTTTGAGAGCGGTGGGAGTAGTCAGGAGTACTTGCAGTGGTCCTTTCCACCTGGGTTGAAGAGTTTCTTGCCGGTGGCGCTTGACTAGGACCCAGTCTCCCGGCTGGAATAGATGAGGCGTCGGCGGAGGTCCTGCCTCGTACAGTTCTCGTAGTCTGGGCCAAATTTCCTGGTGAATTTTCTGTAAGGCTTGTAAGGAGAACAGGAGCTCAGAGACATTTTCAGTTTCAGGTTTGAGTAAGTCATCTTTTAGACTGGGGACCAGGGGTGGGGGTCTGCCATACATGATTTCATATGGTGTGAGGCCTAGTCTGTAAGGGGTATTTCGGGCCCGGAACAGAGCGTAGGGGAGAAGTACTACCCAATTAGCGCCAGTCTCCATGGTCAATTTAGTTAAGGTCTCCTTCAGAGTCCGATTCATCCTTTCTACCTGTCCTGAGCTTTGGGGCCTATAAGCACAATGTAATTTCCAATTTGCCCCCAGAATGGAAGCCAAATCCTGACTTACCTTAGCAACAAAGGCTGGTCCATTGTCTGACCCTATTTGGACGGGAAAGCCATACCTGGGGAGGATTTCTTCCAAAATTTTCTTTGCTACAACCTGAGCAGTTTCTCTCTTAGTTGGGAACGCTTCTGTCCATCCTGAAAAAGTATCTACAAAGACAAGTAAGTACTGATACCCATATTTTCCAGGCTTTATCTCAGTAAAGTCTATTTCCCAATAGATACCAGGCCTAGTTCCTCTACACCTAATTCCTGTGGCGGTCTGGGTTTGGGGGCAAGCGTTGTTTAGTTGGCAGGCTTTGCAATTTGTTGTGACATCGCTGGCCAGTTCAGCTATGCGCCTGATTCTAAACTTGGCGTGCCTGATTAAGTCCATCATTCGCCGGGCACCCAGGTGGGTTGTCCGGTGGATGTGTTCCAACACCTGCCGTCCTAATTTTTCTGGTAGGATGGTTTGGTCATTTATATCAGTCCACCACCCATTTTTAACCTGTTTTAGGGGAAGCGTGTTCATCCATTCGCGATCCTGTTCGGTATAGTCGGGAAAACATGGCAAATTTCGCGGGCCAGGATCGGGGAGCTGGAGCGCGAGGAGCTGACTGGGAGCTTTTGCTATGCTCCTTGCGGTTTGGTCGGCTAAGAAGTTGCCTCGAGCAATTGGCGTAGTTGGTTTCTGATGCCCAGGGCAATGTACAATAGCCAATTTCTTTGGTTTCCACAAAGCAGTTAATAGAGCTAGGATCTCTTGCTTGTTTTTTATTTCTTTGCCTTCGGCTGTTAATAGTCCCCTTTCTCTGTAGATGGCCCCATGTATGTGCGCAGTAGCGAAAGCATAGCGGCTATCCGTGTATACTGTTAGTTTTTTCTCTGCCCCTAGGGTGAGGGCCTGTGTAAGGGCTATCAGTTCGGCTCTTTGGGCCGATGTCCCTGGAGGCAAGGGTTCCGCCCAGATTACCTCAGTCTCTGACGTTACAGCCGCTCCTGCATACCTCTGGCCTTGGTGGACATAGCTGCTGCCATCAGTGAACCAGGTGAGTTCTGTGTCGGGGAGCGGACGATCTTGCAGGTCCTCCCGCACCCCATGCACCTGAGCCAGTATCTCAGTGCACTCATGGGACGGGGCGTCCAAGTCTGGATTTGGCAGCAGTGAAGCAGGGTTTAAAGAGGTTGGGGGCAGAAAAGTTATTCTGAGGGGGTTTAACAGCAGTCCTTGATAGTGGGTGAGCCGGGCGTTACTCATCCATCGGTCCGGCGGCTGCCGGAGGACGCCTTCAATGGCATGCGGGGTTATAACGCGCAACTCTTGCCCCATGATAAGTTTATCAGCGTCTCGGACCATTAGGGCGGTCGCCGCGATTATCCGGAGGCAGGGTGGCCAGCCAGCAGCCACTGAATCTAATTTTTTTGACAAATAGGCAACTGGCCTCTGCCAGGGGCCTAGGTACTGTGTTAACACGGCTTTTGCAACACCCTTACTTTCATCCACGTATAAGTGGAAGGGTTTGGAGACATCAGGGAGCCCCAGCGCGGGGGCTGATAACAAGGCAGTTTTGATTTGCTGAAAGGCCAGCTCAGCCTCTTCCGTCCAATTGAAGGGCTGCCGTTCCTTTGTTGCCTGGTATAGGGGCTTGGCTAACTCAGCAAATCCGGGTATCCATAACCTACAGAACCCTGCCGACCCCAGGAATTCTCTCACTTGCCGTGTTGACTGGGGTCTAGGGATGCGTAGGACTGTTTCCTTTCGGGCTTTGGTTAGCCAGCGTTGCCCCCCTTTTAATAGGTACCCCAGATAAGTTACCTCCGACTTGCAGATCTGAGCCTTTGTTGCTGAGGCTCGGTAGCCTAGCTCCCCCAGAGTCTTCAGGAGGTCCTCAGTCCCTCGAACACAAGTTTCCGGGGACCTGGCCGCTATTAAGAGATCATCAACATATTGCAAAAGAGTTATTTCAGGGTGTTGCCGCCGGTACTCACCCAGATCTTCATGAAGGGCTTCATCGAACAGAGTTGGCGAGTTCTTGAACCCTTGTGGCAGTTTGGTCCATGTTAGCTGACCGTTGATGCCCCTCTCAGGATCCGTCCATTGAAATGCAAAGAGTTCTTGACTTTTGGGAGCCAGAGGAAGGCTGAAGAAAGCGTCTTTTAGATCAAGAACGGTATACCACTGTTTTTTGGGATGTAAGGCACTCAGAAGGGTGTATGGATTGGGCACAGTGGGATGTATGTCCATGACCCTTTTATTAACTTCTCTTAAATCCTGTACTGGCCTGTAGTCCGTACTGTTGGGTTTACGAACAGGTAACAGTGGAGTATTCCAGGATGAGTGGCAAGCCCGTAGGACTCCCTGGTCTAGGAGTCGGCGGATATGGGGCGTAATTCCTTCTCTTGCCTCCAGGGGCATAGGATATTGCCGAACCCGAACGGGGTCCGTCCCTGGCTTAACTTCCACAAATATGGCAGGTCGATGTTTAGCTAGCCCCAAGCCCCCAGTTTCTGCCCACGCTTCAGGGAAACGCTGGAGCCAAGAGTCAATTCCCTGATCGGGGGGCTTTTGCTCTTGATGGAGTCGGTACTCATCTTCTAAGGTGACAGTCAGGATAGATATTGGCCTGTTTTGGGAATCAGTTATCTTGGGCCCTTCTGGCTCAAAGTGGATTTGGGCTCCCATCTTTGTCAGCAAGTCCCTCCCTAGTAGAGGGCAGGGGCTCTCTGGGATGACTAGGAAGGAATGGGAGACTTTTCCCGTTCCTAAGTCTACAGTCCTCTGGGTTGTCCAGGGGTATTTTTTGATGCCTGTGGCCCCGTGCACCCAGGATGTTTTCTTAGACATTTTTCCAATTGGTTTGGTTAGGACTGAGCGTTCCGCCCCAGTATCGACCAAGAAGCGAACTGGGGACCCCTCCACTTGCAAAGTTACCCTGGGTTCGGGGAGGGGGTCCGAACCCCGTCCTCCCTAGTCAGAGTCCTGGGTAACAAGTACGGAGGTAGGGTTAGCTGGTCTCCATTTCTTTGGGCAGTCTTTAATCCAGTGGCCACGTTCCTTGCAATAAGCACACTGATCTTTTTCTAATCCTTGCCTAGGGCCTTGCTTTTTCTGCTTTCTGTTTTGGCCATTTCCTGCCTGGGGGAAAGCTGCTACTAAGACTTTGGTCATTTCTTTGGTTGCCTTGTACTGTTTTTCTTCTGGAGTATCCCTATTATTATAAACTCGCTGGGCCATCTGAAGGAGGTCCTGAATCTGCTTTCCCTCTAAACCTTCTAATTTCTGGAGTTTTCTTTTAATATCTGGTGTTGCCTGGTTTACAAAGGACATTACTACCGCTGCCTGATTTTCCGGTGCTTCCGGGTCCATAGGGGTAAACTGTCTGAAGGCTTCCATTAATCTCTCTAAATACACAGCGGGGCTTTCTGTCTTACCTTGTAACACAGAATATACTTTAGCCAAATTAGTGGGCTTGCGAGCTGCAGCCCGGAGACCCGCCATTAGAGTCTGGCGATAAATGAGCAGTCGTCCCCTACCTTCTGCCGTGTTGTAGTCCCATCTGGGCCGGGTCAAAGGGAAAGCCGCATTAATGAGGTCAGGATTTGCAGTTGGCTGGCCGTCATCTCCTGGAACCAGTTTTCTGGCCTCAACTTGGATTCTTTCCCGCTCCTCCGTTGTGAACAGGATTCGGAGGAGCTGTTGACAGTCATCCCAGGTCGGCTGGTGAGTAAACATGACACTGTCTAACAACGAGGTTAGATCTTTGGGATTATCTGAGAACCGAGCATTTTGGGACTTCCAATTGTATAAATCACTGGTGGAAAAAGGCCAATACATGAGACGGGAGAGCCCGGTATCATCGAGCGATCCTATTTCTCTGAGAGGCAGGGCTACAGTGGAGTCAGGGAGTCGGGAAGCTTGGTCCCGCTGTACGCGGCCTCGTGTTCGGCCGGCCGGCCCCCCCAGGTTACTTTCACTCTCGGCTGCTTCCGCTTCTCGGTTTCCCTCTACGGAAGCACCACCCTGGGGGACTGGGTCCTGCGGGATAAGGTGCTGATATGGTGGGGGAAATGTGGGTTCTAACGTTAGGGGGTCCTGGCTGTCCGGCAGCACAGGGGCCGAGGGAGCAGAGGGAGTCTTTTGTCTTGTAGGTCGCGTTACTAGGACTTTGCAGGGCTCAAGGATGAATGGAGTTATCCAGGGTGGTGGGTTTTCCACAAGATCCTGCCACACTAGAATATAAGGAATTTGATCAGGATGTCCTGACTGCCCTGGCAGGAAAATCTTAGTTTTTACCTTAGTAATAATAGAGAGACAGAAAGTTCCTTCAGAGGGCCACCCTACGCCGAAAGAGGGCCACTCCGAACGGCAGAAAGTAACTAGCTTTCCCTTCTTTAGTTCTACGCTTAAGTTACGCCCCCGAGCCTTCACATCCTTAAAATTGGTAACAAGGAGTGAGAGCGGCGTGCTCTGGTTGTTGCCCATCTTTGGACTGCTTCTACAAAGAGAAGGGGGGACGAAAATGAGTGTGAAGCAGAGGGGAGTATCCGACAGGTCCGGTCCTGGAGGGGGAAGAAAAGGTTTTATGTTTCGTTTTGGGCTTACACTTAACACTTAACAATAACGGACAGACAGTAATAACGATGAGCATTCGCGAGCGCGTGTCGGACTTCCGACCTGAGTCAGACGGGGCAACCAAGGATGGAGGCCCCCAGATGGGCACTGGGGAACGTCTCCCACCAGTCCCGAGTGGCTGTCTTCTAGCGCGTCCGCCAAGACCGTGCCACTTACAGAACAGACCAATACAGATTACAGATTACGGATTTCGCGAAATTTCAGGGAGACAGACAGAGACAAAGACAGAGACAGTGACAAAGCCGGCTTACCTACAGATTAAGATCCGTTGACTTGGGGGTCTGGTGGGCTTGGGGGAAATCCCGGACGAGCCCCCATTTGTTATGCCCAGACCGTTTATTCCCCGAAGAAGACCACCAGAGTCCAGAGTCAAAGCTAAGCAGCAAGGATCTTTATTACAGGTTCGAACCTGGAGCTCTCACTTGCTCGTGAAACAAGACGGGCAGGAGAGCTCCCCTACTGAGCTCCGAACAATGTTATATAGTCTAAGGAAAGTAGGCATAGAATCATTATACAAATTAGAGGTATGATTGGCTGGAGTTTGAACAAAGCGATTTGGCAAACTATGATTGGTTCCCGCCATTTCTGATATTTCAGTACAACCCTTGAGGCAGAAGAGCAGTTTTACACAAAGGCAGTTAATTATATTGCATCAGGTTGCACGACCAGTTTATGGCTATCTTGCTTAAACACACCTTGTGACCTGGCTATCTTACTTAAACATTCCTTGTGACCTGGCCTCAGAAAGAGAAACATGTACTTACAGAACTTACAAAACCTCTGGTACGTGCAAAGATTAGAGAGCAGAACAAGGGTGTAGTGGGTGGGGGGCGGGTACACATCTATCTTTGTGTCCTTTCAGTTGCAGTGAGCCGAGATCATGCCACTGCACCCCAGGCTGGGTGACAGAGCGGGACTCCATCTCAAAAAACTACAACAACGACAAAAATAACAACAAAAAACAAAACGAAAACAAACAAGCAAAAAACCAAAAAAACCTAAGGCCTTAGCTATCTAGAAAGTTTGACCCCCCCAAATTAGATACATTTTTGGAGTGTTCTTCATAATCAAGATCTTCCTGCATTTGCCTCTTCAGAATATTTTTACAAATGTTTGTTTCTGATTTTCCTGATTGCCTGCCTGTCTTTCCTTGAGGGCTGGGGTTGTATCTTATTCATTCGTGTGTTCCTGGTCCCTATTATAGCAGCTGGTATACGGTAGGGTCTCCGAAAGTATTTTTACATGATGAGTGAGTAAGTGCGTCAATGATTGCTTAGTAACAAGTAACAAAGGTCTTTGAAGAGTCCATGAGCTGCATTGGAGCCAGGGCTGCTGCCTGACTGATCAGCCAAGGTAGGAGCTGAAGTTTCATGGGCCAGCAGCCCAGGTGGGCTCATGAACACATCAGTCCTGGGTAGTGTGGTGGGGGTGGGGCTGCATGAATCCATCCACAACTGTCACATCCCACTGTCTGATATATCTGCACAGCTGGAGGTGGCCAAGTTTGACATGGCTTCAATTTTCTCACTAGTAAAATGGGGATATAAATGCATATCTGGCAGGGTTATGATGAGGATTAAATTGGAAAAAAAACAACAATTTCAATTGTGCTTGACAGAGAGCAGGTGTCCAGGAAATTTCATTTTCCTTCTCTTCCCTTTCTGCCTTTTCTATCTTCCTAACACCCCTCATGCAGGGAACTTCTCCCCTCTTCTGTCCATGTTGCTATTGAGACTGTTAATCACATGTCCCAAGCTGACCAATCAGAATACTCCATTGTTCCTGGATTCAGTGATTGGTCCAGCAATGAGCACATGACCTGGGAAAGCCAATGAGAGTCTTTCAGGGTTGCTCTCCTGCCTCTGGGTTTCTGGTCTGTAAGGTGGTGAAAATCTGAAGTTGCTGGAGACTAGCCTTGCTCCATACCTGCCTTCCTGAGGTGCAGAGGACAGCAGCGTGGCGAGATGGAGGGACAATGGGTGCTGATACTATTGTTTCGACACCTGCATCCGGTTTTGCCTGAAGTCTTCATTTGCTGGATATCTCAGTTCCCTGAGTCACTATCTTCTACGTCTTTTTAATCCAGTTTGTTTTAGGTTGTTGTGACTTACAATAGAGAGGTCCTGACTAATATATGAGTCATCTCTTTTCCTTCTTTCTTGTTTTTCTTCCTCCCTTTCTCTGACCTCCCACTCCCTTCCTTCACCCTCTTGCTCGTCTCTCCCTTAGGGTCCCTGTCTCTCCTAGTTCCTAGCCTGGATCCCAATTTTGTACTTGTCTTTCTCTCCATTCATCATATTCGTGGAGTCCTCAGATAATTGGCATACTGACTCCTGGACGTTTACAAATTATAGTAGAGATCATCTTTCAAGGCTCATAGGCACACAGCTCTGTTAGGAAAAAGATGTGGTGATGCTGACATTTTGGATAAGGGGGTCAAATATTGTTCAGCTCCAGTCAGAGTCACACTTCATATTGCAGGCTTCTGCCTGGCTCATTTTCATTTTTATGCAAGCAAACCATCACAAGAGCCCGCCTGTGTTTATCCCCTGCCCAGGTGTATTATGAACATTGTCTCTAGTTACTACCTGTGGCTCACATGGCTAAAGATAGCAGGGCTTACCTGGCTGGGGCTGAGCGTCTCAGATGAAAAGTGCCACCTGGAGGTGGGGTTGAGAATGAACTCCGCCTGATGGCCATGTCTGGGTCTGGCACCCCAGGAGTCCACTAAGCAATCACAGGCAAAGGATGCCATTTGTCTCTTGGGGTCTGCAGTGCAGTGGGTGACTTCTGCCAGCAGGGAGTTGGTGGATATTGCAGGGTTGGACGGTGTTTTTCAGAGGAGCAGCAATGAATTAGCCCATTTATTTTCCCATGGTCTGAAACCCAAGGAACATCTGTCTGAGCCACAAGGGGCATGTTTTGTGGGCTGGTGGGAGGACCCACGTTGCAGAGTTTGATTATGCCCATCAGCAGGGGTTGCTTGGAAGTGTCAGGGAGAGCTAGTGATTAATCACCAGGCACAGTGGCATGGATCCCCTGTGTAATTATCCCTATTGCCCTCAGAGATGATTATTCTTCCAAAGTGTAGCAGCTTTCGGAAGGGGGTTAGTGCAGACCGGCCCCTTTGCTCACACCAGGCCTGCTAACTGGGGCTAATGATAATAATGATGACAGCTTGGACTGACAGCACACCTGCCATGTTCCTGTTGCATTACATCCACTATCTCCAGCCTCCTTACCGTCTAGTATGTGCCACCTTCAAGGTCTTGGCCATGTTCTTCTAACACTGGTACAGTTATTTACTTCCAATTTTTCTTTAAATCAACTCAATTTTTTGTTTAAAATGAATGCATTTTTTAAGTGGGGTACAACAAAATTAGAATGAATAAGACCTACTATTTGATAGCACAACAGGATGACTATAGTTAATAGTAACTGAATTGTACATTTAAAAATAACGAATCAAGTATAATTGGATTGTTTGCAACAGAAAGGATAAATGCTCAGGGGATGAATATCCCCACTCTCCATGATGTGGTTACTATGCATTGCACACCTGGATCGAAACATTTCAGGAACCCTATAAATATATATACCTACTACGTACCCACAACAATTAAAAATTAAGTAAATTAAAAAATAAAAAAGTAAGATTTCCAACTCTCTTCCAAGTGGAAAACTAGTAAGACTTTCCAGGAATGGGAAGAAACCATACCCAATATGACATAAAACATACAACTAAATGCTGGTTGATGGTATTGCCTGTGAGGACCCAGCTGAGCCCTGCGCTCTCTTTATTATGATGGGGTCTTTAATAGAGATGAGTGCAGACCTGAGACTTTTTATGTAACCAGAGAAATAGAAGGACAGTTAGAAAAAAGAAAATACTTCTCATCATGTCTCTATTGGTATACCTCAAAAAATCACCGAGGTCTGTGTCTCGTGCATCAGGGGTGTTGATGTATTTCACTTCCCATGCTTCTCACTCCTCAAGGGGGCCTCTGTTGTGTCCATTTCAGAGTTGAAGACACAGAGCCTCAAAGAGGTTGCAGAGCGAGGACGTTCAAGAAGGGGGATTCCAGCCCAGGGCTCTTGAGAGAGAACATCATTGCCAGGTGCCAAGTGCCAAGTTCTGAGCTTGGCACTTCACCTTCATTACCTTGTTCTAGCCACATTCCTGCCCTGTGGAACTGTTATGATTTTCATTTTACGGGGGATACAGAGGCTGAGTGGGATGCAGAGACGCTCCCAAGCTCTCCTGGCAGTGAAACAAAAGCAGAGCTCTTGACTAGGGCCTGGGGTGCTGCAGAGGATACACACTCCCACTCTCAGATGCTGTTTGTTCTCTCAACAACCAGTTGTGGGGCATCTGCTTTGCTAGGGGCCCTGAGTGTCAGCAACAGCCAGAGTAACAGGGAAGCAGAGAGGGCATTTGCTGGAAGGGCTTGGGGAAATGCACAAATTTAGGGCAGAAGCTGGAGAAATGGACCTAGAAAGAACCAGAGCCTAGGCACTCTGGTGTCCAGGAGGCCTCAGGGCTGTGGCCAGAAGAAATAGGCACCTTTTCTACTCTTTTGGGGGTCTTCTCATCAAAGGTGGGGACCTTGAGCAAGAGGGTCCAGTGGATCTGCTCAGGTTACGTGCCTCCCCTCTGGGCAGGGTGGGATCCTTGTTTGGAGAGTCCCACCCAGCAGGACTCACACAATAGGAAGTTGGGGCGGGGGGATCAGGATGCTATCATAAAGGGTAAGAAGGCTAAAACTAACCTCTGAACCTACAGAACTTACCTACTGTAAACCAGTTGGCCCTGTGCTGGGGGGGCTTTATCATACTATCCTGTAGAGGTAACAAGAAGTCCCAGCCTCAAAAAGGGGCTGGCGGGCTGGTTCCTCATCCTCTCTCTGCCGTGGCTCCAGGATGGACTTCTACCCTGGATTGGTTATCTCATTTCAAAGCAGGGAAGGATCTCTGAGAGCTTTGTCCAGCTCTCTGGATGCTGTGGTCCAGGTGATCTTGGCACCCCCTTCCGGGTCTGGCACCCACACACTAGCATACCTTCCGTGACCCTGAGGCCCGTGCAGCCTCCAGACTCACTCCCCGATTCTCTTTCTGGGATTCTCAGCTTTCTAGCACACCCTCTTCCAGAGGTGGGAGACCTCCAGCTAAAAACAAAATTGTACACAACTGCAGCCTCATTTCCATTGTTTAAGGAATTAATTATCTTGGTGTATCTTTTCCGATAACAGCTTTCATTAAATTAAACCCAAGGCGTTTATATTCCCTGGAAATAACAGGCTGATTATATATGGTGGAAATGTGCTGGAATTTCTTGAGAAATCAGCACGTTGGCTATTGAGGGCTAGCTGGTGATCATAGGTACAGGTTTTGAAGTTAGATCGTCAGGATTAAAATCCAGGCTCTGCCATTGCTGGCTGTGTGGCCTTGAGCAAGTTACTTTACCTCTCTGTGTCTCGGCTTCCCCGTCTGTGCAATTTGGACAATAAGAGTTCCTATCTCCCAGGCTTGTTGTAAGGATTAAATACCTTCATGTAATGATCAACAAGGTTAACTATGAACATGCTCACAAAGACACACGTGGGCTGTTCTGGTGCAATAGGGACGTGGCCTGGAAAGTCATTGCCACGTGACGTTCGGGACCACAGGGGATCAGACCTCATCGCTGCGCACAGGTGGACAAGATCATAAAGAGGAAAAATTAGCATCGGGAAACTGGTTATTTATTTAAGACTGAAAGCGGGAGAAATCTGCCCTAGGCATCTTCCCCTTTCCTCTCTTTGTTTCATGTGCTAAATAGAGGCGGTGCCTCCTCTCCACTCTGTTTCTTAATTGAGTAAACTCCGTGATCCTAAATGCAAACAAACATGGAGCCAGCACAAACAAGCTCGTGCTTCCTGCGTGCGCCACTTCTGAGGAGCAGCCTGAGCAACAGGTAAAGCGGCTGGGAGACAGAAACGCTGAAGAAGGCACCTCCAGGATTCGGCCTGAGAGCCCTGCAAGGTCAGCCCATGTGCTCCTTCTTTGTTAGACTGTTTGTTCATTCATTTGTTTATTCATTCCTTTATTCAAGTGGTTAGTGAGAACTTCCATGTGGAAGACAAAGACCTAGCTCACAAGGGGTGCATGGTCTAGGGAGGTAGGTGTGGACAAAGAGTCACGTAGGATGTCAGTGCTGAGATGCGGGCAGCCACGGGGAGCCATGGAAGCGGGCAGAAAGAAGACCCCAGAGCTCAGGGAAGGCCTGCAGGGCAAGTAGGGAGTTGTCAGCCCAGCAAAGAGCCAAGAGTGTGAGGAGAAGGTCTGCCAGTGCCTGAAGGGGAGAAGCCAAGGTTCACCAGCTTCAAGAGTTGATACAGTTGAAAGCATCATCTCTCCACGGCCAACATCCTGGGCTGTGGCTTTCATTTGGGCACAGTGTGTGCCTGCAAAACCTCAACTGCATTTAGTCTGCCATTGATGGAATGAGAACTGCCCCCAAATTATTTACATTCAAATTTGGAAGCAACTGAAACCCAACAGTAGGAGATTCATTACCGTAATTCCATGGAAATGGAATAATATGCTGCCGTGAAAAGTGCTCAGATCTTTTATGGTTATGATAAATCTAATAATAAAATCTTGAGAGAATATGAGAATATATTTTTTAACGTTTTCCTAGTTTTGTGAAAAAAGCCCCGAATATCTGTATAAGCCTAGATAAATGACAAGAAAGGAAGGCAGTAAAATTTTTATAATGGTTATTGCTCAATGGTTGGATTTTTAAAAATACTCTTCTATAATTTCTAAATTTTATGCCCGGAGGATATATTACCTCCATAGTCAGAAAAATTATGAAAGGTATTTAAAACCCGAACTGGCTTTGGGATGCAGAATGCTTGGTTATTTCTTAAGTATGAGAATAACTCCCGCTCTGTCCCATTAGCACACATGTCGCAGGGAGTCTGATGTTGCTTGGTAAGTCTCTTTGGTCATTTCATACTAATGTCCTCTGTTTCCCCGATTGTTTCTCTGAGGTTGGGGCCGGGGATGGGGGTGTACTGTGCCTCCTGGATGTTTGTTTGCTACCAAAACATCCTCTCCTGTCTCTGTCTCATTGGTGCATTTTGATGAACGTGTATTGCCTGGTCACTGTGCGCTAATTACCAAATTACGAAACATTTGGGCTGAAAGGAAGCTGAGAGATCCTTAAACTCAATGAACCATTAGGCCTAAGACACACACACATACACACACACATGAATACACACAAACACACCAACAGCTTGGCTGCTCTAGGTGAAGCATGTGTGTATTTGAGGGAAATTTCCTTCCCCACCCATGGTCGTCCATTTGCCCATGAGCAGCTTCCGGGGCAGGTTTGTGAACCCCAGCGCCGTATAACACAGTGTGGAAAACACAAAGGCTTGCAGCCCTCTCTCTGTGGACGTGGGAACATGACTCTGTTTAAAACCCTTCAAAGCCGCCTTCTTGCTGTGTAATGCTGCCTGGGCCAGCAGGGCAGGTCACCACGCTGTCTCTTCAAAGCAGCTCGCTCCTGCCCACGGCGCTGGGCACAAGGGCAGCCACGAGTTGTTTGATTTCTGTGTCCCCAGCAGATGGTTTGGTGCATAGGGGCAGGGCCTGTCTGTCCCTCTCGCGGCTGTGTCCCAGGCTCTGTCCCCATGATGTGACTTTAGACAAGTTCCTCAGCATCTCTGTGTCCCTGTTCCCTCATTTGTAACATCAGGATATTGATAAGGATCATAGGAATAGGGATGTCCTTATGGAGCCTCATGAAAATGAAGAGTTCTCTGTGATGAGCCTAGAACCGTGGAGGGCAGCAAGTGCGTGCCATGGGAAGTCATCTCTTTATCACAGTTGTCATTGGCAACTATGACAGTTATTAAGGGCAGGGGTCTCCCACCTTCTGCATCCAGGCCTTGTCATTCTTAATCAAAGTTTTCTCCTTTCAAGGACTTTCAATGCCCTGAAAACGGAATGCCCCTCCCTGCCCTCCACCAGCTGCTGTGGAGTCCTGGACCCCTTGAACTTGCCTTGCTTAGTTCTTTGCAGGGGCCGCCTTGGATGCCGCCTCACTTCCCTCTTCTTGGCTCTGTGGCTGTCAGAGGGGCTGGGCACCAGGTTACTTAATCAGTTCCTGGGTGTTGACCGGCAGGAAAGAGTGGTTTCCGGTTCACATCCCGCCTGAGCCTGGGCGGGTGGAGGTGTCCTGCACTGAGTCTTGTGAAATTGTGTGGACTGCAACACCCAGCAGCGCTGTGAGTCCACCCTGAAATCCACAGTGACCCGCGCGGCATGTGCTGGGAATTGAACATTTGAGGAAAGAGCTGGGCTTCAGCAGATCAGGCCCGGTCAAGTCATTCCCACAGCTCAGGACCAGATGCTGCAAGCCCGCTTTGCAGCAGTTTGGCTGACTGCAAACTTTTACAACACAGGGCAAAAACCATTTAACACCTTTAAGGAAATTGGAAATGGGTTTTTCATGTGTGGTGGTGCTGAAAATTGAGAATAATGACAGAATTATTAAAAACAGCCTTCTCGCCTTAGATTCTTAATTGCCTCTGGTCTGTAAAACTGACAAATAAGCACTGTAGAAGCCAAAGAGGAAATATTCCCTCTTGGGAGCCTTGGAGAATTGTCTCTGAATTCTTTTGTTGATGGGTTGTAAAAACTGCTTTTGAGGTAGATGGATGTAGAAGCAGAAGTACAGAGCGGGGAGCTGGGAGCAGGAGACCTGGGCTTGTCTCCTGAGTCTGTTTCCAGTGGGGCCTGAGGCTCCCATGTGAGGGAAAGTTTGAATGGACCAGGCACATGGGCTGCATGGGGTGACCGAGCTGCGGGCTCCATGGTGGCTCTGTGGGCAGCCAGCATGGGGATGGCTGAGATAAATACAAGTAGTTTTCCTTCCTGCAGGGCTTCTCAGAGCCTTTACTGTGGTTATAATGATAGAAAACATGTATTAAGTCCTTACCCTGAACCAGAAACAATGCTAAAGGCTTTGCACATGGCCTCCTTTTTTTTTTTTTTTTTTTTTTTTGAGACGGAGTCTCGCTCTGTCACCCAGGCTGGAGTGCAGTGGCCGGATCTCAGCTCACTGCAAGCTCCGCCTCCCGGGTTCACGCCATTCTCCTGCCTCAGCCTCCCGAGTAGCTGGGACTACAGGCGCCCGCCACCTCGCCCGGCTAAGTTTTTGTATTTTTAGTAGAGACGGGGTTTCACTGTGTTAGCCAGGATGGTCTCGATCTCCTGACCTCGTGATCCGCCCGTCTCGGCCTCCCAAAGTGCTGGGATTACAGGCTTGAGCCACCTCGCCCGGCCTTTTTTTTTTTTTTTTTTTTTTTTTTTAATCATCATGTGTGAGGAGGGAAGCTTAGGCTTACAGATAGGGACTCATTGAGAGTGAGTGGAAGTGTCTGATCTTTAACCCAGTTCTGTCTGACCAAAAAGACTGTAGACTGTGCTCTAAGCACTATGCTTCCCTGCCTCTCTGTCCTGTTCAGAGAACTGTCGAGAAAGCCTCAAGATTGTGTATCCAGTGGTCCCATCCTCCTGATTGGAAGATGGCGGCTCAGAAGGCTAGGGCACCTTCTCCTGTCCTCCGAGTGGTTAGACGCACGTGTCCTCTTCTGTCCTCTGCTCTTCCCACATCCCTGTCTCTCTGGTGCTCTGGTGGCACCCCTTGGATCAGGGGTCGTGGGAGCACCTGGGCTGTTTGCATGGTTGTTGGTAAAGCATGTCCCGTCAAGGTGCCTGCCATCAAAGTGACTTATTGCCTGAGTCCCAATCTCGGCTCCACAACTCTGTAGCTGTGTGACTTTGCACAACTTACTTAGCCTCTCTGTGCCTGAACATCCTTGTTTGTAGACAGTAAAGATAATTGTCCCTTACTCCTAGGTTTCACATTGGGTGTTTAGCAAGTTAACGTTTTTAACGTGTGAAGTCATAAGATGCAGGACTGGATGACGGCCCCACCCACAAGGGGTCGAGGATCTTCCTGAATTGCACTACTTATGGGACAGGTCTGCCAAGCAGCCCTTGTCAAGATCAAGAAAGGTGATGAGTTCCTCCCACAAGGAAACAAGAGCATCAGAGAGACTGGAAAATAATCCCCCAGTGCCTTTTATCAAGTGGCCAGCAGATGGCAGAAGCAAGCCAGGAACAGAGCTTGTGCGCTGTGGCTGTGACAGCTACCTTTGAAAATCCCATGGTGTTTGGTGGTCGTATTAAGAGATCTCTAGTGTAGGCACATCCTTCATTCTAAGTAGGATTCCGAACAAACTCAGAACTGGCTTTGTGGCTGGTACCGAGGACCCAGGGGTCACGGCTGCTCCCCATGGGTGCTTGATGCCCATTGGTTTGTGTAAGTTAGTCCCCTGTAGGGAGGACAGGTGGTCCGTCCCGGGCTTTCTGGTCTGTACACCAAGGCCCAGGGATGGAAGTGGGGCCGCATGTCCCCATCATTAAACAGGACATTCTTGATAATAATCCCATAAGGCTTAATGTGATGGGTGTGGTCATTCATTCATTCCTCGAGGATTTAGTGGGCAGCTACTCCGTTCCTCTGGGCTCCGAGGATGCAGCATGAGTGACACACGCAAGGCCCACGATGACCAGGGTGCTTACCTTCCAGGGAGAGGGAAGAAAATAACTGCTAGGGAGTTAAACAAGACAAAGTAGGAAAGGGCCAGCTGCAAGAATGAAATTACATAGGAGGCTGGTGGCAGGGGGCAGGGAAGCCTGAAGCACCTGACTGCCCAGAACAAGCCGCACCTGTGAGGACCTGGGACGGGCACTCCACGCAGAGGGAGCAGCCAGAGCAAACCCTGGGAGGGGGGATGAGCCTCTTGTTGAAGAACTAGAAGGAGGCCAAGGTGGCTGAGCAGAACACAGGAGGCGGAAGGAGGAACAGAGGGGCCCTGGGCCTGGCTACCTGCCGGCAGGATTAGGGGTGAGGATTCCACTTGGGAGACTGTGAATGGCCCAGTGTGAATGACAAAGCAGTTTCATGCAGTTCAGTCTGTCTGGCTAAGGGCACAGTCCTGAGGATTGGGCTCCGAGCTGTGCGGCTCCTCTGAGTCTGTGGACCCCTCTCCCAGGAGGATCAGGTTGCCCAGGTCAGCTGGAAATGTCTTCAAGCGAGTCCTTGCTGCGCTGAGGCTGCATCTTGCTGACATCATTTCCCCCGCAAGCGCTGGTCTCCCGCGGCCGCTGCCCCCTCTCATCTGCGCATCTAGCTCCCCTGCCAGGCCGGTGCTGTTTTCTGGGGGCTCACAGAGAAGCTCGGGCAGGTGGAGCCTGAGCAAGAGGCGCCATCCTCCCCTCCAGCGTGTCATGGCTCCTCCCCGGGGCATGCTTAAAAGCCCAGACATGTTCTTCACATCTGAGAAAGCAGTTAAACGGACAATTCCTGGCAGACTCAGGTTCAAATCCTTATTAGGCTGTTAAGTGAGAGGGGATTTCATTTCCTTCCAGCCGCCTTGGGTCCTGCCACGGAGCAGCTGTCAGTGGGCTCTACTGTGAGGTCTCCTCTTCCGGCTTTCCCACCTCCCAGGGTAACGTGGTGTGGGGAGGAAGCCGGGGACCTCTGGTGAATGGGAACCTGTGCAAAGAAGGAGCCGAGGGCAGGGAGAGGTGGGATAAGGCCCAGCGTGGGGGCCTGGAAGTGAGGCCAGCAGAGAGTCACTGAAAGGCCCTCGGAGAATACTTTCTGGGGGTGCAGTCAGGAAACACCTGTTTCCTCCTGTGTGACGCTCACATCCCAGCTGTGGACACACACATGTACATATATGCACATACAGGAACACACATGTGCACACAGGAACACATGCACACATGGGCACACACATACACACATGAATACACATATACAGACACACATTCACATATACATACACACATATACCTATGTATGCACTTGTACGCTCACACATGCACATGCACGTATAGACCTACAGATACACACATAAATGTGCATCCTTATAGATGTGTACATATACAGCACACATGCGTGTACCCACAAATACTTATGCCCACATATACATAGATGTATAATACATATATACACATATAGGTATATACATCGATATATACTCACATGTGTATAAACACACATCTATATACACATGCCTATACATATATGCACATACATGCCCATATACACTTTTGCAAACACACACACTGCTATATTTAAATATGCACATGCATGCATATGTACACACATATACACATTTATACACGCATATACATGCACCGCCCATGTTAGCCGCCTGCACCCGAATCCTCAGCTCGAGGTCTGCTTTGGGGCAACCTTATATTAAGACAGCAGAGCCTGACACCTAGTAAATACTAAGCCCTCAGCAAAAGGTATGTGTGTGATATAGAGGGAGAAAAGATTCATGCATGCCTGCATGTGTGTATGTATGCATATGTGTACCAATATGCACTTGTAAATGTGGGAATCTATATGAGTGTACATGTGTTTATCTGTATGTATATATGCATGCATACAGATATGTGCTTGTATGTGTATGTCTATCTGATAGCTGTCTATATCCACATATGTATATGTATGCATATAGATGTGTGCATGTATATATATGTGTATATCTATATTATGTGTATGTGTAATGCATGTGTGTTGACGTCAGTGCATGTGTGTATATGGTCAAGAATCAAGGTTATGTGATTCTAACACATAACATTGCCAGGTAAGTCCTGACAATGACTTGCAAGTGTGAGCCACGCAGGGGAGGACAGGCCTCATGAGTGGTGACAGGAGGTGGTTCAGGGTGCAGTCTTCCACAGTCAGGCATTCTTTGAAGGGCAGCTGCAGTGAAGGGCCTGGCTGCAGAGCCAGCCTGCCTGGGTCCAGATCCCACACTCACCACGTCCTGAGGGAGCTTGGGGGAACTGCCTGTTCCCTCTGGGCTTAGTTTCTCATCAACACTAAGAAGACCCAGTTGAAACATGTTCATGGTGGAGTGCTTGCAACACCACCAGAGAGCAGGGGATTGTGAACGAGGCCGCCCTGGGGAAGCACAGGTGCGTTGGGGTGGATGGGTAACGAGGTATTGTGACAGGGGCACAAGGCGGCACTCAGCCTCCTTGTGTTTGTAGCACACTTTTGAACACTAGACTTTCTGGTGGCACCTATAGCACGCTTAAAAAGTGAATGCTGCTGCCCAAATTAAATCTGAGCAGACTGAGCTGAACGTCCCAGCATAACCTGAAACTCTCTGTGGCCCCATCTGCCTTGCTCTGAAGTCAGCATCCCGCTAAGAGAAGCAATAGACTCTCAAAGCAATTGGAAAAATGATTTGAGTTCATCCAAACCCTTTGAGGAGATCCAGTTGTTTCCACTCCTCCAAACCTCTGTCTGACTTTCCCTCCGATTCTCTCACCCCGTGTTTCTCCCTCCCATGGTCTCACTCCGGAGCTTTTCCAGAGCCCTTTTCTTTCCCAGAGGCTCCGCGGAGCCAGTCCTCACGGCTCCGGCCTTGTTTTCGGCTCCACGTTTTAGCATGAGGCGGACATGCTAAAGGGCAAACGGCACACGTGACATTTTCTTTAGTGGGTCGGGGAAGAGGAGGGCTGAACGTCTAGCGTCCGAATGCATTTGTCCCTGCCACACACAGTTATTGCCCAATTACCTTTTGGGAGGCAAAACCAGTACTGATCCCTCCGCCCACCCCAGTTTTTCCTGATCTAAATTATCTACCTTAACAATATGTTAACGTTTTACCCAAGTTCACTCAGAATAAGAAAGTGCCTGGAGGTGCCCACTAGAGGGTGGGTGCACGGCAGTGGGCATCTCAGCTCCCTGCCCACTGGGATCCTGCCAGATCATTCAGAGCCGCTCTGCAGTGTCACTCTCCTCCCCTCCCTCCCTTTCCTTGGGGTCTAGCCATTTCTAGCTCCCATGTTGCTCCTCCCAAGCTGGATTAACCTAGCTTCTGTCTTTCACCTGTTACCTCATTTGCGCAGTTAACATTTTACGCACATCCCTTACAGTGTAGAAGGAAAGCATGATTCCAATCTGACTCCATTCAGTGCAGTTAAATACTGCATGTGAACATCCCCACCCAGAAGTTCATCCAATGTAGACTCAATAGAAAGCAGGAGTTGTAAATGTTTGCATTGTGCAAGCCTCCTTAGCATATTGCTATCTAGGCGTTGAAGAGTGTTTTAAGAGATATTTGGAAAATTGGTTGGGGATTGTTTTTTGTTGGCCTGGGAATGTATTATTATTTTTTCCCTGTTCACGTAAAGGGATGAAGCCCTGATGTCTGAAAATTTGCTCTCCAAAGTGTTTCCAGGAATTGACAATGTTTGGATAACGAGGGGTGTCTGTACTTTCCTCGACCGAAATTGCTGGTAGAGGGGGATGTTTTTGTGTGATTGGGCAAGGTCAAACACAGCATCGAATCAGGAAGAACAGGACCTGACGTGATGAATCCCTGCCTCACCTCGCCGTTAACAAGAGACAGAATAAATGCCCCAAGAAGCCTGCACCATGAACGCTTGACGGCAATCCTTTCTCAGGGCTTCGCTGCTCGCTGTCAGGCAGCAGCCACACTACCCAGGGCAGTGGGGAAGGCGTCGTGCAGTCACACTGCAGCAGGAGGCCGGTCACATCCAGGGGCTCCACCAAGCCAGGATGCAGAGCTCAGCCTGTCTCATGGCACAGGCTCAGGGTGCTCAGAGCTTATAATTAATTAGAGCCACAGCTGATTGATTTTTTTCAAGGCTGGCACTCAAGCTGGGTGCTGGAGAAGACGATGAGTCTGCAGTGCCAAAGTGCTGCCTGGCCTGTCAGGAAGCAGCTGCAGCTGGGATTCTCTGCACCCTTCGCCACGGCAAGCTGGGGTAGCCACAAGCCCTGCCTGTCCAACATGGGGTCAGGCGGGCATGCCTGCTGTGTCTGGCAGCCTCGACACCCCCAGATTCTGCTGGAAGATGCTCGTGGCCCGAAAGCTCATTTTGTAGTTGCTCTACCCTGAGATGCAGCTTCTGTGCTGGCAGGATTAACGCAAACAGAATCTGCTTGGCTCATTCCTTGCCGGGCCTCAACAGGCCTGCATCGTCACTGTCTGTCAGGGAGAGCCACTCGGTGATACTGTTAATTAAAACCATGACTTTGGGGGCAAGAAAAAAGTTAAAAACGCTGAAGTCATCTTCCCTAATAGAAATCTATTTTGGAGGTGCTCACAGAGGTCAGGCTGACCAGAAAAACACACAAACCATAAATAAGTTCAGTTTTTTGTAATTGACTTAACTTGGTGCCTGGAGTCGTCACGGGGAGAGGTGCCTGGCCTCAGCACAGGGTGGGGGTGGCCACCCTCATCTCTAGCCCCTGGGCCCCTGGGCTGAAAGGAAGGAGAGAGCTGAACTTTCTTGGAAGAATGTGGAACTGCTGAGTAGAAGCTTTGGAATTTGCTGACCCAGGCATCTGGGAGTGGAGCCTGACCGGCCATCTCTGCGCCAAGCTATCTATAGTCCGATGGCTATTTTCAATTGGAAATTCATTTTAAAGTGGTGGCAGTGATGGGGGAGTGGCTGTATCTGTAATCCATTATTTCACACACAGAATTCCCTTCTTTCGTTTTTTTCTGGCCAAAGTCGCTGCTTTGAACGTGGATGGGTCTTGGAGCCCAAGACTGAGCTGGCTGCTTGGAGAAAAATTGGAGGGATTTGAAAAGGCCCGAGGGAGGGTGTCCTCTGAGCAGAAAACATGTCAAATGTGTAGGCCCACGCCGTCTGCAGTGAAGGGAATAGGACTCTGGCTTTGGCGGACCTCACTCAGTCTCAGGGTTCTTGGGCTAATTTGTGAAATTACCTCTCCCCTCAAGACTGGGAGAGAACGGCCTTACATAGGTGCAATTTAATTCCCTCGATTGTGGTCTTCTTTAATAAAAAACCAAAATTTATTCTCTCTCCTTCTAGTTTCCCATTGAAAGTCACAAGAAATGAGGCTGGGGTGGAGGGCCTGGAGTTGCTATGGAAGGATGATACCTAGAGCCCACTATGGGATGGATGGTCATTGGTGTCACGGACTGTGGTGTAGACATTGTCTCCTGTGCCAGGATGTGACCTGGTCCTCCACCCCTTTGCCTTTGAAGCTGTGCCTGCTTGTGATCCGGGAGCAGCACGCACCCACAGAACCCAGCCCACCCTGCAGGAAGTGGGAGAGCTCCCCGGGAACTCTGGTGCTGAGGAAGCACAGCTTAAAGAGGAAATTTCCCTGAAATGCATACAGACCTCCTTCCAGAATGTTCTAGAAGAAGCACAAGTTAAACAGGAAATTTCTCTAAAATGCATACGGACCTCATTCCAGAATGTTCTGGAAGGAAGCACAACTTAAAGAGGAAATTTCCCTGAAATGTGCACAGACCTCCTTCCAGAATGTTCTGGAAGGAAGCACAACTTAAAGAGGAAATTTCCCTGAAATGCATGCAGATCTCCTTCCAGAATGTTCTCTAAATCCTCTTCCAATTCAACTGTCATCACCACAGAACCCACACCCCATGATAAATGGCCAGAGTCCTTACTGTCTTTGTTTTACTCCAGGCGTCTGGGGCCACTAACAAGGAGGTGAAGGTCTCAAGGCTATTGTCAATGGATTCTGCCAGAGGCCAGACTGTAAATGGCTGTCTTCTGTGACAGCATCAGTCCAGTTACAAATCTCCGGGTTCCATGATAAAGGATTTGGCTGGGCAGTGGCCCTGGTTTCTTGGAGGAAACCTCTACATCCCTGAAACTTCCTGATAGGAGAATCTATGTTATTCATGGTGGGCTTTTCCAACCATACCTGAGTTTATGCTCATGAAATTACCAGGATGGAAGCTGACCACACCAGAAAGGTGAACCTGGTGATTGGAGACTTGGGGCTTTGACCAACACAACGTCAGTCCTCCAGCGAGGGGAGGAGGGCTGGAGACTGAGTTTAATTGCGTGGGCAGTGAGTTGATCAATCATGCCTCTGTAATGAAACTCCAATAAAAATTCTGGACATGGGCTCAGGTGAGCTCCCAATTAGTGAACACATCAAGGTGCCTGGGGATGACATGTCCCGATCCACAGGGTGATGCCATGGAACCTTCCAGGCCTGGCCCTATGCATCTCTTCACTGGGCTGGGCTGTATTTCCACCCTTTGATAATAACACTGTAATCTTGTCACTGCAGTAGTTTCCTGAGTTTTGCCAGTTGTTCTGGCCAATTATGAAACCTGAGGGGGTTGTGGGAAATGCCAAATTTTTGGCCAGTTGGCCAGAAGCGCCAGTTCTGGGGAGCCTGGAACTCCTAGCTGGAAATTCTTGTGGGCACTGTGCCTGGCCTCTGACGTCTGAGCCGGTTCTGGGTGTCGTGTGTTGGGATGGCATTGCAGTCCCTAAAGCAAGTTCTGGGGAATGGTAGGAATGCATCTCTGCATCTATATTTCCATTCGGTCCCGGTCTAAAGCGGCTGGTCCTCAGAATTGTCTAGGGGGTTTTTAGAAAGAAGAGCCTTCTGGAACCCTTCCTGAACAGTTCTGATCCCGTAGGCCTGCAATGGGCCCTGGAGTCTGTATTTTTGAAAAGCTTTCCTAAGTAGTACTGAGGCAGAATCATCTTTAAGACTAACTTTCCAGTGCAGCTAAGCACACCTCCCCAAAAGAGAAAATCTGTTTGGAAGAAGGGAAAATGCAGAAAATTGGGGAGGCCATTCCCCAACATTCTAACAAGTCAGGGAGCAAAGGGGCAGCAGATAGAAAGTTCCATGCTGGGAGGTCAGTGCTGCAGCCTGCATCCTTAGGCTGAGGTCAGTCTATGAAAAGGCAGATTTGGTGACCCTGCATCCCTTTCTGGGTGCTGAGCTCTGGAGACACATGTGAGGCCTTCTTGCCTCTGCATATGTCCCCCCTTGGACCTTTCAGATTTCCTTACGGTCCTGACAGCAGTGTCCTCTGATGGGATGCACATGCTCGGCTCGGTGACCAGCTGGAAGCCCTAGCTGCTGCTGGCAGGGGCCAGGACCCTCAGCTCTGAGGGTTTGAGTGGACAGACTGCATACCTTGCATCTGGGGTGAGGAAGAATGTCCTAAGAACTGGGTGGCGCACGAGGAATTCACGTGACAGCTTCTCAAGCTCGTGGCCTTCTCCTTCTCTCCTAAAACTGCCCTGAGCTGCCTCTGTCTCCCACCGGGGTGACAGTCACATCTCCTCTCTGATCTCCCTGCTTCTCATCTTGCCCCTGTGCAGCCTGTTCTCCACACAGGGCGATCCGCTAACAAGTCAACCAGCCATGTCTTTCCCTTGCTTGAAATCCTCCGAGGTTCCCTTGCACTGTGAAAATTAGAGCAAGAGCCCCAGGGATCTGTCCCTGCCTGTTTCCTTCCCCTCACTTGGTCCTGTCATGCACCAAACCATAGCCACATGGTTTTTACTTTCTGTTTTTCAAAGAATTTCAAATTCTCTTCTCCCACAGGGCCTTTGCACAAGCTTTTCCCACAGCCTGCAACACCTACCCTTCTTTCCTACACTTGACTTGTTCCCAGAAATTCGTCATCCTGTCTTAAATGTCACCTTCAGAGAGGCCTTCTTCAGCCCAGATACATAGGTAGGTTGACCCTATTGTTGTCTGTGACATTATCTTCTTGATGTCTTTTTGGAATTGATCACACTTTTAAATATAGATTTGTTTTTCCCGTCCCTTCCACAAGGCTGTTGAATGTTGCATGGACCTGTGTCCGGCACAGAGAATGTGCTTGGTTTAGTAGAGTAATTAATATAAGCGGCAGCAGTGAATAACCCAGACAATGTCAATGGCTTGTCTTGGAAAGATTTCTTACTTTTTTTTTTTTTTTTCTTGAGACAGAGTCTCACTCTTGTCACCCAGTTTGGAGTGCAATGGTGCAATCCCGGCTCACTACAACCTCTGCTGGTCTCAAACTCCTAACCTCAGGTGATCTCCCCACCTCGGTCTCCCAAAGTGCTGGGATTATAGGTGTGAGCCACTGTGCCCAGCCAGAAAGGTTTATTTCTTGATCACATGACTTAGCCAGCACAGGTGGGTGTGGACCTCTGCTCTCCCCACTCCACCTAAAGAACCTTCTCCACCTCTTGGTCTCCTTACCTGGAATATGTGGCCTATGAGGTTTGCCAAAGAGGAGAAAATGGAGACATACTAGCTGTTATCAGCCTGGCAGCCACAGGCTTACTTCTGTTCTTGGTCCATTTGCCTGACCAGTCCTATGGCTCCCACCTCCTGCAGGAGAGTGGAGGACAGAGGAGGCAGGAAGGACACTAGGAAGGGTGGGGAGGGAGGAGAGCCACACAGCTGGAGGGGGTAGGGGGGATGCTGGGTAGGCGCTGCTGGGAGGAGGGTAGGCACTGCCAGGAGGAGGGATGCCACTGGGTGGGCACTGTTGGGAGGAGGAACACTGGGTGGGCATTTCTGGGAGGAAGATGGGTGCTGCTGGGAGGAGGGATGCTGGGTGGGCATTTCTGGGAGGAGGGGGCTGGGGAAGAGCCACACAACCCGAGGTCCGTGGCGGGAGGAGATGACAAGAAGCAGGGAGAACACCAATAGAATAAACTCTGCAGCTTCCTTCAGATCATCCCTGCACAGGTGTTTCTCAAAACTCACGTTCAGTGAGAACAGCAGGCATAGACTCCGGACAAACCCTCCGTCTCCTTTCACGTTAGGTCGGCCCACGGGCTGGAGTGTCTGCGTCTTGGCTGGCCCGGCAGTATACACGTCAAGCAGTGCGCAAAGACTCCACAGCCATTCATAGGGACTGCTGGCCTCATGCCCCAGACGGCCCTGGGACGATGGGCCACTAAGGGAAATAAATGATCACGTGACCTCCAGCCCGCTTCAGGGCCGCTCTTGTTCCCCATGCCACCTCCCCCCTTCCTATGGGCTCCCAAGAAATGGGTGGCAGAGACCAGCCCGGTGATCTACCTCCTGCCTTCCCATGACTTCCTCCCAGTCCCGTGCATCTCATGTTTAATTATGAGGCTGTGGAAGAAGGTGGTGATATTAATTATAGGGCTGAGGTTGTGTTACTTGGAGAAAGTCAGTGCACATGTAATTTGATTTTCCTCAAGAAGGAAAATTATATTTTTTTCTGATCTCAAAAATAATTCCAGGGAAATAAATGTGTACAATCACACTTTGGGGTTTTAAACTAATGAGTTTCAGTTTTAAAAAATGTTAAAAACCTTTCGATTTGGAGAAAGCTGGAAGAATCCACTTTGGGATCTGGAGGTTCTCAGGAGCTGTGTTACCTGGGAGTGGTCTCGCTGGTGGGTAGCAGCTTTTGTATGAGAAGGGGCGTGGAATCCCGACTTAGGCAGGGAAGGCTTTGCTGAAGAGGTGAAAAGCCCAGCTTAGGGCTGGGTTTTCTACAGACCAGGAACAAAAGCATTGCTTGGCAAGATTTCTTATCTGCTCAGAGTTAACATGCAGATTCCAAAGGATAAGATGGGGAGAACTTGACATGTTGTGGTGGAAATAAGTCAAAAGAAGGCTAATATTAGCAATAACAATGATAATAACAACCCTTAATTGTGCCCGTGTTAGGTACCAGGCCCTATTCTAAGTGTTGCGAGTGCACTTTGTCATTTAATCTCACGGAGTTCTGAAGGTGCTTCCCAGGTTTGTCCCCATCACACAGATGAGGCAATTGTTCTGTTAAGACTGTTCTTGGGTCATTATGTCAGCAACGAAATCGGCGCTGCCATTATTAAACCCTTACTGTGTGCTGGCATTTGTGTATGCATGCATGTGTGTGTGTGCACACATGTGTGTTTGCGTGTACATGTGCACATGTGTGTGTTGTGTGCATGTGTGTGCACATGTGGAAAGAAAGTGACCTGTGTGGGAATGGAGAATTCCAACCCAGGAGGAGGCTGTGCCTGGGGCTGCCACGAGAAGTGGAAGCCATAGCCATGTTGGTGCCGCTTCGAGAAATGGGTTCCAAACGCACATTTCTTTCCAGTTCTCTGTGTGACCTTGGGCAAGTCACTTCAGTTCCCTGACCTTTGTTTTTAAAAATATGTTTTAAATGTATATAACCATGGACCATGAATAATCACAAGGTGGAGGTGTGCCCGCTCAGACCCAGAGCTGGCACGGGGACCTCTCCCAGAAGGCTACAGGGCTTCCCTCCCAACCCTCCAACTGCTCACTTGCTGAGCCTGTGCTTATCTGTTCAGTGGAACTGCTGTGTGCCACGCTCCTCAGCAGTAAAGCCACCAGGCAAGTGTGACACTCTGTGCCCAGCTTGATGCAAAGCCCCTTGTGTGTGCAATCTTACTGACCTCCCAAATAACATAGCAAGGTCAGTACTGTCACTTTCCCCACTTTGAAGATGAGGAGAGCACAAATTCTAGACAGAAATGGAGGTCATGCAGTGGAAATAGGATCCAGACAGATGAGTCCAATCTCGAGCCTGAATCCTTCCATTCCACACTATGCCTGAAGCTCTGTCTCTCTTCCTAGTTGATTCTCCCCACTTCCCCACCCCCAGATGTATCCCATCACTGCCTGGTGGACAGTAGCCATGACTGAGTTTTGGTAAAGGTTGCTGAATAATCAGGCTGCTGGGTAATGTTTCCATTTCACCTCTCCCAGTCATCATGGGGTCCCATGAAAAAGGCAGCTCAAACTGTAAATGACTCAAAGGAAGGACAGAAAGGTCTTCTGTTTGCACCTACCCTAAGGATTTGGGGTAGACAATGGGAATTTACTAACTACGAATTCCACTGCTTTCCTTGCTGAAAGAGAGGCGTGGAATCAACGCTGAGTGAAGGCATCAAGTTTAAGCTGCTAATTACTTCCTGATCATGCGGAATAAAAGCTACATCCCTTGAAATACACCAGGCAGCTAAACATAATCTTTGCCTTTGCCTGGTGTTGGTTAAGGAATCCAGATGTTACTGCAATAACCACTCCATAAACAAACAGAACACCCAGCTGTGAGAACTGGCTTCTCAGCATTCGTCCCAGCAGAGGCTCTTCCGGGGCTGGGTTCTGACGGTTCCCCTGTTTTAGCACAGCTCTTGTTGGCAGGCAGATGGCTACGAGCACAGCCACAGGCTGAAGGTGAGTCCAGCACAGAACTTCCTGATGGTGAACAGGAGTAAATATGGGGCCCACCCAAAACCTTTGTCTGCTGACTTCTTAGCAAACAGAGGCAGCTCCAGGCTCTGGAGAGTTTGGGTATAGGAGACCATGACTTGAGCGGACTGATATAAGTGGAATGCAAACATATTTAGATGGCACAACTTGATTTATCAATGCTAATATGGAAAAAGCTAGTACTTATTGGGGCTTATTAGATTTTTAGTCTGAATCCTCACAACTTATGAGGGTGTTCATTTTACAGACTGATCTCGTGTGATTTCCCCAAAGATGCCCGATAAGTATATGGTGAAAGTAGAATTTGAATACAGAAGACCTGGCTCTGCTACTTTCTGTGTTTCTGTTTGGTTCAAATCAGCCTTTCTTCTTTCAAAACAACTTCAATGGAACTCATGGTTTTGGAAAATAAACTTGATTTTGAGATTCAGACAATAAGTGCATTTTTAATGTTTATTCTTTTATCTTGGATCTATTTATGAAATGATACGTGCTCACTCAGTGTCAACATTTCAGACAACACAGACAGTACAATGACAAATTGGGGATCAGCTCCAATCTCAGCCCCCCATTTAATATGTTGCTGAATATTCTTCTGAACAGAGTCCATCCCACACTGTCCCATGGTACAAGACGCTCCAAGGGGCTGAAGAGAGAGGGACTTCTGCAGTCAACACATCTGGGACACTCTTGGACAGTCACAATGTGCATTTGGATATTAAAGGCTCTGAAAAGTTCTGCACCAAATAAACCCCCGGATTGGCTTGATCCAATGCCACGTTTCCAAAACCTACTTGCCCATGGGACACCTTAGTCCATAACACAGGTTGGCATTTCTTCTAGAGAGTGTGCTCTGAAAAACACTGGTCTCACAACACCATGCATTCATCCAGCAGGTATTTACCAAGCAGGGACTTTGGGCCAGGTCCGTGTTAGGCTCTGGAGGTGGACCAGTCAGCCCTGGCCCCCATGGTGTCACTTCTCATGGGAGAGGCAGCACAGAAGTCATTGAGAAAATGAAGAAACACACAGGTACTTTCAGATGCTGATAATGACTACCACGAGAAAAAAGAGCTCCAGGTGGTGTCATTTTGAGACAATCTTCTCAACAATGAGACAGAATGAACCATGCAAACTTTGGGGTCTATGATGGTTTTGGGAAAGAGCTAGAGTGAAGAATCCTTTGACATATATTGATACAAATAAAGATACATGTGTATAATTTTATGTAATTGACATCACATTATATGCTGGCACCTGCCTTTTGTAAATGTCACAAATGAAATGCCTTAATGAAAATGTCAAAGGTAATATTACCAATCAATAAATATATTTCACCATCATGTTTAATTTCTGCAGAGCAGTTATTCAAGCACATACTGCATTTTTCTTAGTCACCCACTGGTGGGAATAGAAAGTTTTCTCATGCATGCATTTTTCCCACTTCTGAAATGATCTCCTTAGAATAAATTCCCCGAATTGGATTGCTGGGTTCAAAGGCATGAACATTTTACATTTTTATACAATAATGTCAAACCACCTTCCATAAATGATGCTTACTTTACTTTCCCTCCAAGACTGCATGAAAATGCCCGTTTTCCTAAATGCTTGCTATGACTGGTTTCCAACTACATTTTAATTCTTGTTCAATCTGATAGGCAAAAAATGATATTTAATTTTTATTTGATTGATAATGAGCTTGAATGTGCCCATTCGCCTTTTGCATTTATTCTTTTATGAAACATCTGTTCATATCTTTTGTCAATGTTCCCACATATTAACTTGTTTTCTTATTAATTTGTTTAATTAATTTGTTTCTGTGTATATTGTGAATATTAGCTTTGGTGATAAGAATTATGGAATTATTGTTGCCTTTAGTTTTGCTTATCATGTTTAAAGCCATTCAGAGATGCTGTAAATGTGTATGTTGTTAAATTTATGTCTTATTTTGTGTTTTCTGATGCTCATATGTTTAGAATGGCCAAGCAACCCCAACTTATGATTACATACATATTCTCCCATATTTGCTTTTAGCATTTTTTTTTTCATGTAAACCTTTGTTCTTTCAGGAATTTACTTTGCAGTAAGAAATGGACTGGCTTCCAGTTTTATGTTTCCCAAATGGTAATTCAGCTGTTCCATTTCCATATTCTCCCTTATTAGAAATGACCACTGTATTATGTTCTAAAATATCTACACACTTGGGTCTCTTCCTATAATCTCAGTTCGTCTCTTTGAGCTATCTTTTGATTCCTTTTTCAAAACACAGTGCTTTACTGAACTGTCATCATCTTATACATTTTTAATATCTAGCAAAAAGAGTTTCTCAATGCCACTCTGTTTCAGAGTTTTTCTGATGGTTGTAAGATGTTTATTCTTCTAGATAAACTTTAGAATCACTCTTTTTGTCCAAGGTAAAATATATCCCACATTGAGATCATACTGAATGTATAGACTAATTTGGGAAAAAAATATGTTTTTATTGCATTGAGTCTTCTTATCCAATAAAAAAGACATGAATTTCCATGTATTGAAATCTTTTAAGAAGATCTTCACTGAGACTTATTTTTGGCTCTTCACATGTCCTGCAAATGCATTGTTACATTTATTTTGAGGTATTTTAAGGGAAATGATTTTCTAAAGTGTGTATTTTCTTTTTTTTTTTTTTTTTTTTTTTTTTTTGAGACGGAGTCTCGCTCTGCCGCCCAGGCTGGGGTGCAGTGGCCAGATCTCGGCTCACTGCAAGCTCTGCCTCCCGGGTTCACGCCATTCTCCTGCCTCAGCCTCCTGAGTAGCTGGGACTACAGGCGCCCGCCACCTCGCCCGGCTAGTTTTTTGTATTTTTTAGTAGAGACGGGGTTTCACCGTGTCAGCCAGGATGGTCTCGATCTCCTGACCTCGTGATCCGCCCGTCTCGGCCTCCCAAAGTGCTGGGATTACAGGCTTGAGCCACCGCGCCTGGCCAGTAAAGTCTGTATTTTCTAACTTGTTATAATTTACATGTGAGATAGTCATTGATTGTTGTGTATTATTTATAACTGATCATATTACTGTATTTTTATTGTTTTATTAGTTTTTCTCTTATTTTGGGTTTTCCTGGAATACAACCTTATTATCTACAAATTATGATTGTTTTGCCTTTTCCAGTGTTCATGACTGTTTTATATTCTTGTCTGATTGCTTTGTTCAGCACTTCTAGAATGAAGTCATGCAATACTAGTGATAAAGATATTCTTAACTTGTGACTCTCATAGAAGGCTGATGGTATTTCTACAAGTAAATTTGATGGTAATTTTTGGATTGGAATGTGCATTAAAAAAATTCTACAGTGCTCACACTTGGAATCCCAGCACCTTGGGAAGACAAGGCGGGTGGATTGCTTAAGCCTGAGTTTGAGACCAGCCTGGGCAACATTCCAAAAGCCTGTCTCTACAAAAAACAAACAAATAAACAAAAGCAAACAGCAACAACAACAAAAAACAGCAATTAGCCAGGCATGGTGGCACACACCTGTAGTCGCAGCTACTCAGGAGGCTGAGGTGGGAAGATCACTTGAGTCCTGGAGGTGGAGGTTGCAGTGAGCTGCGATGGCATGGCGCCACACCACTTCAGTCTGAGCAACTGAGTGACAGCCTGTCTCCAAAAAAACAAAAAAACCAAAAAAAAACCAGAAACAAAAAACCAACCAAACGAACAAAATCTTATAAGAAAGAATTACTGATAATTTCAAGTATCAGAAATGGATGTTAAATCTTATCAAATGTCTTTGTGACTTATAAGAAACGATCATATGCTGCTTTTTCCTTTGCCCTATTAACGTTATGAGAGTATTTTTAAAAGTTTCCTAAACCATATAGCTCCTGGATTTTGCGAATCAGTTCCTCACCATTGTGGTGTGTTATTTGCCAGCGCTTTTCTCTAGCTTTTTGCATGAACTTTCTCTAATTACCTTTTCTGCAGGGAATCTGTGTCAGGCCCTGGCATTCAGGTTATGCTGACTGTGGAGAAACCATTCAGTGACGTTTTGTCTTTCTCAATGTACTGGAATTGTTTCCATAGTACAGAAATAATCAGTTCTTTGAAGATTTGAGAAAATAGGACTCGGGAAAGCAATAACTTCTATCCCACTGTTGGGAGTATAAATGGTTTCAGCCACTTTGGAAAGTCTTTTGTTAGTATTTAGTTAAGTCAAAACATTTATACCCTATGCTCCTGCAACTCTACTCCCCTATCTGGGCCCTAGAGTAGGAGTCTCCAGTGTTTTTGGCACCAGGGACGGGTTATGTGGAAGCCAATTTTTCCACAGACTGGGTTGGGTGGGGGATGGCTTCAGGATGATTCAAGCACCTTACATGAACTGTGCCCTTTATTTCTATTATTATTAGCACATTACATTTATTGTGCACTTTATTTCTATTATTATATTGTAATATACAATTAAATAATTATACAACTCGCCATGATGTAGAATCAGTGGGAGCCCTGAGCTTGTTTTCCTGCAACTGGCTGGTCCCACCTGGGGGTGATGGGAGACAGTGACAGATCATCAGGCTTTAGATTCTCATAAGGAGCTCGTAGCCTGGATCCCTTGCATGTGCAGTTCACAGTAGGGATCACGCTCGTGTGAGAATCTAGTACCGCTGCTGATCTGACAAAAGGCAGAGCTCAGGAGGCCATGCAAATGACAGCGAGCAGCTGTAAATGTAGGTTAAGCTTTGCTCACTCGGCAGCCACTCATCTCATGCTGTACGGCCCAGTTCCTAACCTGTAACCGGTTCCGAACCTGTACTGGTTCACAGCACAGGATTGCGGACCCTGCCCTGGAGAAACTCTCTTATGCATTCTCAAGAAATGGTATGTGTGAGATTTTTCATTGCAGTGTTGTTCATACTGGTTAACAAATCAGAAATGACTTAAATGTTCCTCAGTAGGGGATTGGATTAGGTAATTTATGCAATGGATTACTCTGCCACAGGTAAAAGGATTAAATCAGGTCTACCGATATCAACCTGGAAAATTCTCAAAAACTTAGTATGGGGGAGGAGACGGTGAGAAGAAAGTGAAAAAGAACATGTTCATCATGATACAATTTGTGTAAAAATAACAGAAAACATTGTTATATATAATTTTGTTATATAATAAATAACAGGAAACAATGTTATAAGTAATTAAAACATAACAGGAAACAATGTTAGATATGATTTTGTGAGCCTAAGTGTGGATAATATATACACATATATCATCAAAAGCACAGAAGAGAGCATGTTCATCACCTTCAAGAATCAGGGTTTCCCCTGTGGAGGGAGGGAGCGGAGACAAAATGGTAACAGAGAAATGGGGCTTCAAAGGTCTCGTAGTATTTTATGCATTAAGCAAAAAAGCTCTGTTGTAAATACAGAAACATATGATGTCTTTGAAAGCTGTGGGGTGGGGCATAGATATTTGTTATATTAACCACACTTCGTTTATGGTCTTTATGAATTTCTATCTGGTTTCTCCATTAAGGACTAGAGAGGTATTTCAAAGGCTCCTATTGTGTTTCTACCAATTCTGTCTGTTCATCTTCTTTTTAAAAATTGGGGGTGGAGGCTGGACACTGACAATTGTTACTCTTGAGTTAGACAGCACAGTGCTCAGCCCGGGGCAGATGTCCAACAAACGCTAGATGGCGTCATCATCCTCTTCGACACTTTGGCTCTGGGTGCATCCCTCCAAATCCTCTATTCCCTTGCCTTGGTGTGAAGCCAGTGCCCTTGGAGTGAACCCCCTTGGCTCCCAGCTCTTCCCAGGTTGAGCTGGGCTTGGCGCCCCATCGAGAAGTTGGAGCACAGGCCCTTGTGCTTGGTGGGAACACTATGTGTGTCCCTTGTTGACTCCTTTGACTTACAACATGATTCCTAGGTTACGCTCCAGCACTGCCTGCCGGTGAGTGAAAATGACAGGGCCGTCTCTTCTTACCTGGGTCCTGCCGTTCACCTGACCTGCTGGGATGGGGCACCAGCCCAGGCAGACAGTTTATCTTTGTCCCTGGTAACCTGTGGTCCAGGCCCCACTCTCACATCTCTTACTTGTCCATGAGCTAAAGTGACTCACCTCACCTGCACCTGTCACTCTGACCTGATTTGGATGACTTCTGGTGGATTTCCATCAGTGTGGCATGGTGGTGTGCTTTCCCCAGTTTCAGGGAAGGCTGACTTTACTAGTCTACTTGTGGATCCCTTGGGTCAGTGGATCTTACTTTGGGGTGATTTTGCATGATGGGGATGTTTGGCAATGTCTAGAGACATTCTGGTCATCACAGCTGGGCAGGGAGACGGGGAAGGTGTGCTACCAGCATCTAGTGGTGGAGACCACGGATGCTGCTGAACGTTCTAAGATGCACAGGACAGGCCACCCCGCCTTAAACAAAGACTTATCCTTGAAGTATAAATAGTGCCCAGGCTGAGAAACTCTGCCTTAGGCCCAATGAGCCAGTTTTACTCTGTTGTGCCTCACTTGGCTTCAAGAGCTGGGCTTTGGAGAGATGGCATGCCCTTGACATTGACGTGGTATGATGTAACAAGCACCAGGCACCTTAGTGGCATAATATGACTGCTTAGACTTTCATTTGCATTGTCATTTTGTTAATGTGTAGAGGAGGAAATATTACTTGAAGTCAGAAGATGGATCTTCGTTAGGCCACCTTCTTCCACTCATGCATGCATTTAACAACTATTTATGGAGCATCTAGTATGTGCTGGATATAATGCCAGATGATGCCCTTTTAATACTCCCAGTCCAGCAGGAACACAGGAAAAAAAACCCAACCAAACAAACAGATAGCTGCATGTCTTGGAGATGGTAACGTGTAGCAGAAAGGAAATAAGAGCATCAGGGAATCCAGTCCCGTAGACGGTGTCTTAGCCTCCTGTGGCTGCTGTAACAAACACTGCATATTCAGTGGCTCCAATCACCAGAATCATATTCTCTCCAGGTGTTGGTAGGGCCCTGCTATTTCTGGGGGCTTTAGGAGAGGATCCTTCCTTGCCTCTTCTGGGTTTTGGTGGTGTCTCCTGGCCTTCCTCCCTGTGTAGCTGCATCGCTCCCATCTCTGTCTCTGCCCCCATGTAGCCTTCTCTGCATCTGCATCTTCTTCTCTCTTGTCTCTTGTAAGGGCACATGTCATTGATTTGGGGTCCACTGTAATCCAGAATGATCTCATCTCAAGATCCTCAATTACATCTGCAAGGACCAGGCCCTTCCTTCCAAGTCAGGTTACAACCACAGGTTCTGGGGATTAGGATGGATGTGGATATATCTTCTGAGGAGCACCTTTCAAACCACTAGAGCTCAGCACAATTTTCCCTGGAAGCCCCTATAGTTGATTTCTTTTCTGTTGTTTTTTCTCTTTAATCACCAAAAGGAGATGCATGGATTAGGCCAAGCGAGATTCATCCACCTTTCCTAAACACATTGTTGTTCAAACATAGACTTCTAAGAATCCAGAAGAAGGCAGGCAGCCAGCAGGGTCTGGCTCTCCCTGATTTTCAGATATGCCAGACTCCATCTTCTCTGTATGTTTTTTTCTTTTTGCTTAAAACAGCAGTTCTGAAGCTTGGGAAGGCGTCAGCATCACCTGGGAGCTTTGCTAAAACGTTCTCCCCTGGAGTTTCCGCTCACAATGTGCATTTCTAACAGGCTCCCAGGTAAGGCTGATGTGGCCAGTCCAGGGGCCACACTCAGAGAACCACTGCTCTGAAACATTCTACCTGCTCCTGGCTCTTGTCACTCTTGTCTTCCCCCTCGAGGCTCCCTTTTGCCCAGAGCTTCCTGGTGTCTCCGACCCATGGGTTTCACCCTTCCCTTCTCTTCTGTGGCATTTACCACAGAAATCTTCCCTTCAGCTCCACACAGGGCACATGTCTTGCAGGCAGCGATGTTGTCTTTCTGTCTCTATTTTCCCAGCACCCCGCACCGCGTATCCACAGGGACGGCGATGCTGAACGTCTGCTGGATGAACAAGTGAATGAGATTCATGCCCGTTCTTTTCCTTCTCTGCAGAGTGCCTGAGCCTGCCAGGTCTTATGCTGTGGTAGGCTCTGGACTGGAGACTGTCTGGGTTCAATTAGTGCCTCAGCAACGTGACTCTGGTTAAGCCATTTAACTTCCCTGAGCCTCAGTTTCCCCATCTGTAAAATGGGCACAATAATAGCACTTACCCTAATCTCAAGAATATCAAATGTGATAAAACCATATAAAATGTTCATTGCATTTATTAAGTGGCTGATCCGTGTTAATTACTGTTAATATCATTTAAGGCTGGAGGAGTGCACCTTAGTTTTCTCTTGTTGGGACAAGACCAATTGGTCGTGTGTGCCCCTCGGGTTAACCTTAGGGCAGAACTTCTCTGGTTTGGGGTGCAGGCCTCAGGGGTGCAGGGCTGAGAGGCAGAGGCTGAGTCAAGCCCAGGGAGAAGGCTGGTGTGTTGCCCTGGAGCACCAGTTTCCTCCGTAGTCAGCAATGTCAGCCTTTGAAGACGATGAAGACAAATACAGTTACATTACAGACAGCGACAACAATGCTTGTGAATTTTTAAGGTAAGATACCTAGATTTCAGCCAGGTCCTGGGCTGGGGCCCCCTCCTTGCCACATTCCCTTCCTTTGCTGCTTCTCCCATGGCCCCTGCACAAGGCTGCAGGCTGAGTGGGGCTCAGGCCTTGTAGCAGTGAATGGATTGATGAAGCTGCCCTTCAAGGCCCTTCTCTTTTCCTTACACAAATGCTTTTGCAACTCCTGTGCCCCGAGGCTCTTTTTTAAACTGGTGTAGGCCCCAGTGGCAGGGCTGACACCTGGCAGCTAAGCCTGGGAGGAGATGCTTTTGGTTGTTCCATGCCAGAATAGTCCAACCTTCACCTCCCTGGACTTTTGTGCTGGAACAAGGCCAATCAGTTCCGTCTGCTCCTTCCAGTGGTGATTTGCTTTAATCAAACAATTACATGTCTGGGAGAGCTCCCTGCCTGCCTTGATTATACATGCATCACCCCTGCCCCGCCTCGCACACACTCCCCAAGTCACATTCATCCGATTTCATTACATTGCAGATAAACAACACACAGAAATAGATAATGCAATCACCACGGCCCCGTGTCTAGGAGAACATCTTGTCCGAGCACAGGAGCAATTTCACCTCCACTTGGCCATGTCCTTGCTACCGCCGGTGTGGTCTTGGGCCCTGCGTCGGGAAGCAGGAGGGCCTGGCCTCCTTCCTGTCTCATCTCACTGTTCTTCCACACACAGCAGGCAGCAGGCTCCCAGCCACCCTCCCCATCACCGTCCTCTGATTTGTGAGGTGCCTGACAGGGAGCCAGGGAAGGGCTCACTCCCCAAGCACAGTCTCCCAAAGTGGCAGCGTCTCAGCACCTTGCAGAGCCAGCATGGTCATTTCAGAAATAGCCACCCAGGCTCTAGGACAGGGTTTCTTAGCCTCGGCACTACTGACATTTTGTGCAAGAGTCTTCTGTGTCGTGGGGCTGCGCTGTGCACGGTACCCTGGCCTCTATCCACTCAATGCCAGTGCACTCTCTCCCCAGATAGGATAACCAGAGGCATCTCTTGACAAGGCTAAATGTTCCCTGGAAGTCAAAATCACTGCCAGCTGAGACCCATTGAGAGACAGGAAGGTGCGGACGAGGCTCAGACTGTCAGGGGGTGACTGAAGAGCGGGTGGTCAGCCCCTGAGAGGCCTTGATGGAGCCTGTCAAAGACCCTGCTCACCTGACCCCTGACCCCTGACCCCTGACCCCTACATGCGAGCTCTGCCCAGGCCTTGCTCTCAGCCTCGGGGTGGTCTGCATGCAGAACCCATCCCACCTGCCCCCTGAGGTGGCCCCTCCTCTGCAGGGTTGCTTTTTGCACAGGTGGAGACTCTGACTACACGGACAGTCCCCCCCTCTGTCATGCTCAGCACTGTCCCCTCGAGGTCTCATTGCTCACCGGGAACACCCAGGCCCTTGGCTTCCTTTAAAGCTGGTGTTGGGACTCAACGAATGCCTCTGTCTTTTGGCTGGAAGCTCCAGTATTATTTTCCTCTTTTTATTGGATTGTCTTTCTTGAGGTATTCAAATAATAAGATGAAAAATATGTCAAAGCCTAGGCTGTCGGCTGCAGGGACTGTCAGGCCTCTATTCAGGAGGCTGAGCGGGTGAGGGCTTTTGATTCGGAAGCGATCATACTCTGATTTTTTTCCAGAATTATCATTTATAGATCAAGTGATCTAATCTGTCCCAATTTGCACATCGTGACTTTAGGTCTTTATCTGCACGTCTAGGCTTCCCTTTTCGATTTACAAAACCAAGAACAAGAAAGGCTGACCTTACAGCCCCTATGAGGCCTCGGCCCAGACGGCTGCCTATAAAAACGGCCCATTCATTATGCAGTCGCCCCAAATGGCTCAAAGGTATAATTGGCACATTTGACTGCATATTGCTCGGCCCTTTACATATCTCTTCTGATGTGTTAAAATTAGCTTCTTCCCAAACCACAAAAAGAGAAAGGAGTGTCCTTTTTAAGCAAATGTGGGGAAAAAGCTCCTCTTTGTCTGAATCAGTTAAAAGTGACCCCATCTAAAGTCAAGGTATGTACCAAGCGACCTCTCAAGGCAGCACCCAGACTTAAGATGTAAGAATTCTCCTTTTTTGATTGGAAAAAAAAGACTTTCTTGACACTTCAGAACCATCATAGCAAATGGGAACCAGAGAGAGGGAAGGGGCGGAAGGGCAGAGACCCGAGGTGTACAATGCCCCTGGGTCTAGGCTTGAGCGAAGTTGTGGGAGTGGCGGGGACAGCATGTGGCTCATGGCACACAGAAAGGATTTGATGTAACTCAGCCCTCCCCTGTGCCCCAGGTGAGTATTGTGTGTGCCGGCTTCTGTGGCTAGGAGTACAGCACGCAGGGAGGCTCAGCTGGGTCTTCAATATGCTTCCCTCCCTGCTTCATCTCCATTTCACTGCAGACAGACCCAACCTCAACCTCAGGGGTTAAACAGCTTCCCTGGGTTCCCCAGGGTGCAAGGGAAAGAGCAGGAATTTGAACCCAAGTCTGTCTGACCCAAGGGCCAAGCTCGTTACAGTTTTCTGGTACTGAGGTTAAGGGAAAAATCAGTCTTGCTTGATTTTCTTCCCTGACCAAATAAAAGCCCCCAAAGACCTAGATAATTCATCTGAGGTTATAAAACTAAAGTAAAAGACAGCCCTTGGGGAACAGTCCTGGTCTTGAACTTGAGCTGGTGTTATTGCTGGTGGAGGTGCCCACAGTTTTCACTTGTGGACTCAAGCTCCTTCCCTGACAGCCTGCTGCAGAGAGCCCTTCACTGACAGGATCCGGGTGATGCAGCCTCCAAAGTAGGAATGGGCAGGATGTGCACCGGGAGGTGAGAGGCTGCTGTCCTGGGGCACCGGTGGAAGGAGGTGCTGAGAAAGGATGCAAAAGACATGCTTATTTGACTTCATTAATGTTTTAAGGGTGACCTCTATGCCCCAAGCAGAGAAAAAAGAAGTGAGGAACTATTAGCATTTTTTATCACATTTCATGGGACAAACATCTAAGGGGCAGATGTCATAGTGGTTAAGAACACAGATCTCAGAGTTAATCAGACTGGGATCAAGTGTCAAATTTGCCAGTTTTTGGTTGTGAGACTTTGGTCAAGTTACTCTACCTTTCCAGGCCTCGGTTTATGCATCTGTAAAGTGAGGATGATTGTAATCATATCCATTCACTAGCGTGTGAGGCCTGATAGCTAGTACACAGAGCATTAAGGAGAGCTGGGATCTGTGCACTCACGGTCAGAGGTTGTGTTGTTTCAGCTCCGTTCTGTTCTCTGCTTGATGTGTGACTTTTCTTTGGTCCCTTTGATCGCCTGAGCCTCAGTTTCCTCATCTGGAAAAAATAAAAGCAAAAAAGTTCGGGCCAGAGGGAGGATCACTTCCCAGTTTGGCAAAGAAAGGTAGAGAAAATGGAAAGGAAACAATTTTGTAAACTGCAAAATGCTGTGGAAATAGACGCAGAGATTCCAGAGAGACGGGACTGATGAATGGCTGGGCATTGTCAGGCGCCTCCTCGCAGGACCCTCAAACCATTAAGAAGAGCTTGACTTTGCTGCCCCCAATTCTTCCTCTGTCTAAGACTTGAGATTCAGAGATGAAAAGTCAGGGCCCACTGGAAAGACGATGGAGGGATTCACACTGGCTGGAATAGCGTCCAGGCTCTCTGTTCTTATATAACATCTGGGTTATGGGTGGCATGAAGAGGAAGCTGGGAGAGGCGGCGGCAGTGTCCAGGCAGTTGACATACTGAAGGGGTGGGTGGAGGAGGAGGAGGGGAAGAGAGGATCACTTTGGATATCAGGAGATTGATTTTGGGGTTTGGCAGGTGGGACGTCAGGAGGGTATAAGGTAATTGAGGAAGAAAGGAAATTTGGAGAAGTGATGCTTTGGGTTATGAATAGGTTTCCCATTAATGTCTGTGGAGAGAAGCAAGAAAAGATGGTAATTTATTTCTAATAATGTTTAGCTGTTGGAATGTGTGTCTTTGAATGCTATTCCATGCAAAGACTGGGCCACATGGGGCACTGGTATGCATCTGTGCACATTGCAAAGGTGGTTTAAACATCCTCTGAGAAATGAGATATTTCATCACGGGGCAGACAGTGTTTTGTGTTCCACACAGTGTTTTTGCAAGTATTTTTCCCTTTGAGTCTCTTCCAAGCCCTCTGAAAAAGATATGGCATGAGTTATTATTATTATTATTATTATTATTATTATTATTATTATTTTGACAGAGCCTCCCTCTGTCACCCAGGCTGGAGCGCAGTGGCATGATTTTGGCTCACTGCAACTTCTGCCTCCTGGGCTCTAGCGATCCTCCACCTCAGCCTCCCGAGTAGCTGGGACTACAGGTGTGCACCTCACCATGCCCAGTTAATTTTTGTATTTTTATTAGAGACAGGGTTTCATCATGTTGGCCAGGCTGGTCTTGAACTCCTGACCTCAAGTAATCCACCCACCTTGGCCTCCCAAAGGAAATTTTATAATGTCTTGGTCCTAAGGGTTCACCTTTCCTGCTTGCTCTTAGAGTAGGATTCTGAGTCCTTGGCCATGCATGTTAAGCCTCAGCCATTCACTAACTGTTAAGCTTTATGATTGCCTCAATCATTTCATTTATCCATTTAAGGAATGTACATAAGTGCTCCCCTTTGCCATGCACTGTGTTGGGCAGTGGGGGTGCAGCATGCATGATCAGGCATAGTTTCCAGATGAAGTAATATGTCAGAAAATTATGGAAGGATGAACAGGAAGTAGTTACAAGGACAGGAGGCAGGTGGAGAGAGACATGCAAAGCAAAAGCACCCAGTATGTCAAAGCCTGGCTCAGAAAAACACAGCAAGTTTGTGGAGATCTTCTCACATGTGTTGTCTTGTTATCAAGCGTCCTTTTGTGTTTCATACATTAAACTAATGTAAATGGCATAGAGTTCACCGAATCTATCTGCAATAAATTGCAAATAATTACATGTTATAAGTAAAATTTGCCAAGAGGCCACAAGAAATTGTTTTAATTTATTGTTCATTTTAACCCGATTTTCCTGTGTGTCATTGAGTTTTGAATTTTTAATATTTTTTCTAGAGTTCATGTTAAGACATACCAGAAGCCAGCAATTCTGTTGTTCTATTTTACTAAATATTAGTTATTTTCCAAATAAATGATTGGCAATGCATGTTAACAAATATTAGTAAGTTGACAAAGTAACTTATTGAACTATCACCACCTTTTTATGCTTAATAAAGTTCATCAGTTACATGGTATGCATATGACATTCAACATCAACATTCTTTTAGAATACTACAGAGTTATTTCCACTTTAAAGCAGAGAAAATTGAGGCACAGGATGATTCAATGATTTGCCTCTGTCCTCCTGCCAGTAAAGGGTCGAACTGGAATCAGAAGTCAGCTTTTCCGATGGAGGCTAGCGCCTGTAAAATCGCACGTGGAGGAAGGACTCTTGTATTTGAGAGTCTAAGGGCCTTTTCTGCCTAATCTAAGGTCTGTCTGTTTCCCTGTATCCAGGCTGGGAGGGGTGTTTGTGCAGAGGGTCCCTTGGAGAACTGTTACATTATGCAAACTTGATTATCCTGTCTGACATTATTGATGTCAGCAGCCATTGTGAAATGAAGTTTGGGAGATGGAGTGTGGAAGGTGGCACTTGTAATTTTTAATAATCATCCTCTTTTAGTTCTTGGGGGGAGGCAGTGGGGGAGAAACAGAGCTTCAGGGTTGTGGATGCTTTAATGGAATCTGTCTGTCACAATAAGGAAGTAGAGAAAATCTTTTAGCATTCTACAGGCAAAATCACGGGGCCCGAACCATGGGTTTTTTGGTGAACAGAGATGCCGTACCATAAAGGCAGATTGAGAATGACTGCAGGGTCAATGAGATTGTCACCCCCTGAGGCAGGGACGATGTTTATTCATCTCTGAAATCTAGTGCCCTTCACAGGGTTTGGCACTTAGCTGGAGCTGGTCCAGTGAGAGCTGATTCCAAATACACTCTGTAAAGGACCTTGTCTGTGTAGAATTTCAGCGTCTCAGGCACTGTGATGACCACCTCTCCCAGTTCAAAATCTCCACATCCAACTACCTGATCAATTTCTCCCTTTGGATGCCAAATGACCAGAACAGGACAGATAATGTCCCCTTCAAGAATTTTTTCTCTTATGTGAAGCCCAGTGAATGGTGTTAACTGTCTACTCAGTCTTCCAAGTAAGTGTGACAGCTTGGCATCATTTTTAAATTTCCATTCTCCTTTCTCCACATACCAAATTATTCACCAAGCATTGCCTCTTCTATTTTCTATCTCTTGAATTTTCCACTTCCCTCCATCTCTACCAACACCTCCTTGGACCATGCCAACACCATTTCTTGCATCTGAGTTTCAGCAATCTCTCAATTGGTCTTCCTGCCATCACCTTCATTAATCCATTCTCCATGTAGTAGCTCGAATGACATCTAGTTAACCTTTACTTAAAACCTCCATGGCTCTTGAGGTCAACGTTCAAGCTCATTACGTGGCCTAAGGCTTTTTGGGGTATGATCCCAACCAATTTCTCCATCTGTCTCCCATCCTGCTCCCTGCCTGCCTATCTTCTTCCGGTTCCTCTAATGCCATGCCTCCCCACAACGAGCCTCCACTCATGCTGTTCCCTCTGACAAGAACATCCTTCCCCGATCTTGCCTCTAACCAAATCTTGCTTATTTTCCAGGTCTCAGTCTCTGTTCTTCAGTGAGGACTTCCCTGAAAAACAGTATAAGCAAACATTAATAAAGTCCTTGCTGTGTGTCAGATACTTGCCTTTACATAGATTAACCTGTTTAATCCCCACAATAACCCAATGACATAGATAACATAGGGTCTACAGTTAGCAGATGGAGAAACTGAGGCACTAAGAGGTAAATGAACTTGTCCAAGGTTACATGCAAGGTAGAAGAGCTGGGATTCAAAGGCAAGTGTCTCGGTTCCCCAGTCTGTGTTTTAATCGCTACACCCTGACTCCAGACTATGCTGAGTTGTACCCGCTGTAGGCTGGAATTCACTTCCACTGCATTCCTAATGCTTACGCAGCATTATTCCCCGTCTCTAGTTACAGCATCACAGGGACAGGAACTGTGTCTGTCTTGTCCACGGGTGGGTCCCCAGTGCCTATACAATGCCTAGCAAGTCACAGGCGCTCATGAAGATGTTTTCTGGTTGAATGAATAAATGATTAAAATTCTCCCTAAGCAAGCGGCTGTTGGAGCCACTCTTGTTCCCCAGTGTGTATCAGATTCATTTGGGGGCAGAGAGCAAAATTGTCTGCATGTGGCAGGTGAGATGCCCCGTACGAGGTGTTTGGATACAGTCGTATGTTGAAGAACACTTTACCTCTTGGTTGGTATTTCCCTACTTCCACTCCCAATATGGATGGCAGCCAAGCTTTCATTTTGCAGGTCCAAGCCTCCGTGTCTAGAAAACGGAGGTTTTAGTGACTTGTCTATTGCAAAAGCAAGAATTGGCAGACACCATGGCCGTGGGCGTCCTCTCTCGCTGAGGACAGGAATGGGGCTGGGCTGCAGCATGCCTGATGAGAAGCTGCTGTGGGTGGTTGGGCAGTCGGGCACTATTTCCCATGGCGTGGAGAGCAGCTGAGAGGGTCCTGTGGGTCACTCTGTACTAGAATGGACAGCAGCCGGGGGTGCCCTGAGCCCTTTCCCTGGAACTGAGTGACAGCTCGGGCTCAGGGGACCAGCAGGTGGAGCAGCAGACTTGGGCTGAGGTCCTCGCGGCCCCATCTCTGTGGGGCGTCCACTATGCATGAGTCCAGTCCTTAAAGATATCATGGGGTCAGGGGAGTAATAATGACTGCCGTTGAATTTGCTGTCTCTTGGATAGTGGCGGTTATTTGCAGATGAACTTTGGCTGAAAGAAAACAAAGAAGGTGGTATGTCTTTCTTCCTAGTGTTGGGAATAGGAATTCATTCCAGCTATGCTTGTTGCACATCTCAAGCACAGCCCAGGGCTCAGGAACATCTCGGGCTTGTGCGCGTCTTGGGGGCTTACCACAAAAGGAGGGCTGGTTGTGTGAGAGCCATGGCAGAGTCTGGGGCACGGCGGGTGCATTGCTGCAGGATGAGCCTTTGTGAAGGGCTAGGCTTGCTGCTTTGGGGCAGCTCCCAGGATGGCCGCCAGCAGAAAAAACTCCAGGCCTGGCTCCGTGTTCTTTCTCCCGGTCCCCACCTTTCCTTTATCCATGGTACATTTTAAAGTCTGATTTCAGGGGCTTGGGAACCTCCCTCTGCCAGATCCACCTGCATGTTTGCGTCTTGGGCTCTGACCACAGTCTTTAACCCTCTGAGGGAGTAGTTACCACTTTTTCAGGTCAAGGGGTGGGTGATGGTGAGAAGATAGCAAATAAGCCTCTTGGGGGAGGGGTGCAGGGAAAACGCTGATGTTTTGGAGTATCCCCCGTTACCATCATTGTGCTTAACGTGTTTGTTACGAAGCCACCTGGTGATGCTTGCTTCTCCTCCTACGAGTGACTCCTTCTCTATCCAACAGGGGAGCCTCACAGTGGGTGCCTTTGCTCAAAAGGGACCCATACTTAGGGAGGTGGCAGCCAGCCGAAGGGCAGCCAGGAGTGAAGAAGAGTGAACGGGAGGTGAGGTGGGAGAGGAAAATCCACCTAAGCTGAACGTGGCTTCAACAATCAGTAGCAGCGGGCAAAGCCGACGTGACGTTAGGAAAATTTAATTAGAACATGCAACTTATATACGTAATTGGATGCTTGGGGCAGTAATAATGCATTTTCACAGTACCTCAACCATCCCCCAGGCTTGTTTTGACTCATAAAAAGGGATCAGTCATGAAGAGCTGTGACACTGGGGTGTTATTTCTGTTGTCCTGGTGGTCATTTATGTAACTCAGTGTGTAGTCTGAGGCAGGCTGTGGCACCTAGCAGGTAGGTCCTCAATTGATATTTGTTGACCAATTTAATGGGATTTTATGATGAGATTGAATAAATTAGGGCACACCTGGTTTTTAGGACTTCCCTAGATGGCTGCATGCTTCCTCCTAGACCAAGTGTGTTCAGATGAGAATGACCCTTCCTTGCTGTGCGCACCCTCTCTGCTAGGGTGCCAAGGTAGGAGCTGATATGGTTATCTCATTGGGCCTTGCAGCAGCGCCGCAGATATTCTGCTACCCATTTTACCCGTGGGGAAGCTGAGGCCCAGTGCTGTTTAATATCTTACTCATGTTCACTTGATGAAAAGGGACAGAGCTGAGACAAACCCAGGTATCAGGCTGCAGAACCCCGCTCTGAACCGCTGAGTCTGTCTCTTCTCCTGGGACAGGGACAGCTTCCTGTGGTGACTCAGCCTTGCTCTTGGCTGTGGGGATTAAGGGAGGAGTAAAACTCGGGGCTGCAGCCAGCCCAGCTGGGATGGGGGGCTCCCACCGGGCGGCAGCTTTAGCTCTCACTGCTTTTCTGACCTGACTGTGCCTAGAGAGGGGAGCTCAGAGCCACGGAGGAGCACGGAGAGGCTTGGGTCACAACTCGGCTACCAGATCTCTGCATGCAGTTCTCACCCTGGGCAAGCCCTCGATATGGGTGGGTGGGTGCTGCTGGGACAGGCCTCTGGGAAGACGTGGAGCACTGACGGAAGGAGGGAAGAGGGCAGAAGCCAGGGCATTTGCTTGTCTCTCCCACGGCCTGGGATGGGGGTCTCTCGCACTGGTATGTTTCCCCCATGGCTCCTACGGCACAGCCCCTCCCGCTTTCTTCCCCTTTCCAGTCAGCACACCCCTGACTTGACTCCACCTTCAGCAGGATGGCTTTGGCGCCTGTGTTCTGGCAATGTCACCTCCTCTCATTACTTCTTTAGTTCTAGAGGTTATGACACCAGCTGTGGAAGAACAGAGAGGCCAATGGGGTGGGGAGGTTGGAAACAAAGGGCCTCCCCCACCCCAGCTTGACCAACCCAAAAGCTGGAAGGCAAGGGAGACCTGGATGGGTTCTGTTTCCCTGAATAGACCTTGACTCACGGACCCTCCATATGGCCAGAAGGTGACCCAGGCCTGTTAACAAAGGCCCGCACTGCCCTCTTTGCAGCCACTCATTCAGAGTAGGGCATGTGGGTGAATGAAGCCAATCATGAGCAATGGGACTGAGCTCTGAGTGTTTTGCTTGAACTGAGTAGGGCCTGCCTCTCTCTGTCCACTTCCATGTTGTGACATGGTGACAAGAAGCTGAGGCAGAGCAGCGTCCCTGCAACGCCACCAGAGCAAGACTGGTTCTGAAGGTAGAGCTCCCCTCCCTAACTTTGCTAGTAGGCAAGCCAATAATTTCCTCTTTTAAACAGAAGCCGGTAGCCAGTTTGCATAGGATTTTATCACTTGTAACGGAAGAGTCTGTTTTTTTTTTTGAGATGGAGTCTCGCTCTGTAGCCCAGGCTGGAGTACAGTGGCACAGTTTCAGCTCACTGCAACCTCTGCCTTCTGGGTCCCAGTGCAAGCAATTCTCCTGCCTCAGTCTCCCAAGTAACTGGGATTACAGGCATGCGCCACCACGCCCAACTAATTTTTGTATTTTTAGTAGAGATGGGGTTTCACCATGTTGGCCAGGCTGGTCTCGAACTCCTGACCTCATGATCCACCCACCTCAGCCTCCCAAAGTGCTGGGATTACAGGCGTGAGCCACTGCGCCCGACCGGCAGAAGAGTCTTAACAGATATTGTTCACTTCCTCACAGTAGGAATCACCCAGGCAATGGAATGACGTGGGAAGGGCATGCGATGCTCTCAGGTGAAAATGGTCCTGTGCCCACATCTCGCATTAATTTGTTAATTGACCTTGAGCAAGCCACTTCCTTCTGTGGACCTCATCTCCCACCCTCTCCTGTAAAATAAGAGGGGGTTCTCCTTCCTTCCCCAGTCAGCAGCCCTACAATCTACAATGGCAGGACCATGCGAGTGCTCCTGTTGCCACCCCGCTCAACTTCGATGGTGTGGTCCACCACCCAGCTCTTTTCAGATTCCCTTTTGAAAATGAAATGCTTGAGGCACCAATTGCATTTAGCCACACATATCTTACAATGAACGAATTCACTGATGGTTGCATTTCTGAGGGACTAGGCAACAGGGTGTCATAGTACTGGAATCTGAGGAGAGGTGGAAAAATGCAGAAAGATGCAAAAAAAAAAAAAAAGTGCAAAAAAGGTTCACTAAGGGCCACTAGACTTGACCAGCTTCACAGTTTTCACAAAAACTAGACTCCAACCAAAGAGAAAGTGCTCACTGCCTGATAGAAGACACGCACTGTTATCATCAATAAGAAGACTTACTTATCACTAATGTTTACTATGCAATTAACAATTTCTGTTGACTGTGTGAAGCATCTTAAGTCCATTTTAAATTTGCTCCTCCCAAAAGGGTACATGGGCACTGTCTTTATCCTCAAGTCACAGATGAGACAACGGAGCCCCAGCCAGGTATTAATTAATTACTCAAGATCACAAAGGGAGAAGCCGGGTGCCCCAGCAAATCAACCCTGAGGGCAGAGTCCCTGCCCTTCATCCTCCTCCTCTTCTTGGGGATTTTCACTAACTTGGAAACATTCCCCTCTGCTCCTGAGGGTGACCTGAGTTTATCAGAACGGGTGCATATTGGCAATTTTCCTAACATTTGCTGAATCTTCATCAAAGATGTCAATACTGTCTGTCAAGCCTGTAGTTCCAATGTGGCCCCTGAGCCACCGCGTGTTCTTCTCGGTTCACTCTCAATAACCTTTGAATGGGAGAGAGATAAAGTGAAATTAGAGCCTTGGGTAGCTGCTTACTTGGGAGGCCGGGAACAGCCCGGCCCTGTGCATCACATACTAAAGCTGCATTTACAGTCCCAAGAGCAAAGGGACAGATCACAAGTCAGATCATTTATCGCTGCTGCTAACTTGGCAAGGAGAACATTCCCAAGGGGAGAGAGGTGGAGGCTCTGGCCGTGAGTGTAACAGTTTGTGTGCCCTGGGCTCTGGAATCCCACCCATCCCCTGGTGGGTCATTGTGAGTGGTAAACTTCCCAGGAGCTGCTTCAGCAGAACCTGAGTGGAGAGCCTTGCAGTGCTGAGAAGAACATGTGATTTGGAGGTGGGGTCTGAATCTTGAGTCCTGTTGCTCATTGGCTACCAAACGCTTATTGATGAAGTGTAATTTCGGAGGAACCTTCTTCTGCCATTTTAAAACAGAAATTTAAGGGCAGGACTCTGCTAACTCCTCCAGGTTGTAGGAGGAGGCGCACATGGCGGTTATGAGTACACACTTTGGAGTCTGGCAGAGCCAAGATCAGCTCCTGGCTCCCTGACTTAGAAGCTGAGACCTTGCTGGGCCTCACTCAGATTCTTCTACTGCAAATTCGTCTTTTGATATCGACAAAGGCATTTACCTGTGCCCCTAGCACAGAGCTGGCATCCAGAAGTATTCCATAAACAGCAGTGGTTATTGTGATAATTATTACTGTGACTATTATGAAGAGTTTGCCATTCTGCAAATTGTTGCTTTTTTCCCATTCCTTTAGCACCAGGTGCCTTTGGGCCACCAGCCGCCCTTCAGCAAGCACTGCTCAAGGGTTCCGGGAGTTGCAAGCAGCCCTCATTCTCCTCGGTTCACTTTCAATTGCCTTTGAATGGGAGAGAGATAAAGTGACATTACAGCCTTGGGTAGCTGCTTACTTGGGAGGCTGGGAACAGCCCGGCCCTGTGCATCACATACTAAAGCTGAATTTACAGTCCCAAGAGCAAAGGGACAGATCACAAATCAGATTATTTATCGCTGCTGCTAGCTCAGTGAGGAGGACATTCCCAAGGGGAGAGAGGTAGAGGCTCTGGCCGTGAGTGTAACAGTTTGGTCCCAGGGCTCCTGAGGATCATATTGCAATACCAGCGATATTGGCTGAAGAGAGCGGTAAATGATGACCCACACAAGCTTGCTCTCTCTCCTCTCTCTCTGTCGTATCTCCATATATTCTGCTCATCCATCAATCTATGCGTGAGATGGGGAGGCTCTCTGAGCAATAGTCTTCAAAAATAAAATGCAATTTGCCAAACAAACAAAAATGACTGAAGTATGTGAAAAGGCTCCAGGCTTCCCGCAGTATGTGCGACCTTCTGGGCTCTCCTAGTTTGCTTGTAGGGAAAGATACCTTAGGGGAAGCGAAACTGTCCTCCAAGCTCCAAGGGGCCTGTCGCAGGAGGTTCCTTGCTTTATTTCCTGGTAGGATGTGGCCACTGAGTCACCAAGAGATTGTGGAGTCTTCATAGACCACCCCATTCTGTTCATCAGAGTTTCCCTATTCCTATTGGCGAGCCTGGGGCTTGTGACAACACATAGTGCATTCCAGTAGAAAGTATTTACTGAGTAATTTTCGTGAGTCATTATTGAACAAGTGGTGTATTCAGAATTCAGAAAATTTTGTAGGTCCCTTCACCATCCCCCTGTATGTTCTATATGTTGTACTTGCCTTATGTGTGATATCTACATAGGGCGAAGACCCATCAGTGGTTATAATTGTTATTTCCCAACATCCAGCAGATTTTTTAAAACTTAGGAGAAGAATTGGGCTGGGAGCCATGGCTCATGCCTGTAATCCTAGCACTTTGGGAGGCTGAAGCTGATGGATCACTTGAGCTCAGGAGTTCAAGATCAGTCTGGGCAACATGGCGAAACCCCCATCTCTACAAAAAACAGAAAAATTAGCCTGGCATGCACCTCTAGTCCCAGCTACTTGGGAGGCTGAGGTGGAAGGATCATTTGATCCTGGGAGGTTGAGGCTGCAGTGAGCCATGATGGTGCTACTACATTCAAGCGTGGGTGACAGAGTGAGACCCTGTCTCAAAACAAGCAAACAAACAAACAAAGAAACCTCAGGAGGAGAACAGTCTATTGTACTTACACAGATTGTTCCCATTTCTGTTGCTTCTGCATTCCTGATTCTTCAAGTTTCCTCCTTTTGAAGAACTTCCTTTAGTACTTCTTGAAGTACATGTTTGCTGGCAATAAATTCTCTTAGTTTTCCTTCATCTGAAAATATCTTTATTTTGCCTTTATTCTTGAAGTGTATTTTCTCTGGATAAATTCTGATTTGAACATCCTTTACTTTCAGCATTTCAAAGGTGGTATGCCATTTCCTTCTGACCTCCATAGTTTCTGATGAGATATATGTAGTCATTCAGATCATTGTTCTCCTACAGGTTAAATAGATTGGATTTCCCTGTCAGTTTCAAGATTATTGTTATTTACTTTAATTTTCACTATTTTGTAATCAAATAGTGAAATATTTGATTACAATTTGATTACAAAATAGTCTGGGTGTGGATTTCTTTGGGTTTATCCCCCTTGGAGTTTGTTGAGCTTCTTAATTTGCAGGCTTATATTTTTTGTGAAATTTGGGAAGTTTTGACCATCATTTCATTACATACTTTTTCAGCCCTGCACTCTTTCTCGTCTATTTCTGAAACTCCAATGACTAGAAAGGAAACATCTCCTCCTTCAGAATTTTGGCTCTTGTGGGAACCTATTTCTGCCACTGATTATTGCTTGGGGGCGGAGAGAATGGAAAAAAGAAAAATGCGGGGATTTCTGCACTCTTTCAAAGTCCTAGGAGTCTGCTTTCTCACTCCCCAAGCCAGATCAGAGGCCTTCTCCCCAAGTTCTCTTTCTGAGTCCTGATGCCCACGTCCAGGTCTCAGGCTGTGCTGGTATCAGGCTTGGGAGTCCACAAGGAGAAGAATGGCAAGCCTGCTGCCCACTGAGTGGCACTTCACATTCTGGTCTTCTTTTGGATTTGCCTGCCACTATCTACTTTCAGAGCTTACGAATAGTGCTCCATGCAATTTTGCCTAGCTTTTATTGTTACATTCACTGAGAGAGACAGGATGGAGCCCTGCCTTACCCAGGGTTCTTACCTGGTTCACTTTTAATACAAAATCTATCCATGCTCAATGTAAAGTCAAGCTCAAATGACACAGACGTATGTAGAATAACAGGAAAAAGAGAGGTCCTTTTATGCCATCTCGCCCCCTAAGGATAGGGTCTGTTGCTGCTTTTGTGTGATTTTCCAGACTTTTCTCTCATGCACATGCTGGCATCCTTGAGGGAAGCAGTCTGGCCTCTGATGGTCAGGGGTGTGGGCTGTAGACACCTGAAGGGCAGGTTCCTGATTCAGTGCCTGTAACTTTGGCAAACAACCTAACTTCACCAAGTCCAAATTCCCACTGATGTAAAGTGGGAATCACAATGCCTGCCCCTCAAGGAAGTTCTGAGGGTGAGAGGAGCAAAGGCACGTTGTAGTTGCCTAATAAATGTCTCCATGTCATCTGGTCTATACATAGAGAGAGCACATGCTCATTTCTGGGTGTGGAGACAGACATCGCGTGCTGTGATAAAACCACAGACAACTGCTCTTCTCTCCTTCTGCTTTGTCTTGGCCATCTCTCCACATTAGTAGATAAGATTCTTTTACTCTCTGGGATGGCTCCAGGTGACATTGTGGCATGACATGAAGTCACTATTTTCTCTGTTGCCTTGGAATCCCCATTTCCTGACGGTCTTGCTCTCCATTCTCCCTCTGACAACAGAGGGGCAACCCCTCATCCTTTGTGTGTCCCCACACTTTTTAATAAGCAGAGGTCAGGTTGGGAAGGAGCCACAGGAGATTGGGGCCAACAACCCCCAAGAGAGAGCTTGCCACTCTCTGTTTTAATTCATTGAGGTTCTTGGCTGATGCTGTCTGGATTTGACGGAAGGGATTCATGAAAGTGTACATTAAGGATTCTAAGATTTGTGCGTTACATAAACGACAGGGCAAGTATTGATCGGTTTGCTTCCAAGAGTGTGGTGCATCAGCTTTTTCCTTACAGCAGAAATGGCTCCCTGCGGGGAGTTCTTGTTCATTCCAGGAGAAGGGTTGAGGTCCTCGATGGCTTTTCTGGGGTGCTTACCAGGGGTGCTTACCAGGGGTGCCCTGGTGAGTGAGGGGCACTTACCACCAGGAGGTGTTCAGAGACTCAGCATTAAGTAACCATCCACATAGTAAACGTTCTTCCTCTTCAGTTCCATTCAGTCCTGAGAGCCTCGGAGAGTGTCTCAGACTGGGGCTCAGCTGCCTCTGTAGCCCTTGCCGTTTTCTCTTTCTTAACAGGGAGAACGGACCAGAGGCCCAGAGGTGTTGACAGCTGCAGTACCTCAGCAGAATATAATAATATTCATTGATTTTCATGGTATTCCTTTTTTATTGTTTTCTATTTGCGGCAAGTTTCATTTTTAAGTGTATTTATTTTCATTTGAAAGCTGAGATCATTTGAAGAAAACTATGAAGTAAACAATGTGGTCCTGGTGATATGCGGGTGTGGGTAGGGTATAATTCACGTAGGGGTTTCCTAGACGATTTAAGTTTGGCAAACATTGAACTAACATGTGAATGACTAATACCAGGGCTTTCCCTGAGAACAAGCTCAGAAGATAGATGGGAACACTATGGGAAAATGGGCGCGAGAATGCGGTCCACAGATAGGTGGGAAAACTCCATCAGTTTTAATCATTTTCTGGGAGTTGACCCTTTCTTCAGACTATCTGCTGAGGTGAGAGAAGAGGAAGGACACAAGCGAGGACAGGTGGGTGGACTGGGCAGGTGACAGTGGCAGACAGACTGCTGGCTTTGCTGTCTTGTGGGAAACAGACTGGATAGGAAGAGGCTCACACTTCCCCGAGGGAGACAAAGCCTTTTGTAGCAGATATCTGTGATTCTATTCTGTCTGGGATGCATTCCCCAATTTCTGGAAGGTGATCCTCCATTTTATCTCGAGGGAACATCCCTTCTCCACTCTTAGTCCATGCGGTGCACACGTCAGCCAGCTCAGGCAAGCTCATATATTCTAAACCCTTGGTCTCTCCATCATTGGTGTAAGGCTGGGCTCCTTGCCCAACAGGGTCCAATGAGGATTAAAGTCAGCAATGCTGAATGGCTTCCTGCCAGGGTTGCTAAGCTAGTGGGGGCAGGTGAGGAGCTCTCTGTGAACAGAAGGTCCTGAGATTGAAACCACCACCTAGGAAGGAGGAACTGATGGAAGGAGAAAGGTCAAGTCTCAGGCACCTCCTTGGAGCTTCTGGACACAACTGGGACAAGAGGCCTCATTTGCGTGAGCCGGTGAGTCCCTTGCATTCCCATCTTATTCTCTGAAACTGATTTGAGTTGAATTTTTGTTATGAGCCACTCTGAGCCACATGTACCTACTGACCTACGTGGAGACTCTCTTGTGCTCTGCATGGCTATAGCCATAGCTCCTCAGTCAGAGAACAGGCCCTGGAGTTGGGACCTGGGCTCACCTTGCAGTTCAGCCACATATGGGCCACGGGATCCTGAGCAAATCATCTCGCCGGTTGATGGGAGGGTGAAGTGAGGGAATCCATGCTAAGCTTCTAGTAAAATGCTGGCATAGACACTCCAGGTGGATATGAGCTGCTGCTGATAATGATGGTGATTAAAATGAAACCTAAATTATAGTGAAATATAATTCCCATGGCGAATGCTGTTGCCCACTTCTTTATGGTGAAATGTGTGTGTGTGTGTGTGTGCGCGCGCGCGCACGCGTGCATGGGGAAGGGGGCTTGGAATTGTGGCATCTACAATGCCAGGAGGAGCTTTCATAAGCCCAAGGCTGTAGTCCTTGCTCAGGGGTGGAAAGATGCCTCCAGTCGGTCCAATCTGAGTGACACCCATGTCTTTGGTAAGCAGCTGGGAAAGAAAAGCTCTGTCTCCTTCCAGGTGGTGTGCTGCATTCATGTGGTTTTGGATCCTGCAACCACTCTTGTTCCACGCAGAGGCCAGCCTGTGGGTTAGAGAGATGCACAGAGAGGGAAAAAGCCCAGAACAATCACAGAGAAGCAAAGCACTTGGGTTACACCTTACCTTCCCTAAGCTGCTGATGAATTAGCAGATCAAATTCCAGAAAGAATTCAGCCTTCCACTGTCTTTTTTCACTCCTGTGTCCCTTGGCTGGGCAGCCTTGCTGTAGTGCCTCTGTTTAATATTCCATTTGTAAGATGGGCAGCTCCAAGTCTATGCTCACTGAGCTGCTCGTCAAGAGTAACAAGGTGAATGACAAAGGAGGTAAGGATGTCCTCGTCAAATGTTCCATGCTGTCACCTGCCAGCAAGCCCTCGGCAGTCAGTGCCCGAGATGGCTCCCCACACAGGAATCTCTCTGAAGTGTTCTGTGATCTCCCCAACTAAAACATAATCTCTGGTTCCAGAGAGCTCTGGGGCTCTGATCTCTTGTTCAGCCTGTGCTCCTGGTCATCTTCAGCCCCAGGGCTGAGGCTTGGACAGGCTCAGGGGCAGCTGTCTGTGAAAATCAGATTGATGCATCTGATTACATGGCCTGTTAACATCTGCCAAAAATAAGGTAAAATCAGAATTATTTACCTGTCACAGCTTTGAGACACCACCGCAACCTGGAGCTGACACCTCTTCCGTTCACCTTGGAGAGGTGCAGAGTGAAGAGCGGACTGTGACACACTTAATAGATTGCTGGGCATTTACGGAGCTGCTTGTTACCCAGCTCAAGAGCTGTGTCCAGCTGCTACAGCGTTCATCAAAGATGAGAAGCCACAAGGAGCAAGTCAGTACTGCAACTCATTAAGACAACTTGACCTCTGGGGAGAGGAGAAGCAAAAGGAACTAGCAGCATTGATTGCTTATGTTACCTGAAGTGTGGTATCATGGCATACAATGACATCGAATCACAGGGTGAGAAAACCACGCATTTCAGCTCTTGCTTGGCCCTTGAAGACTAAATAGGAAGTCTCTGCTGGTGCCAGGCGTCTTGAGCTTCTCTTTGACACCCTTTGCTAACGCAAACAGAGTGGGCCTCAGGATGGGAGCTTCTGCAGGTGACTGTGCTAAGAGGTTACTGACACTGTATAGTGGTGTTTCATCCATTTAAGAAATAGGCTTTAATTTTTAGAGTAGTTTTAGGTACACAGTAAAATTGGGTGGAAAGTGCAGAGATTTCTCATTTACCTCCTGCCCCCACCTACACACAACCTCCCCCATTTTCAAGATTCCCCTTAGGGTGGTACATTTGTTGTAATCAATGACCCAACATTGACAGATGGATGACATATAGTTTGCATTAGGGCTCACTCTTGGTGTCATACATTCTATGGGTTTGGACAAATGCAAAATCACATATATCCACCATTACAGGATCCTACAGAAGAGTCTAACTGACCTAAAAATCCTCTGGGCTCTGCCCATTCCTCCTTCCATTCCCATAGCTCCTGGCACCACCGGTCTTTTTACTGTCCCCATAATTTTACCTTTTTCAAAATGTCATACAGTTGGAATTACACGATACAAAGCCTCTTCAGATTGGCTTCTTTCACTTAGCAATGTGAGTTTCAGTCTTCTCCATTGTCTTTTCATGATTTGATAGCTAATCTTTGTTTCATCTCTTTTTATGGTTATGCACCAGTTAAGGGAAATGGTAGTTTTCCGTGTGCAGGAGTGATATATAGTTTTCATGTTCTTTGATTTGACAATGAACTTCCTTTAAATATATAATTGCTTTGTTTATTTTTGGCCAGATAGAACACTCTCTCAGCTCAAAAATCAATGCAAATCAAAAGGTTTGTATTGAAAACTCTGCCTGCCATCTGTCTTCTGCCACCCGGCTCCTACCCACACTGTGTTACCACTGACTTCTGTTCATCCTTCCAAAGAGTTTATGCAAATACAACCTGTTATAAATATATGTTCTCCCTCAACAGTTTTCTACACAAATGGTAGCATACTTTATGAACTGTTCTGTCTTTGTTGGCCTAACAATATACCCTGGTGATTGTTCCCTATCTGTATGTTTCCTCATTCTTGTTTTCTGCTGCATACAATTCCATTTTATGGATGTACCACAGTTCATTCAACCATTTGCTACTAATTGACACTTAAGGTGCTTGTGGTCTTTGATGTTATAAACAGAGTAGCTGCGAATAGCTTGGACTCACATCGACCCACACACATAGGAGCATATCTGGGAAGTGGCGTTGCTAAGTAAAAGAGAACATTAACTTCTAATTTTGGCAGACATTGTCAAATTACCCTCCCTAAGGGAGTCATAGTTTATTTTTTATTTTTTATTTTTAAATGGTCTTATTATTTACAGATTGACAGAGAAGATATGAGTCAGCGATGGCGCAGGTGATCTGTGCAGTGCTGTGCAGGGGATGCGTCAAAGCTGTGATGCAGGCATGCAACAAACTCACCATTGTGAGCCAATCACAAAAATAGAAACTTGGCCAAGCTGATATCTTTCTAGAAAGTTAACAAAGACAAAGTTCAGATTTTTAATTTTTAAATGGACCAGTAGAAATGGAAAGGAGGGACATGTGTGTCTAGACTCTGGGAGAGACGACAGATGCCCTCAGTTGCCCCAGAATTGCTTGGTGCTTGGGGGTGGGGCTGGGGTTGGGCTTCGAGTGCTGTATCTTGCACTGCTTAATGGGCGTGAACGTCCTAGGTGCTCAGGTGGGGCTGGCCACGTCTCCAGGGGACTTCTGTTTCCTGCTTGTCGTGCTGGAGGCCGACCACTTTGTCTTCTTCGCTTCGGTGAGATTCCTGATATTAAGCCCTTTCTTGGGCCAGTGTGAGTAGGCTTCCTCCCTTCTAAAGATCAGTCTGCCCTGAGACACTCGCTGTTTCTCCCTAGGTAGAAGCACCCTCAGTGGGTGATGCTGGATACACCTGCCCATCGTTTCCACTTCTACTGGCCCCATTTTAAAAATTAAAAATCTGAAGTTTTTCTTCATTACCTTTCTAGAAAGGGACCAGCTTGACGAAGCTTCTGCTTTTGTGACTATCTCCTAATGGTGAGTATTGAGAATTTCTTCTTATAGTCACAATGGTGAAAAGGAACTTTTCATTCAAAAATTACAAAACAGATTTATGTTGAAAATAACGAGAACTTTGTTGGTGCCCTGGAAAAATATTTGAGAGAAGCAGAGACTGATTCCTTTTATGGGGCCAGAGTGTAAAAGTCAGCTCACTGGTCTCAAGGGAAAAAAAAAGGTCTTTTCTTCAGTTGGCAATTTGTTTTCAACGAAAGATTTGTAATGCCTTTTTCTTTTCTTTTTAATAAAGGAAGGATATAGTTAGTTGACCAGGAATTAGCTAGGGATTAAGAGTCGGTTGGCTTGGCAATATTTCTACCTGCTTGCTGTGCATATACTTGAATTAACAACGGTCAATAATCAAAAGGGCATTAAAATGTGAGTTGGGCTGTGGAGGGACCGCCCCAAATCTACTTCTCTGTGGTATTGAGCCCAGGGGCCTCACTTGCCTCGCTGCAATTCTGTGGTTTTTAATTTATCATTTCCAGGATCTGAGGGTTTCTTCAAGTTCCCAGGCTTGCTCGGCACATTGCAAATAGCCATGATTTGAGATGATTTTCTTTAATGCTGAAGCAGATGAAGAACCCAGGTTCTTTTTAATGGCAAGTCTTGTTTATCAGCAGCTATACAGATAAACAGCACAGATGCTGGGAGAGGGATGGCATCCAGACTCAGAAGAAGGCCAGCATTTGACCATGACCATCACGCCCACATGACAAAAGATGTCACCACAGTGAACAGTTCTGACCACAGTGGCTTTTCACCTGCTTCGTTAAATTTAACTCATACCAGCTCAGAGGACAATTTCATTAACTCTGTATTTCAGCGGAAACCGGAGCACCTCAGAAGATCAAGGCTTCCAAATTCTCCTGGGGGAATAGACATCAGCCACTTGGCACAAAGGAAACTTCCTTCTCTGTATGTCAGAGGAAGGCATAATTGTGCCATTTCCTTCTTGAAGAAGTTTACAAACATTTGCAAATTGTCAAAAATAATTAGTCTAAAATTGTTTCATAAACCATGGAATGAAACAGTACGTGCCTAGTTGAGATCAAAGGGCTTCTGTTACCTTCTTGTAAACCCAAATGAAATTCTTTTGAAAGTAAACTCTTGGAATTAGCAGTGGTTTTTGTGGCACATCTATGGCAGGGGGAGGGGAACAGAATGATTCAGATAGCAGAGTCCAGTGGAGATCCGGGAGGAGTAAAGCCCTGTCCACAGATAATGGGAATGGGTTTTGAACAGCCATGGTGATCTGTGCCAATGGGTACAGGACTTCTTCAACGGGAAGCTCAGGCATTCCAGGAAACACTTTTTTCGGTGATCTTGAACTTCCAAGGGTGAGAGTGGGCATGGACACTCACAGTTTTACAAACAAAGTAAGAGCTGAGGCTTGTGAGTCAGTTGGACCAAGTTTCCATTCCAGCACAGCCGGCTCCTACAAGCAGACCCCGGAGAAGCCACTTCACCTCTGCGTCTCAGGACACTCACCTCCAAAGCCAGATGCAAGCTCTGCCTGCCTCCTCGGTGAGAGGTAAGTGAGGTGTTGCCTGTCGGGGGCTCAGTTCAGTGCCCAGCCCCGAATAAGCTCTGGGGAATGGCTGCTCTGATACTTATGATTGTTCCTTGCTATTAGGATGGAAACAAGCAGGCATTTACCAACGGCTTCATCGGTGGCAGATGCTAGAGGGGGCCTGGGACCTCACTGAGAAATGTGGAGGTGTGTGTCCTCTCCCTCAGGGGAGGTTGGATAGGAGTCCAGCTCCTAACGTAACTGCACAGGGCACCAGCCCCATGGAATGCAGCTACCGTGTGGCCGGGTCCTGTGTGCATGGCGCCCCTAGAACAGAGCCTCGTAGTGGCCTGGTGAGCAAGCGGGAGGGCATGTGAGAGGCGGTGGTGAGAATGCAGGAGCCTGGAAGCCCTGCTTGAAGGGTGAGTAGGCGAGAAGGAGTTTGATGATAAAGAGTTACTTGTCGAGATGAAGCAGATATAATGGAACTAAACAGCTAGAGTTTTTTTCGCTTTCTGTGTGTGTGTATCTGTACGTGCTGCCCTTCCAAGGAGGAGAGAGAGGACAAGCAGGGGTGAGCGGAGAGAATCAGGCTGGACTGTCAGTCTGTCCTCCCCTGCAGACCCTCAGGGTAGCAGGCTACAGGCCTGAAGTTGGCCTGAGGCCCTGGCTGTAGGACACGCTGTGTGGAGGAGAGCAGGAGGGGGAGAGAAACAGCGTCTCTCCTATGTGCGCTGCCATGCAGGAGCCCTCAGAGAGGGCGCTTCGGAGACAGAAGCATCCCACACAGCTCTCAGGTTGCGAGGACCCTGCTGAGAAGGGAAAGGTGGCCCCTGACAAGCACAGATGGACACAGCCTCCTGCACACAGTGGCCCGCCCTCCCCATACTGCATTACTCTGTCTGCTGGAGTCATGGCTCAATGAGCTAAGAGCAGGGATGTACATTTCTGACCCTGTAAATCACATATTTGCTGTCACGAGGGGCAACATTTATCCTTTTAATACAGAGTCCATCCCTTTCTCAATTAAACAATAATACTTCTTACCAGATTTAGATAAGCTCCATCTGCTGATTCATCAGATATTTACAGAACACTTACGCTGTGCTGGGTCCTCTATGAGGTGCAGAGAGGATAGTGGTGAGGAAGCGAGTCCCTGCTGCCCTCATGGGGCTCACAGTGCAAACTCCAGCTTGCAGGCCAAATATGGCCCACCGCCTGATACTGTAAATAAAGTTTTATTGGCACATGGCCACACTCACTTGCTTATATATTCCCTGTGGCAGCTTTCAGGCTGCAGTGGCAGAGTTTAGCAGGTCTGACATCGATCATCTGGCCCACAAAGCCAGAAACAATTACTCTCTGGTCCTTTACAGAAGAAGTTTCCTGCTCCCTGGTCTAAACCTCCCCTATCCAAAAGCAATACAAAGTGAGTTATGTGCTTAAGTTAATGTTTTCTAGTATCCACATTAAAAAAGATAAAATGAAACCAGTAATACTAGTTTCATCAATATTTATGTAACCCGTTATGTCCAAAATATTATTTCAACATGTCATCAATATAAGAATATAAATGAGTTATTTTACTTTTTTTTTTAAACAAACTCTTAGAAATCGGATGTGGATTTTACACTTAAAGTCAATCTCAGTTGGGGTAAGTCGCATTTCAAGAACGCCGTGACACATGTGGTGGGTTTCTGCCAGGGTGGAGTTCACAGGAGGGCCATTATGTAAATCACTGCACACATGGGAGCCGCAGTGAGGAACCTGGACACATACTGAGAGCCTAGAGTGGGCCCGGCACCAGCACTCATCACCCTGGAATTCTGTGGAATAGGGACGAGTGTCCTCCTGATTTTCTCATGAAGAAATAGAGGCGTAAAGAGGTTTAAGAGCCTGTCCCAGGAGAAGCAGGGGCCAGCTGAGGGGCATAGAAAGGGAGCTGGGACCCAGCTTGAGGAGGTGGGGAGGCCTCCGGGGCGGTGGCATCATTCCTTCTAGCCATAAGACATGCGGCCTGGGCTTCCTTCTTGAAGTTGTAGGTCCTGGAGTGTATTCGTTTTGCATAGAGATCATTTGAAAAATGAAAATAAAAAGCAAATTGCATCCACGGTGTGCCTTCGTGTACTCATCATTGTTTTAAAGCAGGGAGAAACAAGCTGTGGCCTCTTCATGTTCACTCACAGATGCTGCAGGTGGCTTAACTAGCAGAGTGGAGTGGCTCTTCAAGTCACTAAACCAGCCACTACTTGCATTAAAGGAAGGTATTTTGATGGATTGAAAGCATTTTCTAAATCACTAAGGTTTGCTTTTCAAGTGGGAGAAAGCTTACCCCCAATTGCTTCAAACCATTAATACGCTGGGAAAAAACGTGTGTGTGCCACCGTAGCAGGCACGTTGTACTCTCACCGTTCCTCTGCCTGACAGTCGGTGTGAGTTAGTGCTCATCAAGTAACCCATACAGTTGCAGAATCCACCCAAGGTCAGCACTGACCCTGAACTGGGAGCTGGACACTTTGCTGTAGTCCGGGGGGGTTGCACAGCCCTGCGCTCAGAGGGGCCCTGCACTCCACTGAATGCTCTGCAGTTCTGACCTGAGGTGCTCAGCACCTTTTCAACAAGGACCCACATTTTCATTTTGCTCTGGGATGGCAAGTTCTGCAGCAGATCCTGCATCCAGTCTGTCCTGCTGCACCTCGTTGGTGGGGTCACTTTGGGCACCGTGTCCAGCTTGTCATGCCTCAGATGAGAACCACACAGTGCTGGGTGTCATGCGCACCTGTGGAAGTGACACGACGGGCTTGGCATGGTCCTCAGTGCACAGCAAACAGCTGGGAAGTGGTGAGGGTATGATGACACAGGGTCCACCTTGGAGTATGGCACTGAAGAGGGAGCTGGGCTGAGATGCTGTGTTAGTCTGGTTTTCACTGCTCTAAAGGCAAATCTGAGGTGGGGTAATTTATAAAGAGAAGAGGTTTATTTGGCTCACAGTTCTGCAGGCTATACAGGAAGCATGGCACCGGCATTTGCTTCTGGTGAGGCCTCCGGAAGCTTACAATCACAGTGGAAGGAGAAGGGGAGCAGATGGGTCCGACGTGAGAGGGAGAGCAGGAGAGAGAGAAGGAGGCACCAGGCTCCCTGAAACAGCTCTCACTCACGTGAACTAACAGAGTGAGAATTCATTCATTACCATGGAGAGGTCACCAAGCCATTCATGAGGGATCTGCCCTCGTGACCCAAACACCTCCCACCAGGCCCCACCACCAACATTGCAGATCACATTTCAACATGAGATTTGGAGGGGATGCACATCCAAACCATGTCAGATGGGCTCCCCATGCCAGATTCCTCACCAGCCCAAACTCCTCACCACCTCACCACTGGCTCCCCACCCCAGACTCCTCACCAGCTCAGCCAGGCTGATTCTCCCTCTGGCGCTGAAGGAGTCTGGACTGCTTTACCCACTCCCACCTCCAGAATGCCACTGCAGCCTCTATCCTCTGCCTGGGGATTTCTCAGGGTCTCTACCGCTCACTGGCAACATTTGCACAACAGACTATCTCCTATGTTGTGCAAATGTGATCACAAGCTCCTTGGGGCTTAAAACTCCCTGGGATTTTACATTTTCTTCAAGAGAAATGGCAACTTTTTATTTTTTCTTTTGTGTGTGTGTGTGTGTGTGTGAGACGAAGTCTCTCTCTGTCACCCAGGCTGGAGTGCAGTGGGGTGATCTCTGCTCACTGCAACCTCCACCTCCCGGGTTCAAGCGATTTCCTTGCCTCGGCCTCCTGCGTAAGAGAAATGACAACATTTTAAACACGGTTTGTAAAGCCCAACCCAAGGTGCCTCCTCACCTCACTCATGCCTCTCCGCCTAACTCTCTGTGTTCCAGACAAACTGGGTTTCCTTTTGTTGCTCTCAGTCTCATTGTCTTCCTTGCCCAGGGCCTTCATGCATGTCTATCTTTGATGACTCTTACTTCATCTAAGGCTTCTTCTGAAACTGCTGTCTTTTCAGAAGCCTCTAGACTCAGAAGCTGCATTTAGCATCTGACACATGGCCACTACCCTCTGAATCATTCTCTCCACCACTCCTCATATCTGTCTTCCCTACAGAGCTCCAGGAAGACAGAGCCATGGGGCTAAACCCTCCAGTGCTGCTTCCTCAGTGCTTGGCACATAATAGCTGCTCAATAAACATTTATTTCCTCACTGAGAAATGATGGCTTGAGATCTTGATAATGTAGGAGCTACCCACGATGTCTTTTTTTTTTTTTTTTGGAGAGACAGTCTTGCTCTGTTGTCCAGGCTGGAGTGCAGTGGCATGATCATAACTGGCTGTACCCTCAACCTCCTAGATTCAAGTGATCCTCCCACCTCAGCTTCCCAAGTAGTTGGGTCTACAGGTGCACGCCACCACCCTTGGCTGATTTTAAAATTTTTTGTAGTAATAGCATTTCAGTATGTTGTCTAAGGTGGTGTTAAACTCCTGGCTTCAATCAGTCCTCCTGCCTTGCTCTCCCACAGTTTTGGGACTACAAGAGTGAGCCACTGTGCTTCGCCAACTCACCATGTCTTTTAAACATTCAATTTTCAGTTAAAGGGCACATTCAAGACATGTTATGAGGCTGGGTGTGGTGGCTCACGGCTGTAATCCCAGCACTGTGGGAGGCTGAGGCGGCCGGATCACTTTAGGTCAGGAGTTTGAGACCGGCCTGGCTAACAGGTGTGAAACCCCATCTCTACTAAAAATACAACAATTAACTGGGTGTGGTGGCACACCTGTAATCCCAGCTACTCAGCAGGCTGAGGCAGGAGAATTGCTTGAACCCACAAAGTGGAGGTTGCAGTGAGCTGAGATCGTGCTACTGCACTCCCGCCTGGGTGACAAAGGGAGACTCCATCTCAAAAAAAAAAAAAAGACATGTTACGGTGATCATGTGAAAATGGACAGGAAAAGTGGTACTCCTGCTCACCAGGGGACTCTGAGGCAGGAAATCAACCAGTCTGAGCCTGTTAACATCACTGGCGACAGGGAATCCAGGGTGCCCGGAATGGCCATCGCACACATTCTCAAACCTTCAGGAACCACTGGCAGCAGAAGGCCTGAGTCTCATCGTGTTTTATTTAATGCTGGTGTCACAGAGTTACTTATGGCCAAATACCTCAGGACAAATTATGCACTTTGGAATTTAAAATACCTTTTTTTTTTTTTCCCAGTGTAAAACCAATACATCCTCATTAGAGTTCTGCAGCATTTGAATTTTTATGTATCCTGTAAAACTGAAAGCCCCTCCAATAATCCCCGCAATCCTCCAGCAACATTTTCTCTGTAGATATATGCTAGCAGCAGGTTGTTAACGTATTTTACAAAATAAGATCAAACTATAACATTCTCGTACAGCTTGCTTTTTAAACTCATCAACACATCATGGATTCCTTCCTATGGGAGTACCTACCAACCTCATTTTTTCGAAGTTTTCTCTGTTACTCAGGACAATGAAATGACCATTGTTGATTTAACCAGTCCTCTGTTGCTGGAGATACGGTTGTTTCCAATTTTTCATTATTATTAACCATGCTGCAAAGACCATTAAAAAGGTTTTCGCATAATTGAGTGAGGGATTCTGCAGGGTAAATTTCTTCCTAGAAACAGAATTTATGGGCAAATGGCACAAACATTTTAAATATTAATTGACATTGCCAAATTGCCATCCACACGAACTTGGGCAAAATGTACGCTTTTAATGATCTGTGGAAACTTCTACCAGGGAGGATGCTTTTGGGTGGAAGTGGCAGAAAATCTAAATCAAACCAGTTTAAACAAACAAAATTGTATTGGATCACATAATGGGGAAGTTTGTCATACGCCATAAAGGATGTGATCAGAGCCTGGTTCTCTCTGGCTCCCTGCTTAGCTGTTCTGCCTGCTGTGTCTGTCTTCCTTCCAGACAAGTTCTTTCCTCATGGTCACAGGAAGGCTGCCAGCAAAAGCTGGGCTACAGGTTCCAAGGTCCGCATGAGGAGAATACAGCTTCCCAGCACTCCTGGCGCAAGCCCTGGGAGTTGCTCTGATTGGACGTCTTTGGGTCACATGCTCACCACTGAACCAATCAATATGGCTGAGAATTGTAACATAGGGGTTGGGGGAGCTCAGGGTCACATGATCTTGCTCTTAGGGATGGATGTGGCCTCTGTTCAAGCCTTGTGGAGGAGATGGGGAGACTGGCCTGGCTTCTTGAGTGTGTGGCCTGGATAGCTGCATGGGGTCCCTGTTCTCAGAAGGGCCCTGCTCTTAGTTTAGTTTTCTGCTGTCACCATCTTACAAATTCCTAATAATTGTTGAAGAAGGGGCCCCACATTTTCATTTTGCGCCAGGACCCACAAATCATACAGCCTAGCTGCTGAATGACCATTGGGCTATTTCCAGAAAGAGGGGAAGATAGCCAAGCTGGGAAAATGTGAATGTCCTCTGCAGTGGTCTGTGCTAACATGATTCAGATGGAGTTTCTCCTTGAGTGGTTTTGTCACTTGCCCTCTCTAGTCCTTGTAGTCCTTTTCCCTCCACATTAAACGGCAGGGTTGGGTGAGGTGGCCTCCAAGGATGTTTCGGCTGTGCTGTTCTCTGATTTATGATGTCTGCCTCACTTATGCTATGAAAATCCCAACCTTGCACCAAGTGTATGGACATGGTGATATTCTTCAATGTAAGTTGCCTCACTTGTATCGGTATTAAAAAGTGACCATGAATTACAGCCAAGTGCTGCATAGTGATGTTTGAGTCAGTGGCAGACCCTGTGTAGCATGGTTGTCCCATAGGATTGTAATGGAGCTGAAAAGTGTCCATCGCCTGGTGACATGGGAGCTGCCGAAACATCATCGCACAGCACATTCCTCGCGTGTTTGTGAGCTGGTTTAAACCTACTGCACTGCCAGTTGGAGAAAAGTCTGGCACATACAATTGTGTACAGTGCATAATACTACTTAGTGGTTACAAATGACTGTGTTACTGGTTTATATGTTTACTATACTGTACTTTTAATCATTAATTTACAGTGTACTCCTTCTACTTATTAAAAAAAAATTTAACTGTGAAACAACCTCAGGCAGGTATTTTGGGGAGAATTTCTAGAAGGCATTGTTCTCGTGGGAGATGACAGCTCCAAGCCTGTTTTGCCTCTGAAGACCTTCCAGTGGGACAATGTGTGGAGGTGGAAGGCGGTGATATTGATGATCCTGACCCTAGGCTAATATGTGTGTTTGTGTCTTAGTTTTTAACGAAGAGCGAAAACAAAAACAAAAACAACCAACCTTGTCTTTTACAGAAGAAAGCTTATAGAATGAGGATATAAAGAAATTATTTTTATACAGTTAAAATGTGTTTTAAGCTAAGTGTTATTACAAAAAGTTAAAAAAATAAAAAGTTTATAAAGTAAAACATTTACAGTGAGGTAATGTTAATTTTTTATTGAAGAAAAAAAATTTTTTTTGAAAGGGAGTCTCTGTCGCCCAGGCTGGAGTGCAGTGGCATGATCTTGGCTCACTGCAACCTCTGCCTCCCGGGTTCAAGCAATTCTCGTGCCTCAGCTTCCCAAGTAGCTGGGATTACAGGAGTGTGACAGCACACCTGGCTAATTTTTGTAGTTTTATTAGAGATGGGGTTTCACTATGTTGGCCGGGCTGGTCTCAAACTCCTGAACTCAAGTGATCTGCCTACCTCTGCCTCCCAAAGTACTGGAATTACAGGTGTGAGCCACCATGCCTGGCCTGAAGAAAGAAAAATGACTGTAAATGGATTCAGTATAACCAAAGTGTACAGTGTGTATAGAGTCTACAGCAGCGAACAGCGATGTCCTAGCCTTCACATTCACTCACCACTCACTCACTGACTCACCCAGAGCAGCTTCCAGTCTCGCAAGCTCTGTTCATAGTGAGTACCCTATACAGGTGGGTCATTGTCTATCTTTTATGCCGTATGTTTACTGTACCTTTTCTATGTTTAGATACACAAATACTGTTGTGTTACAGTTGCTCACAGTACTCAGTACAGTTATGCTGTGCAGGTTCACAGCCCAGGAGCAAGGGACTGACCACATAGCTCAGGTGTGTAGCAAGCTGTACCCTCCAGGTTCGTTCAGTTCTCTCTGTGAGGCTCCCGCAGGAGGAAACCGCCTAAGGATGCATTTCTCAGAAGGTATCCCAGTGGTTAAGGGACGTATGACTGTAAAAGAAAAGAACCAGCTTCAAGAATCAGGAACCTGCATTGATGGGCCTCAACTTGATTCATCTCTTAACAACCACCAGTGTCATGGAAAATTTCCAATAAGAAAATCCCAAGGTGTTGGGAAATGCTTTTTGAAGATTTTTGTAAATTGGTAACAGTTTGGTGTCATGGATTAGACATATTTTCATAGTTGGCTTTCTTTTGCCCAATTTTTTTCGTCTAATTGAGGAACACAGCAGACGCTTAATGACATCTAAGTATTTCTGATGTGCGTCTTTCCTTTTCATCCTCATAAATGATCTGATCCATACATTTCAGAGAAAATTATTAGGTTGGTGCAAAAGTAACTACGCTTTTGGCCATTACTTTCAATGGCAACAACCACAATTACTTTCGCACCAACCTAAGTATATTATGGCTCACATTCCAAAAAAGTGATTAACATTTAATTTAGTTATTAATACATGAACACACTCTCTTGTTAAAAAAAAAGAAAAAGAAAAGAAAAAGAAATGGAAGCATTCCAGATGAAGGCGAAGTCCCTTTTGATCAAACGTCTCCCACTTCCTGTTCTCTGTCATCTCTTCTCAGCCCTCACCCATTCCGAGGTAACCATCTCCATCAGTTCTGTGTCTCCTTCCAGAATGTTTCCATGCGTTTATATTATAGATATAGCTAGCCAACTAGATTCTCACGGAATATCGATCAAGTGGTTTTGTTTTGACCTAAAAGGCCTCATGATGGCCATCTCTTTCCCCGCTCAACGTAGCTTGGTGAATTATCCGGTAATTCTGTGCAGACCTACCTCATCCGTTTCACCGGCAGGAGAGTTAGTGCTGCGGAAATATTCGCCGTTTTATACAGCCTTGATCGGTCTCTAGGTTGACTTATGGTTTTCACAAAGAAGTGCTGTGATGAACACCCTTGAGTGTGCCTGTGGGGTCAAGGTACCACCCTCTGCCTCAGTGAGGGTGCTGAGGAGAGGTAGAGGCCAGAGGGCATCTCTGTGAGGCCGACTGTGACATGGTTTAGGGGGCTGTGCTCAGGGTCACATTTCCAGGGAAGTGGAGGCAGTGAGGTTAGGCAAAGGAAGGCCCCGGCAGCCCTGAGGCTTGGGGTTGTGTCCTGGAGTAGGGATGGCTGCCCAGAGCTGTTCTGAGCTAGGGCCACAGGGTAGGGGGTGCCTGCACCCCCACATGTATCAGTCATTGGATGTGGGTTGCCCTAGGGAGGGGGCATGACCCTGACCATCTTGAGCAGTCCCCGGGATGGGCTGGCAGGGGTGTGCGGTAGGGACCTGGCTGTGGCTGTCAGCCATGAGCACCCAGCAGCCTGAGGCCCCAGAGGTCTGGTTCTGAGGGAGGCAATGTGCGTACGTACAGCAGGGCCTGTGAGGTCTGCACAGGGAGTGAGCAATGCACAATTGCCTTTAATGAGCCCATGCACTTGAAGAGTGGACGCTGTCAGGAGATGGGTTGCTTGATTTTAGAGTAAGAAGACAGTGCCAGATAATCCGAGGCAAGTTCTGTGGCATTTGGGATGCATACCTGCATTTTTGGAACCATTTCCAAAAGCAACCTTTATTTGTAGCTGTCTACAGTTGATCTCATTCTGTATATCACCTAGTCAAGGGTCACTTTACCACATTTTTTTTTCCATGCAAATGATTTTTAAGGTAAACCTAGGAAGCTGGACCCTTTCCGCATGCCAACTCAGAGCCCAGTGGAAACTTCCAAATGGAAATGGCCACTCATTAATACACACTGCACCCTGCTGGGGACAGCCACATCAGCTAGAAGAGCTTGAATTAAATTGGGGTCTGATAACTTATTTTTACGCAATAAATTTTATTAAACATAAATGGAAATCATTAGCTGAAACACTTAATTAAAACTATGGCCAGATTAGACGAATGCTAAGGCACGTTCTCTGAATTTATTGCCCAGTGATCTACAGGCTTGCTCAGTAATAGACTCCCAGAAACCTCCTTAATGAAGCTATTAAGTGCATAAATATCATATGTGCCAAATGGCAAAAATTTAGCAATGATCTAACCCAATTTACTTGCTAAGTAAATAAGCCCTGTTGAGAGAAGCCATTAATTTATACTGATGACAATTGTAGTACAAAAACCCCTGACCCGCCTGAAAACAGGCATTTAATTCAGGAAATGGAGCATCTTGAGGCTGGGCAGCGAGGAGCTTTTCCACTTTTCTTGCTCCATTTCCTGAATTTTCCTTCTTGTGAATGTAGAACATGTGCCATGAGCCACAGAGCCACTCTGGCTTTAATCTGCTGTGCTTGTTGTGTAGAGTTTGAAGTTCCTTCTCAGGATTCCCTCTTCTCTGCTTGCAGATTTCGGTGAGTTCTCGGCTGACTTCAAACCTGGAATTGCTATGGTTTTGGAAGTCCAGGTGAGCTGCAGCTGAGGCCTTGGACCCAGCCTCCCCACCCACTCCTACCCTTAGAATCTGGCTCATTTGAATGGTCAAAGCTTCATTGCTAAAAGCTGGGCTTCAGACTCCTCGTTTAACAGCTGGGCTGGGTAGGTAGGAACGCAAAGGCGGGAGATGGTGGCCGCGGGTGGGTGTTGCAGAAATGGGCCATCCTTTCCCTTGCTGACCTGGGTTGACTCCGTCTCTTGATCTCAGCCTCACTGCCTGCTCCGGCTGCATCAACGGCAGCACAGTGGCCTTTCCCGCCACCTGGAGTGCCCTGTCCCCAAATAACCACACGCTGCTCCCTCCCCTACTGATGCCCGAGTGCTGCCCGCTCACCTCCTCTCACCACGGCGTCCAGTAGGGCTCCCGCTCGTGTCATCTCCCCTCCCTGGCTGGTGCTTGCTTCAGAACTCCTGACACCACGTAATGTATTTTTATGTTTTTTATTAATTGTCCATCTCCCCTTCTCGAATGTAATGCCAGTGGAGCCAGCGGGTGGTGTGGGTAGTTGTTTTGTTCATTTGAATTCCTAGTGCTTCGTACAGTACCTGACTCCCGGTAGATGCTCTCTAAATATTTTTTTTTTTTTTGAGACGGAGTCTCGCTCTGTTGCCCAGGCTGGAGTGCAGTGGCTGGATCTCAGCTCACTGCAAGCTCCGCCTCCCGGGTTCACACCATTCTCCTGCCTCAGCCTCCCGAGTGGTTGGGACTACAGGCACCCGCCACCACGCCCGGCTAATTTTTGTATTTTTAGTAGAGACAGGGTTTCACCATGTTGGCCAGGATGGTCTCGATCTCCTGACCTTGTGATCCTCCCGCCTCGGCCTCCCAAAGTGCTGGGATTACAGGCGTGAGGCCCCGCACCCGGCCTCTAAATAGTTTTTGAATAAAGAAGTGAATGAATGAGTGGATGATATGCAGCAGTCACTTGGAGCCCCCACTGTGCACCAGGCACTGTGCTAGGACAAGAACCACACTTGCCCTTAAAATGGTTGCCATCTATTGGGGCTGGAAGTGAAGTCAACAGGAAGTTGCATGAAGCAGGTTGACTCTCTGGTGGGGCTGTTCATGGTGAGGAAGCAGCACAGGGAAGTGTGCCTAACCGGGTGGCAGATGGGGAGGGCTCCTGAGAGAAGTGAGTGCAAGCTGGTAGTCTGTTCCTGTGTGTAGTGGGTGATAGCTGTGCGGGAGGCGTGATCTCCCTGGAGCATCTGCACAGTGAGGACAGACCGCCGAGGAACTCCAGGAATCCTGAGTCTCTCTCCTTGCACTGAGTCCTCAGACCCAGTGCAAGGAGAGAGAGTGAGCCAAGGGCACAGTCAACCACGTGACCTGGTGCTCAGCAGGCAAGAAGGAGCAAGAGAAGCATGGCCACTCCTGGAACAAGGAGGCTGTGCTGGGGGCCGGGTGGCCTAGGCCAGACCGCCGTGCAGAGAAGAAAGTGTTAAAGGCAGAAGCAGACACAGTGAGGTTGGGGGCTCTCCAGGGTTGGCTGACAAACTTTTCACATGGTCTAATCCCCACTTGACCCAGTTGAGACCGAGGCTGCTCAACTGGACGTAGGTCGGCCTGGCTTCGAAGCACGAGTTACGTCACTCTGAGAGTAGGTCCTAAAGTACAGATGTCTTTGGGTGATACTTTCCAGTAGCCTGTGGGCATGGCACCAAGTGACAGTGACTTCTGTGCCTGAGGAGTGTTCTGAATGCGGAACAGGGAGCGCCTCCTCCGGGTTGGGAGAGATACCTCTGCCCCACCTGCCCAGTATCTGCCTCTGTGCACGGGAGTACCAGACTTTCCTGGAACCCATGTTTCATGACAAATGGGGCTGGAGATGAAGTCAGCAGGAAGTTGCATGAAGCAGGTTGATTCTCTGTTGGAGCTGTGCATGGCGAGGAAGCATCAGCCAGGGAAGTGTGCCTGACCGGGCGGCAGATGGGGACGGATCCTGAGAGAAGTTAATGCAAGCTGAGCCCACATGTGCACTGATAGGCTCCTCACCACTCTACTGGGTCGAACAGTGTCCCCCCTACAATCCATGTCCCCTCAGAACCTCAGAATGTGACCTTATTTGGAAACGGAGTCTTTGCAGATACAACTGGTTAAGATGAGGTTGTACTAGATTAGGGTGGATCTTAATCGACCAATGTCCTTATAAGAAGAGGAAAATTTGGATGCAGAGATGGACTGAGAAGAAGGCTGTGTAACAACCCAGGCAGAGACTGGAGAGGCATAGCTGTAAGCCATTGTTATAAAAATGGAGTCGCTACATCAACCGTAGTAAAACGGGGTGCACCCCCCCACCACATGCCTGACTTATCACAAGACGTCCCTGCTTGTATGCCTATGACAGGAACTATGCAAGGAACTCCTCAAAAACACAAGATTCCAGGTACGGCACTTATGCATGCATATGCACTTGTCCAACACTGGCTGCTTCCACCAACGAGCTAACACCAACTCCCGCAACAAGCCCCTGTGATCAATGGTCTTCATTTCACAACAACCTACTGTGGACTTCTCCCTTTTATCTTTAAAAGCTTCTCCGGGTCCCAACCTCTTTGGATGTGCCTATGGCTCACCAGAGAATGCATATCCTGGATTGCAATGCTCTGCTATTCCCAAATCAACTCTTTGGAAAGTATCTCTCTGTGTTGTTATTTTACAAGGCCGAGTAATACCAGGGATTTCCAGCAACCACCAGAAGCTGGAAGAGGCAAGGAAGGACTCCCCTAGAGTCTTCAGATGGAAGATGCGTGGTGGACACCTTGATTTCAGATTTCTGGCCTCCAGACCTGAGAGAGAATAAATCCCAGATGATTCAAGCCACCTGGTTTGTGGTGCTTTGTTGGCAGCCCAGGAAAGTCATATCATGCCTTTTGCGAATTGACCAATTAATGATTAAGAAAAATGGCCCGAGATGGTAAACCAATGAGCGTTTTGAAATTCACAAAAATTTGTTTTCACGTTTGTTATCCTGGGTGAATCTTCTGAAGCCGTGTGTTAAACACACAAGATTCCTATGTAAACCGTGATGTCTTCACAATGTCGAGCATATTTTATCTTTTAAAAAAGTAAATTACCCATCCTTGCACAAAAAAAGTAGATTTCTGTTGATCTATATTTTTATTTAGAATAAATTTGATGAAATCAGGTGGTGGGACAGCTGGCCCAGCTTGGAATAATGATCCCTCTGGATATATCCTTGTCTTGTTCTCATTTACAACCTTTGAGGCATAAAAGCATATTTTCAAAAAACCAACGCTTCTATATGAAAGCAGATTTATCATTCAGATCCATCATTAATTTCCCAATGACGTTCTCCCTGCCCATAAAAAAGACTTAGAGCTCGTTAGGAAAATTTTATTCCAGAGAAAATGGTCTTGGGACATGGTTTGCACCGACCTCTTTTAACCTCTGGTTCCCTGTGTTATTATTATTAAGTAATAATGTTGCTTCCTGCCAACATATCTCTTCCCTCTTTGTACTTCAGGAATCTAGGGATGGTTTCGGTTGCGGAGGGCAGATCAGCACTTTGCCGTCGCCCTGCGCTCCTGGCCAGTCCCCATGCAGCTGCTTACATCATCTTTTACGAGTACATCAACTTATTTGCAATTAAGTTCAGATTGTCTAATAAAATCTGGTGACATTTTAGCTTACAGTTTATGTCCCAGTAAAAGGCTCCAAATGTTATTGCCGTAAGAATCTATGTGTCAACCCAACATAAACCTTTTATTTCTAGCTGGACAGCTGACTCTGCGTTTAGCAACAGGAAAGCAGGGAATTGGAGGACCAGGTTTGGTGGGGCGGTCGTTACTGCAGCCCCCTCCTGCGGGTTGTGTTTCCTCTGTCGGGTTCCCCTTCTAGTACTCAAAAGCATCCAGCACTTTCTGAAAAGGAGTCCTGGGAAATGTCTGGACATGTCTCTGTTGTGGGCTTTGGGTGTGAGCCACGGAAGTGAGAGTTGAGGAAACCTCAGAGACCGTCAGGCTTCCTCGTGGGATGGTTTTGGGTCTTTAGGAAATTAGGCCTTGGCACGCAGCGTAGGTGACTTCCATTACAGTCCTATAGGTGTCAAATAAACATCTGGCTTGGAGGTTCTCCACTGAGAGCCACCATGGGTCAGTGTCTGGAGACCATTTTGGTTGTCACGCCTGGGGGCAGTGCTGAGAATAGTGTGTGCACATTCATCTAGTGGTTGCAGGTGGGATGCTGCTGACTCGTATCATGCACAGGGCAGCTCCGCCACAGAGAACGATCCAGCCCCGAATCTCAACATGACAGAGGCTGAGAAATCCTGATCTAAGTGATAGCTTACTAAGCAAGGCCTTGGCGTTCGGAAGTGGTTGCCTCACTTCCTTCTCTTTCCCTTTTGAGTCATGGTTTTTGTGGAGTTCTTGAAAGTGACAGGCCTGCTGTAAGTAAAATCACTGGATAAGGTTGCGAGAGTGGGTGGCCAGCCAGCCTCCAACCCTTGCCTGATGTTGGGGGCGTGGCCGGCCAGACTCCAACCCCTGCCTGATAGGGGAACACAGTGAAAAGCAAAAAAAGCACCTGGTGTTTTTAGGAGACAGGAGACACAAGAACTGAATATGTGGGCAGATTTGGGGGAAGAAAGAAATGAGCCCCAATCACCTGCTTCAGTTTTCTATTGAAAGAAATGCAACTTGGAAACTTTTTTTTTTTAAAGCACATCCTTTAAAAAAATTGCCCAGTGCATTTGGAAGTAGCCTTCCAGAAACCCGTGGGATTTATGACCCCAAAGTATGCTTACAGGTGCTCCCAATGAACCTTTAGGTGTAATGTGGATGAAGTGTGGAATGTGCCGTGACTCCTTTCTCTTAAAAGCTTACAGATTTCAGAAATGAAACCAGTTCATGCATAAAATACCTTCTCTGAGAGCACGGTCATTTTCATGCTTCCCCTTGTGTGGGGATCAGGGTTATAAAGTATTGTGGTTATACCAGAAGATCCTCAACTGTGTGGAAAGAGGCTCCTCTATTTATAGCTCTCCCCATCGTGACTTACAGCATATGCGTTAATCTCCCTGTGAATTCTGAGCTCCCAAATGCCAAAGGAGATATGCTAAACCCTTTCCCCGTGGCGTTCTTCCAGACAGAATTTAAGAGACACCAGAGGATGGCACATTTATACTGAGCTTGCAGTTTCCTAAACATGAAGAAGATGAACGGCTCTCAGTTAAGCAGCACGGGTCAGATAGGAGCTTGAAATTGAATGTTTGAGCTGACAAGGGAGAGAAATACTGTGAGTGGCCCCATGAAGTTAGCTGGATCTCTAAGCTTCCTAAGACACCGTGATTAGAAATAGATTGAGGTCAGGGTATGTGGTCCTATTTGAATTAATGAAAAGCCAAATTGCTCCTCAGAATGCTGGTTTTTGTACTGCATGTCAGACCACTGGATTTTGTGGGGGTTTGAATTGCCCTTTGCAGAGGTCGGGGGACCAGCTGGGCTCTGTTCTTTTCTTACCTTTTGCCTTCTATCTCTTATAATTTGAGATTCCTAATATGATTTCCTTGGAAAATAAAAAAAAAAGGACTCTGTTTTTAATTCAAAAGGTGAGGCATGGTTAATTAAAAGATTGATGTGAACTGTTTTAAAAGAAAAAATAAGTTGTTTACTTTTGAGTGCTGACGAGGCTTGGCAGAGTGGAAAGTAAAGGGCTTTGCTATTGATCAGACCTTGGTCAAAATCTATGTGCCCCTTACTAGTCCCATGACCTCAATCCTGCTGATTCTAGTTTCCTTGTCTTTAACAAGGGGATAGGAATTAATACTTTCAATGGGCACTGGGAGGTCATAAAGAATGACACCCACAGCTCCCTTTGATGGCAGCTGTGGCAGAGGGTCCAGGCGACAAGTCTGCTTAAACAAAGAGCTGGGTAATGATGGCAATTGGTGAATGGAGGTCTTGGTTCCCCCACCGCAGGTCCCTTCTGACCTTTCTAAGCCCTGAATCGTTTAGAGGTCTTTGTTAGCAAGCAATAGAAACAAATTCTATTTTAAGCAAAAATGAATTTGCCTACAGTCTGCTGGGTGGCTGGAATGGACAGGAATGCTGTAGGATCAGGCTCTCAAGCCAGAGAGAAACCAGGGCAGCTCCCTTCAATGAGCGGAACAGATGAGAGTTTCTTGGGCATTTCCAATGGAAACAGGCTGATGATGCCCTTTAGTTTCTCTTTCTTTCCTGACCTGACTGCTTCTGACTTTGTTTGGGTCACAAGCCTGGTTCTTAAGGGAGGGCAGAGCACTTAGACTAAAATGCATGAAACCTGTGCACAGTGGGGCAGAGGTGAGCTCTGCAAGTACACCCAGATGTTGTTAGGAAGTGGGAAGGGATGCTGGGAGCCAAAATGCTAACTGTGCACTGCAGGCTTCATCTGTCCCGAGCTTCAGAACACCTTGCCTGCCCAAAGCCATCCTCCTCTCTTAAGTTTGCTTACTTAAGCCACCCTTGGCTGCCAACCGGATACAAAGTATGGTCAGTCCCAAATCAGCTGCCCCTGCTTGTTTGTCGGAAGTCAGGATTTTACAGAAGCATTGGCTGCCAAGGCAAATATTCTTGTCAACGCCAGGCAGGCAAGTGGCATACGCTACCGTCTCAGGGAGTTAGGGAGTCTTTCCAATGATGCACTCCAAAAACTTGATCTGAAATCTCAAAAGTTTCCAAGTTAATTAATAACCAGGGTCCCCAGAAACGTGAACAAACATTCATTCCCAGCATCTTTCCTAAGTAGGCCCTCAATATGTGGATTTGGGATGAAACCTGAATAAATGATTGGCATGCATGCTGTGATGCAAATGCCCAGCTCCCCTGTGTGTTCCCTGTGCAATGATAGCTTTAGTATTCTGTTGGAAAACGCCTCAGATTTGTTTTAAAGGTATCTTATTCTGTAAGACAGTAGGAAGCAATCTAGGAAAAAACGAATAATACAGGCATATAGGCTAATTAAAAAGAGCTTGCAAAACTAAGAGAAACAAACAGCCTCTGAGTTTCATGCTTATGAAATATTTATTCAGTGTCAAAGAAGACACCGAAGTCGGAAATGAACTTTGCAAAGTAATTACTTTTGATCCCGGCAAAATCCATTCAAAGGCCTTCAGGTAAACATCATCTCTGATGGGCGGAAGTTGGGTTGTAAAGCAACATTATATTTTTAAAGGAAACAAGGAATGTGTCCAAGTAAGCCACTTGTCCAGGGCACTGTGGAAACTGTTCCTGGGCGGAACTTCCTAGATGTGCTCCTTGCTTGCCGCGCAGAAATATAAATAGGAGGAAGATGAGATACGATCAGATGGCAAATAAGAAAGCCACAGGCAGCAAGACCATGAGAGGGGTTTCATCCTTCCTTAAAAGACTCTAAATGATGCACACATATTTTAAAAGAGAGTATGTGCCACTAATTTTGATAGAGATCTTTAAAATGGCATTAAAATGGAAATACACTCAAACTAGGCACCTCCTGGGAAAATGTCAGTAGTTATATTACCTTTGTTTTCCGTTTCGTTCCAGTGCTCCTGTGAAAATAGCTTTATCTTCAATACTCCCAGTGTGGGAGAATATAGTTGTAGGGGAGAGGGGAGTATTCATTTTTTTTTAGTTTTAAATGAATTCTCCAGGGAGGGTTTGCTCTGTGTGATACATGCAAGCCTTTTCGAGGACCGAACTCACCTGGATATTGATTCCTGTGTTTGCCTGTATTCTTTTATCTTTAGATTTTAGGCCCTCTTAGAGGAGGCCAGGGTCTATTCCCAAGCTTTAGAAGTAACATCATTGACCAAAGAGCCCTGTAACAAAACAACCCAGGGTTCTAAGTTCACATGTGGTTTGTACCCCATAAGACTTAATTTCCCGGCTCTGAACCAGAGTCCAGATGGAGATGACTTGACAGCTTCAGGGGATGTCTCAGGGCTATTCATTTCTCTTTAAAAATTTTAAATCTATTTATTTTTTTCGAATTGACAAAAATTATATATGTTTACCATGTATGACGTGGTGTTTTGAAAGATGTATATGTTGGGGAATGGCTAAATTGAGCTAATTAACATATATATTACCTCACACCCTTATCAATTTTTGTGGTGAGAACACTTCAGATCTACTCTCTGAGCAAGTTTTCAAAGTCCAATCCATTGGTATAACCATAGTGCTGTGTTGTACACGGGGACACTTCTTGTCTAGGTTCATGTAGCCACCACTTCACCATCTCATTCCGGGGGCATGTCAATGTCAAGTCTAATGGAAGTAGGTTCCCATCTATAAATTCCCCATAAAAAAAAAAAAGAGTAAAACATTCGAGCCCACCTCTTTGCTTTCATAAAACCTCTAAGACATTTTCTTATAATTCGAAAGTCATTTCTAGAATGCTGCTCTTGAAACCCTCCTGCTGAAATCCTGGGGCAGCACTTAAAGAAAGAAAAAGAAAAAGAACAAGGAAGAAAGCCGAAACTCTCTTTTCCTCCTCGATTCATAGGAAGAAGTGAAATTCTGCCTAACCTTTTTAAAAGAAGAGCCTGGAACTGGCCTATCTGTCTTTTTCCCGGTTGGATCACAGAGTAGAAAGGAAGGTGAGCAATGGTAATATTCAGAATAGGAATAATAATAGTAATAATAATTCAGAATAGTAATAAAGGTCAAATCATCCTCCAAAAAGGGCTCGAGACTGATCTTGGCCTTTGTAATTGGAGCAGGTTTAGATTTTGCGGGTGTGCTTTGGAAGGTCTGGAGACAAAGCTGGAGGAGCCGATCCTCGCTACTCCTTCCAAGTGGAGAAGTGGTGAGGGCAGCTTCCGTCATGTGATGAATGCCACTGAATGCCTAATGCAAACCAGCCCTGAGCACCAGCTCTGTGCCCAGAGGAGACATTAGGAAGCTCCCAGGGGCTACTGGTGGGGGATCGGCGCAGTGGGACAGAGAAGGCCAAGAGGCCAGCCAGGGTGGGATTTGCAGTTAGAAGCAAAAATAGGAAGAAACCTGGGAGTGCAGGGCCACAAGCAGAAACAGTCAAAGACCAGAGGAGATCTGGATACATCTCCTATACCAAACATCACATCCTAAAAAGACAGCAAAGAGTAAGAGGCAGGGCAGCCTCGTAAGAGCTTACATTCTCCCAGAACGTCCTCTGTGGAGCTTCTGTGGTATGCAGGCCACTTGCTGTTCTTGATACTTTGCCCCCAGCCCCCATCCTCCTGATACTGTGAGGTAGGTCTTGCTCTCACCTCTCACAGATGAGCTAACTGAAGCTAGAAGGCTGAAATCACATGCCAAAGGTGTTAAAGTCCCATTGGTCTTACTGGAAGGGCCCCAGCCTCTGTGTCCCACCACCCTGCCTTTCAATTTCAGCCAGATGTCCTTATAGGCGTTTTGTTATAAGACTCTTGGCAAAACCCATTTTCTCCCTGAGATTAAATAGATTCTCTCGCTCACCTTGCTACTTCGTATGCTTTGCGGAATCCTGGATTGTTTGTTTGACTACATCCTTCTCTTCCATGAGGAAGACAGGAAAGGACCCCATTCTCCCCCAGCAGATGTGACAGTCTTGCTAAGTGACAGTGAGAAGTAATTAGCACCCCGAGTCCCACTGCCTGCAACCTGTCTGCAGCGGTTCCCACGTACCCTGTCCAAGGGGGCTTCTGAGCGCGTGGATAATTCACGGTTACGTTCTGCATACAGGTAGAGATTCTGCTTCGGTTGTTATCGGAAAAAGGTCAGCTTAGTGGGTGAGGCAGGTTTCCTTCTGAAAGAGGGTTTTGCACATAGAGCTCACAGGCTGATGACCAGCTCGGATGGGCTCTTTGGGACACACAGACACACCCCAGCAGCCAGCCCAAAGCAGAGCCCCAAGAAGGGCTAAATTGGTTTGGGGGTTCCCCCGTTTGTCCTTAAATGTGCTGCGGTAGCTTTTCAGGTTTATTCATTCGCCCAGCATGTTTTTAAGGAGCGTCACGGAATGAATGATGAACCCGGGACTCTGCTCCTCAGTCATCAATACGGACAGACAGACATCATCTCTTCTTCACTGGGACACTCTGTATTTCTTTTACTTCTCTCGGGCCCCTTGCTGTTCACTGCCTCGTGATTCAGTTGGTCGAGTACCTGTCTGTTTCCCTGTGGCTGTGTATATATTCCATCATCATTATCCTGTCACTACTGCCCCAGCCTCTGCTCCTCCAGGTCCTCCCAAGCCACATTGTAGACATGGTCTCATTCACCACAGCTCTCCCTTGGAAGGAGACCTATCACCGTCATAGGTAGCCTAGGAGACTGAGGCCACAGTCCAGATGGAACTTGCTCGAAGTAACGTGGTAGCTCTGAGATGCAGTGAGGACTTGAACCCAGGAAGTCAGCTCCACAGCCCACGCCATTTCCACCTTCTGCATTGTCTTTCTGTGCCCAGCATCCTGCCAGGTACGTAGGACACATTCAAATACCTATTGAGTATAAACAAGTCTATTGAGTATAAACGAGTCTGAGTTACTGGGTCTCTAAAGGCTAACATGGTACCCTTTCTAGGGCTCTCTTGTAGGAAGTGATTTGTTTGTCAACAAAAAAACAAGGGAAGGAAATGAAGAGCTTTCCCGGTAAAAATTACATGGGATCAAACACATCCTACATTGTTTTTTTGTTTTTGGTTAAGTCAAGAGACTCCAACCAGTTGCCTGTCATTAAGCACTGAGTCTGGGCCAGGCACGGGTGTGCTGTTCACATTCCTCAGCTCAGCTAACCCATGAGGTCACGCTGCTACCATCACTAGACACATGAGGAGGCCGGGCTCAGAGTGGTCAAGCTGGCCCAGGTCCTACGATTAGTAACGGCAGAACTCAGAGTCACTGGAGCTCTCCCCTTGGCATGTTCATGTATTGACCAAATATTGATTCAGCTGATACTATGTGATAAGTTCAGGGACTATAGGATCAACTTAGTGTGAACACCTTCACCCTCTCCCAGGTGGGCGTTTGCGTTCTGGGTGTTGTCCACGCTGGACGTGCCAGCATCTCCCACTAAGCCAGGTCTTCCAGAGCTAAGGCCAGCTTCATTTGAAGGCACAGCCCTACTATATCGTGTGTGTAGCAGGTAGTTGCCTGCAGGTCAGGGGGCTTATTTTCTAGACTCCTAACCTGTGAGTGGGTTGAGAGAACATCTGCCTGCAAATGTATTGAAAAGCTTTACCTAGATAAAGATGGAGTTGTAACATACACCCAATACCTTTCTTCTCTGTCTCACTACCTCTAGATTAATCAGATGCCAAGTTTTTGGATGTTATGACTGTTTAACCTTTTATTTTTAATGACTGTTTAACCACAATGAGTAAGGTAAATTTTCTTGAAGTCATAATTCATAGTATGGTTGTTTTCCCATTGGAAGGGTTTGATCTTCTTATTCTTTCTTAGATAAGCATCAATAAGAAAAAATGGGCAACAGAACATTTCTCCTTAAGATTCTGCATGGTTCATACTATGGGTCACATTCTCAATGAGCCTAAGTACAATTTCCTCCACTTAATGTTCTTGCTCATTGGTTGTTATTTGGAAGAATAATGATGAGAATTTGAGAAGTCTTTCAGATGGAACTTAAAAATTCACATTTAATATTTATAGTGTAGAAAGGCCTAAATTGGAATTTCCAGAGTCAGGGTATATAGGAATGTAGAAGCTGATTCTGGGCATTGTTCAATCTGATATAAATCAAAGTGGATGCTTTTTTTTTTTAATTGTGCATTTCATCAGGATGCAGGTTGAACCCAGAATAATAATGTGAATGCTTTACACTACTTGCTGACTTGAACAGTGCATTTCATTTACTTTAAATATTCTAGAATTCAGAGCATAGACTTGATACTTATTTATGTTGCGCATTGTATCATTTAGTTGCTTCTTCTAGCTCACTGGAAAAAGTCTGAGCTCTGAAGCCATGGGCTCAACTCCTAGGTCAGTTCCTTAAAAACCCTCTGATCTTGGACTGCCTCATTATCTGTGCCTCAGTTTCTCCATCTGTCAAATGGAGATCATAACCATATCCCATTCACAGGGTTATGAGGATTGAAGGAGATAATTTGTGGGAGGAACCCACGTTGTGCCAGCACCAACCAGGCCCTGAATCAAACTGCTTGTTGTGGTTATTCGCTGGAGAGACTAGACTTGTGTAGAGCTAAGAAGGGGTGGTTGCAAAATGCTGTGTGTGAGATGGACCAGTCAGCGTGAACAGGAGAGTCTGGGAAATTACTTCTTAGAGAAGTTGAGGTTTGTGGAAGAACTGGAGGAATAGGTGGGATTTAAACCAGCAGGGAAGCGGGGGCTAAACTGGGCTCAGTTCCAAGCACAGTGTGGGTGGTGGGCAGAGCACAGGCCATGTCAGTAGGTGTGTGTATTCCCCTCTGCATTTCTATTGTGCAGGATGGCTGATTTGACTCAATGTACATTTATCTTTTTCCTTGAGTCACATGGCCCCCACTCTCTCTGCATTTTGAACATGTGTTTCTGTTCATTTGTGTTCTGCATACAGAGACCTGGCTCCAGAAAAAAATTCTGTATATTGGTTGCCTGCCACATGCTGGTGAATGGGTCCGTCAGAGGTGCAGGGGTCAACCTTCCAGGAATGGAGAAAGAGAATTCAGGCTGTGGTTGCAGATGCAGTTAGGGTCTTGTAGAGTAGAGGCGGGGCTCTGTGCTGGGGGTGGAGGAAGGGGTGCTGTCTCTAGAGTCTGTTTGTTATTCATAGAGGAAAACAAAATTTTGCAGAAATAAGATAAATGTTCCATGCAATTGCACAAGTTTTCTTGTCAAATTAAAAACACAAGTGGTGTAGCAGCAGCCTAAATATTTTCTGCTTGTTGTGCCACCTCCAGCAAAAAAAAATAAAAAAAAAAAAATAAAAAAATGAGGATGGGATGAAAAGGGGAAAAAAAGAAGTTCTCAACACAGGTGAGACTAAGCTTGTTGGCTTCACAGATCTACATATTCTGTTCCTGTGCAGCATGGCAGGCTGCCAGGAAAGGTGTGAGAGGGTGAGATTGTTTTTGAAAATAATCTGTCGCAGCTTCTAAGAGCATTTTGGTGCTGTTTGCTTTCATTATGCTGTTGGAGGTGAGAAAACTGTGATGCAGTCGACTGGCACCTAGCATTGCCCCTGTCTAGAACATCTGCAACCTGGATCTGTTCTGATGAAGGAGAAGCTGCAGATCTTATCCTGAAACAGGCCAGGTGCAAGCATCCTCTTAGAAGGGATCAACCATGGGATGCGTCATCGAGAGAAGAGAGAAGGACATCCTTACAACTGTGCCTGTCTTTCAACTCAGTCATGCACATTAGGCTTTTATCAGTGAAAGTGCAGGCAAGAAATTTCAAGCAGAAAGGGAATCAGGTGCTCATAGCATTGCTGGCAGAATTGAGAGCGGCGGGAGCCGTGGGGTGGGGGTGCTGCCTGGAAATCAGGAAACTGGAGGAACCTGCTGGAACCTGCTGAGGAACCCATCGCTGCCTGTGGCCTGCAGAAGATATTGCCAGTGGACTGTGGGGGCCAGGAAGGTGCAGGAAGCCCCTGCTGCTGCAGGAGCAAGGATGAGGGATGGTTATCTTCCACCTTCCAAATCTCACGGGAGCACCTTTTCTAGGTGGAATCTGAACCGGATTCCTTCTGGAAAGGGATTCTGGAAAATGTAGTTCCTACACTTCCAGCCTCCGAGATAACCAAGGACAATGGCTGGAGGGGAGGGTGTCATTGAATACCAAGGAAGGATAGCAGGTGTAATTGCCCGCATGGCCACTCAGCATCCATGTCGACATCCTACCCATGCTAATTTCCAAAGAACTATCATAGAAACATCATCATGCTTCCTCACAAAGAAGAAATGCTCACCTCCACTCCTAAAGAAAGGGTCCAGGTATCATCTCTGATTGATGATCACCCTCCATATTTAGTAAAAATCACCCTTGGACAGACTGTGGTAACCTAAGGGTACCTAGGTTACCAGGTCAGTATATCTTATATAAAATAAGAGAGGTGGGGAGAGCAGGGCAAAGAGATACTGGGTCATGTATGTAAAAACATACACAGTAAAGCAAACAAGAAACGATGTGTAGGTCCTAGAGTTCTCATCTCTGTAAGTGGTCACAAGGCTTTTGTGATGGGTAATTAGGTGTCATCTTGACTGGACTGAGGAATGTCTAGATGGTTGGTGAAGCATTGCTTCTAGGTGTCTGTGAGGATGTTTGCAGGGGAGATGGGCATGTGAGTGGACCGAGAAAGACCCCCCTCAGTGTGGATGGCCACCGTCCAATTGACTGGGGGCGCAGTTGGGACAAACAGATGGAAGGAGGTATTCTCACTTTCTCTTTTTCTCTCTCTCTCTCTGTCTCAGTCTCTGTTCCCCACTTCCTGAGTGGGACGCTTAGTGAGGATATAATTAGCTGGTGAGGATACAGAGAAACCTGATCACTCATACCTTGCCCGTGGGAATATAAAATGGCACAGCCACTCTGAAAAGCAGTTGAGCAGTTTGTCACAAAACTAAATATGCAATTCTCCTCCTACCTTTGAACATCACATTCTAGGTTCTCTGGCTTTTGGACTCTGGGACCTGCGCCAGTGGCCTGGGAACCAGAGAGCCTTTGACCTCAGACTGGGGGCCACATAGTCTGTTTTCCTGGTTCTGAGGCCTCTGGACTTGGACTGAGCCACACTTCCAGCTTCTCCAGTTCTTCAGCTTGCAGACAGCCTGTTGTGGGACTTCTCTGCCCCTGTGATCATGTGAGGCAATTCTGCTAATAAACCCCTCTCAAATATCCCATGGGTCCTTTCTCTCTGGATAACCTGACTAACATAGCCCCGTCTGGTATTTATAAATCCCTGGCCAGGCACGGTGGCTCACACCAGCAATCCCAGCACTTTGGGAAGTCAAGGCAGGTGGATCACCAGAGGTTGGGAGTTCGAGATCAGCCTGGCCAACATGCTGAAACCCTGTCTCTACTAAAAATACACAGATTAGCTGTGCATGGTGGCATTTGCCTGTAGTCGCAGCTACTTGGGAGGCTGAGGTAGGAGAATTGCTTGAACGTGGGAGGCAGAGGCTGCAGTGAGCTGAAATTGTGCCACTGCTCTCCAGCCTGGGTGACAGGGTGAGACTCTGTCTCAAAAAAAGAAAAAAGAAAGAAAAGAAAAAAAAAAATCCTCTTCCCACTACATTCCATGCTCTTGCTTCTCTTAGCCATTGCAGTTCCACCCAACATCTCATTCCTGAGGGGACTGTGCTCTCAGTGGTCTTGCCTGTTTTCAGATTGCTATGGTTTTCCATGTGCAAGTCCTAAGAAGAACCCCAGAGAGTCCCTGGGCTTACACTTTTCTCTTCCCTTCCCCCAGGGCAGCAGCCACGTTCCTGTTGTAGAACTACCCTCAGTGGGCTCAGCCAGCATGGGGGACCTTCTTTTGCCTTTGGAGGCACAAGGAGTCTCAGATTCTTGTACACAGTCTTAACTCCCAACATTGTTTCTTTGGAAACCAAGACCACTAATCTACAGGGTTGAGAGTTGCTGAGATAAGAGGTAAAAATCTGTTGAGTGGAGGGTTTAGTGTTATAGGGAGAGGGGCCAGTTGCATTTTCACCCCTTAGTTCCCAGATCCACTTATTCTGGTGAGGGGAAAAACACCATCACATATTGGTCACTGGTCCAGAGCTTACACTGCATCTTACAGGTACAGACTTCAATTTGGCAAGGTGCTGCCTCCCATCGGCCTCATCACTGAGTCTTTAAAAGGCCATTGCTCACTCTAACTGATAATAAGACTTACAGTGTAGCTGCCATAATCAAGTCAGTGTGACACTGGCAGAGATATAGACATATGGATCAATGGAAAAGAACAGAGAACCCAGTGGTTAGGTCCACATAAATATGCCCAACTGACTTTTGGCAAAGATGCAAAAGCAGCTCGTAGGAGAAAGAACAGACTTTCAAGAAAAGGTGTGAGAGCAGTTGGACATCCATAGGCAAGAAGAAAAGAAAGATAAAGATAAAAAGAGAACCTCTACCTAAACCTCATCACCTTATGCAAAAACTAACTCAAAATGGATCATGGGCTAATGTAAAACTAAAACCATAAAACTTCTTAAAAAAAAAAACCATAAAATAAAATCTTTGGAGTTGAGGGCTAGGTGAACATTCTTAGACATGACACCCAAAGCACAACCCATAAAGGAAAGAATGGATACATTGAAGCTCATCAAAATACAAAACTTTCATTCTGTGAAAACCCATATGAAGAGGATGAAAAGAGAAGCTACAGGCTAGGAAAATATTTAATAATTATATATCCAATAAAAGATTTATACTTAGAATAGTTAAGGACTTCTCAAAACTCAAAAGTAAAAAGAAAATCCAATTAGAAAATAGACAAAATACATGGAGAGACATTTGCTGAAGAGAATATACAGATGGCAAATAAGTATATGAAAAGATATTTACCATCATTAACCATAAGGAAAATATAGATGAAAACCACCGTGAGAAATCACTCCATACCTGTCAGAATGGCTGAAGTAAAGAAACAGGGACCACACCAAATGCTGGTGAGGATGCAGAGAAACTGGATCACTCACACCTTGCCCGTGGGAATATGAAATGGTACGGCTACTCTGGAAAGCAGCTTGGGAGTTTCTCCTAAAACTAAATATGCAATTACTATACCAGACACCCAACAGTTGTGCTCTTAGGAATTTATCCTAGAGAAATGCAAACTTAAGTTTGCACAAAAGCCTGTCCGTGAATCTTTACAGCGGGTTTGTCAATAATAACCCCAAACTGGGAAAAAAGCCATCTGTCTTTTAGCGGGTGAATGGTGAAGCAAGCTGTGATATATCATATGGAATACGACTAGACAACTGAAAGGAATTAATTGTGGATAGTCATAAATGTGAATGAATTTCCAGGGAATTATGGGTGGGAAAAAAGTCAATACCAAAAAGTTATGTATTTTTGTATGCACGAGTCTGTTTATATAACATTGTTGAAATGACAAATTTATAGACATGAAGAACAGATTGGAGGTTGCCAGATGTTAAGGAGCGGGGTGAGGGTGAGAGGTGGGTGTGGCTATACAGGAATAGCTCCAGGGATGCTCTGTTCTCTGCAATGACTGTGACGGTGGAGACGTAAACGTGCACATGTGATGCGATTGCGTAGAACTAAACGCACACGTGCACACACACACGCACACCACCCATGCAGGAGCACAAGAAAACTCATGGAATCTGAGTCAAATGGATGGGTTATATCAACGCCACTTTCTTGGTTGTGATATTTCCTTCAGTTTTGCAAGATTTTACCACCAGAGGAAATGGATAAAGTGTACATAGGATCTTTGCATTACTTCTTGCAGCTGCATGCGAATTTACAGTTATCTCAAAATAATTTAATTTAAGAAAAAGAATGGTGAGATAGGTGGTAAGAACAGTCAACCTCTAAAGTGGCCCCAATGACTCACTTCTGCTATAAAAAAAAAAAAATCAGTGTTTCAGTAGCTATTTGTTGGCTGGATGGCTGGATGGCCGGATGAATGGCCGTGGGAGGCTCACACCCTTCTCTCCCAGTGTCCGCCAGAACCGTGAGTTTGATCTTGCTGGTGGACAAATCCTGGTTGGTCTGCCCTGAGTTTTAAATTTGCTGTTAAGTTTAAATCATTTTGACAAAATAAGTGAAATATTTTTAAGAATAAAAAGTAAGTAATTAACTTGTATATATGAAGGCTGTTGACTGTTGTGTGATAAATCTCCTGCTGCCTTAAAGCATTACCTTATTATTTGCATTTCTTCCTTGGATATTCCTTTTAAAGGAGGTTTGTATGAAAATAACAGTATGGCTAGTGGAAATATAAATTTATATCCTTTTCTTGAGAGGTAACATGACAACATGAATAATAAAAAAAACCCTGAAAATAACAATAACAAAAAACTGCTTAGTCTAGCAATTCAACATCTGTGAATTTATCCTAAGAAAATAATTGGACAAGTGTGCAAAGATGTACGTGCAGGGTTACTGACTAGTATTGTTTATAATGGTGAAAAAATGGTAATAAGCAAAATGTCCAAAACAAACAAACACAACTTAAATGAGTCGTGGTACAGTGAAACAATTGAGAAGGAAATAGCCATTAAAAGCTTAAAGTATAATAAAAAAAAGAAAGAAAAAAGAAACAAGCAGAAATACATGTTCCTGAAACTCTCAAAAAAAAAAAATGGTACTGTGGTTCTGTATTTGCCAAAGTGAGAGGTTGTTTCAGAATAGTGATCTGAAAGAATCCATCGTTATTTGCAAAATACAGAGGTCGTGTGTGGGGGGATACATAAGCTGAAAATAGGACATCATATGAAAGGGTAAAGACCCCACTGCAACTGTGGGCGGGGAGAGTTCAGCTAATTACGTAGTTTGCAAATGTATCCCTTTGAGTATTTATAATTATTTTCTGTAATAATTACTTGCATACATAAAAATATTAATGTCTCTTGAGTTATTGTGCATGAGGAATTTTTGTTTTGTTATCGTCTATATTTTCTAATTTGTAATAAGTTTACTACAAGGAAAAACTGAATAAAAACAGCAACATTTATTAAATACAATAAAGAAAGACAACCTAATTCTGACTTCAGAATGAGCCTTGCTGCCAACATCTAGCTGAGTCGGTCCCAGTTTCAGGCAGGTGTATTCAGGGGGCACAAATGAAGAGGTAGGGTTGATGTCCATTCCTAGGAGCTGGACATTTAGTTAGGCCAAGAGAAAAGGATGGGCCCAGAGCTCTTTGAGGGCAGAGAACACACCTGCCTCATTCACTAGTGGGTCCTTGTGTGGAGCTCAATACCAGGCTCACCAAAACGTTTGTTGAGTGAAGAAAAGAAATGATGTCACTTGCTCAGGATGGACTTCGGGCTGCCTGCTCTGTGCCAGGCATGGTTCTTTGTGCTTAGGAAGCAGCTGTGAATAGGGAAGCCATGGTCTTGGCAATCCAGTGGGGAAATAAAGAGGCCAACCACAGAGAGAGGTATGGGAATAAACTACCCGGGGCGTGAGACAGACGGCAGTCCTGTGGGGCCACTACAGGAAAGGACTTTCCAGAGAGGAAAAGTTCAAACCAAGCTGGCCTCCTGAGTCACCACCAGACATGGGATGACCTTGGAGGGGCACTTTCTGGGGAAAGCAAAGAGAAAATGCAAGAGCTGCGAGGAAGAAACGACTTCAAGGCCTGGAAACAGGGAGAGGCCGGGTGTGGCCAAGGTGCTGGGGTGACAGATGTAGGCTGCACTTGGCCTTGTGGAGTCTGGGCAACTCCAGCAAGGAGCTGGACTTTATTCTGGGTGATACGGGAAGCTGTTGGAGAGCTTAAAAAATATTTTAATTTTAGAATGGTTTTTGGATTGACAGAAAAATTGCATATATAGCACAGACTTCCTACATACCCCTTACCCTGTTTCCCCTACTATCAACTTCTTACATTTATATGGTGTGTTTGTCACAGTTAAGAAGCTAATGTAGGTATGTAGCTACTAATGAACCCCTAAGCCTTATTCTGGTTTTACTCATTTTCATTAACGTCTTTTTTTCTGTTTCAAGACCCTGTCCAGGGCACCGCCTCACACTTAGTCATCGCGTCTCTAGACGCCCCTGGGCTGTGATGGTGTCTCAGACTTTCCTCATTTTTGATGGCCTTGACGGTTTCTAGGCATCCTGGCCAGGTGTCCTTCAGTTTGAGTTTGACTGATGTCTTTCTCATGGTTGGACTGGGGTGACGAGTGTTCAGGGAGAGGCCTACAGAGGTGGCAGGCCCGTGATCATATCCAGGCTCCTGCTGTCAACACGCCGTTACTGGTGATGGGAACCTTGGCCACTTTGCGAGTGAGGGCAGACATTGGAGAGATTTAACAGGAGAGGTGACCTGGTTTGCTAGCAACATCCTTTAAAAGGGTCAGTTGGGCCGAGCGAACTAGGTAATGTGAGTGAAGCATAGTAGAATGAAAGCAAAGCTGTGTTGGTGACAGTGGGTGACCAGGTGGACCTGAGACGCAGATTCATGCAGAGGTGTGTGCAGGGGTGAGTCAGTGAGAGGCTCTGAATGCCAGGCTAGGGAGTTGGCATTTTATCTCAGTAGATTTCAAACACGGGCCTCAGAGTTTTGCATTCAAATAGAACTTTACACAAACATAGCCAAAGACAATACAAAGCCTAAAGATGAATTTCCTGTGATGGAAAGTGAGGCCCTGAGTGCAGCATCACTGGAGGCTCTAAGACCTAAATGGAAGCTCCTGGGTGGCTGAGGGCAAACTGTCAGCAAGGCATGTGACGGGCACAGTGAGCAAGTGAGGGTCCTCCCCTCCTCCAGGTAGGAAGCACCTGTACCTGGATCAGGTGGGCAGAATGGAAAGTGTGAGGAAGGCAGGAAGGGCCGAGGTCAGTGTGCCTGTTGGCAGAGGTAGGGGCCAGGACAATGCCGATATTGACAGCAGTGAGAAGCCAGAACCCGCACATGGGGAGGGTGGTATGGGCAGCGAGGACCCTTTAGAGGCAAATGTGGGACACCTCTGTTCCTGGGCTCCCCAGGCTTTGGGTGTCCTCTAGGCCTGGTCTCATTGGGTAGTTCAGGCTGGAGACTCAAGACTGCAGAAGACGCTGTGGCGGGGGGAGATCCACCTTTGTGTGGAGTTTGGCCATCAGTGATCTGTGCATTGAACTGAAAAACCACCTCCTGGACCCACGTTTCTTTTCACGTGAGCGTTTTTGTGATGTGGTGGTAGACAGAGCCAGATAATGATCACAAATGATTGCTCAAGAGGCGATCTGTTAAATATTTAATGTGCAGTCACAACTGCTTGCTGTGGAGCTCCTTCTCCGTCTGAGATGAGTGGGGTCTGTTGGCGGGCAAGTTCCAATTTAGTAATGAGATCATTATAATCCTAACCTCCTTGGAAGGATCCTTCACACCAGAGCAAGCCACTTCTCCGAATCCTCTCCATCTCTTCCCAGCAGGAATTTCGTTCTCACAACTCTCAAAGGAACTCCCATTTCCTGTTTCTCGTCTACTCCTGACCTCACTCTCACTCCCCTTAGCAAAGTTGTTCCGTCCTTCCAGACTCCTTCACGATGCCTTCGCTTCGTCTCACAGATGAGACGCTGAACACCTGCTATGTCCACATACTGTGTTTTGTCCCTTCAGGGACAGAGCTAGAGCCTGGTTTCAGCTCATAAAGAGCTCACAGCCTTGTGCTGGTTCTTAGACCAACAGAGTCAGAAATAGCAGAGGTGCTTGTGAGCACATAGAATGTTCTGGAGCCCATCTCAGATCTTTGAATCAGACATTTTGGGGTCAGAGTCTGGCCTCCTCCTTTTAATACACAAGACCCCTGGCTTGGTTGGGGTTCACCCTTACACCAAACTCCTGGAGTGCTTGGTGGTTTCACCCTCTGTGGTGGTTGGTCTTAGGTGTCACCTTGACTGCACCTCTGGGTCCCCAGGTTAAACGTTGCTTCTGGGTGGGTTTGTGAGGAGCCTTCCCAAAGAGATTAGTATTTGAGTTGCTGGACTCAGCAGAGTAGATTGACCTGCCCCATGGGCATGGGCATTACCCAATTTGTTGAGGGCCTGAATAGAACAAAAGGTAGAGAAAGGAGGAATTCGCCCTTTTTCCTGCCTCTCTTCTTGAGGAGGGACATCTCGTCTTCTGCTATCACAATAGCATTTACATCTCAGCTCCCCTGTGTCCTGCGTCTCATGGCTTTGAACTCCAATTATACCATGGGGTTTCCTGGGTCCCCAGCTTGCTGATGGCAGACTGTGGGACTTCTCAGCCTCCATCACTGCATGGGTCAATTTCTTTTTTTTTTGGAGACGGAGTCTTGCTCTGCCGCCCAGGCTGGAGTGCGGTGGCATGATCTCTACTCACTGCAACCTCTGCCTCCTGGGTTCAAGCGATTCTCCTGCCTCAGCCTCCCGAGTAGCTGGGATTACAGGCATATGCTGCCACACCTGGCTAATTTTTTGTATTTTAGTAGAGATGGGGTTTCACCGTGTTGCCTAGGCTGGTCTCGAACTCCTGAGCTCAGGCAATCCGCCCGCCTCCGCCTCCCAAAGTGCTAGGATTACAGGCTTGAGCCACTGTGCCCGGCCACGAGTCAATTTCTTATAATAAATCTCCCCACACCCGTGTGTGTGTGTGTGTGTGTGTGTATGTGTGTGTGTGTATATATATGTGTATATATATGTATATATGTATGTATGTATGTATGTATAATATCTCCTATTGGTTCCATTTCCCTGGAGAACCCTGACTAAACCACCTTCTTAGAGAATCTAGAAAGTAGATCTTGCAGGAATATTTTCTCCCTTTTGCTAGGTTGTTTTGTCTTTTGTGAACCCTGAAAGAGCCTGTTCTCCAAAACAGCTTCTGAGCATCTAACTGGGCCGAGTTTCCAAACAGAGCCAAGCAGTCATTTGCTGACTATAGGTCACACACATACTCTGTTCCAGGAAAACTCACACCCTTGCAGTGTAACTTAGGGACATTCAGAGCTGTCTTTTCCTGTTCGTGCCACCTGAATCAGTAGCTGTGGGAAAACCTTATTTTGCCTCCTGGACCTGAGCAATAGACTGTGACAGCATCAGCCAATCAAAACTGACCAGTTTACATCCCACAACTGCATAAGCGGGCCAGAGTGGGAAGCTGGGTGGGAACTTTCTCTATCGAAGACAACTACTCTCTTGGTTCTCTCCAGGCCCAGCTTTGTTTTGCACTGAAGGCTGCATCTCCCCAGTTTGCAAACTGCTTGTGGAAATAAAGTCTCTCTTAACCTGATGATGCTTTCTCAGGTGTGTGGTTAACACTTGCACATGGTAGGCAATCTGTCCATATTTGTTGGGCAGATGTGTGCGTGGACGGCGGCTAAACTTTCCCAGCCAGAGTGGGCATCTCTTCTGGGGTAAGGAGTTGGTGACATGCAGGCACCTGAGGCCCTGCCGCAGGTGCATGGGCTGTGATTGTCCATGGACCACGTTAACTGAAACTTCTGGTCTAACACATAGGGTAGGCATCTTCCTAGGAAACCCTGGAAAAGCAGCAGATAGGACTGGCTCTCAGCAGTGATGAAAAGAAATAAGAGGACAAAATGTGGTACTTTACATAACGGAGTACTATTCAGCCATAAAAAAGAATAAGAACCTGTCATTTGCAACAACAGGGATGGAATTGGAGGTCATCATCTTAAATGAAATAAGCAAGGCACAGAAAGACAAACATCACATGTTCTCATTTATTTGTGGAATCGAAAAATTCAAACAATTGAACTCATGGAGATAGAGGGGAGAAGGATGGTTACCAGAGGCTGGGAAGGGTTGTGGGGGTGAGAAGGACGGACCTGGGGATGAATAAGACCTAGTGTTTGACAGTACAACAGAGTGAGTAGAGTCAACGGTAATTTAATTGTACATTTAAAGATAGCTAAGAGTATAATTGGATTGTTTGTAACACAAAGGACAAATGCTTGAGGAGATGGATACTCCATTTTCCACGGTGTGAGTTTTGTGCATTGCATGCCTGTATCGAAACAGCTCGTGTTCCCCATAAATCTATACACCTACTGTGTACCCATAAAAATAAAAAATGATGACAAGTCTAGATATAATTTTAAAACGAGGAAACTGTCTTTGTGTGGAGGCTGGCTGGAGACAGATGCTGCATCAGGCACTTGGCAGCCTGGTTTCCAGTAGCTTCTCAGCCCAGTGGAGTAGACTCTATGGCCCCATTTTACAGATGAAGAATGGAGGCTCAGAGAAATCACAGCTCCAGCTTTCTCAGGAGGACCATAGAGGTCCAGGGGCCGGAGGTCTGAATATTTAAGAGGGATTTGAATAACCATGGAAGTTAGCTTGGAGAGAGATTTGGGAGGCAGATAAGCCTAGAGTTCACTGTGGGGGCAGATGCCTTCCCCATTTGTGCAGAAGATTGGCCCAAGTGGCCATGATGACGTGGCTCCTACCTGCTTCCTAATTAATGGACCTCAGAGAAATAAACAGCGAGGACAACAGCGAATGTTGTCTCTTGGACCTTCGACTTTTCCAGGACTGCCTGACCTTTCTTTGTCCTTGTTCAGCTTCAAGTCAAGTCCGCTCAACCCTGATTGAGCCCCAGCAATGAGTCATGTCTGTGAAAGCGACATGGCCCCTGTCCTTGAGGAGCTTCCAGTCCGGTGACTGTCACGTCAACGGAGTTGGGCTGGACACAGTCATATGTATATGCCAGACATGAGGCTTTGTTCTCATTAAAATAATTGCCCTGCATGATTCTAGCAATTAAGCTTCTTGATGTGCGTGGATGCGTGTTCCCAATTTTTTTCTGGCCTCTACCGAACCCAATGTTAATATTTGATAGCAGTCTTAAAAATTAAATTTAAATAATTATACAAACTGAATTAGGATAGCATAATATTACCAATCATAGTAATATGGCTTTGTAATCCAGTATGATGTCATATGAATCTACAAATTAGGAAGCATGTCAGAGGAGGAAACCACATCCTTTATTTTGCTTTGCCTTAAATAGCTTAAAACTAATCTTTTCCATGAGCCAACAGCTATCTCTCATGTTTACTAATGCTCCTCCCTGCCCAGATTAAGCTAACTAAATGTTGTTGCCCCATGCACCTGCAAATGCCTGGTGCCAGGGCAGGGACACAGGGAGTGGCAGAAGGGGAGACCAGATGTTGGCTGAGGCATTGATTTATGGGCATGACCTTCCATGTGCCCTGAGGATGGCTGAGACTGGGGTTTGATGAATGCAGTGCTCTGTATGAGAAGTTCTAAGGTGACAAGCAAAGATTCTATCATGTGGAGGGGCAAGCCCTATTATTAGTTTGGTGCAAAAGTATTGCAGTTTATGCAGTTGTAATGGCAAAAACAGCAATTACTTTTGCACCAACCTAATACCACACAAAGGAGGTGCAAGTGTATGCCACCAGGGCAGGTGCAGGTGATGGGGGCAGAGAAAACTCAGATGTCTCCAACCTGTGCAGAGTAGGGAAACAGAAAAAGCTAAGTGAGGAAAGTGAGATTGTTATCACACAGATGCATGTCTTAGGTTTTCTGATTCCATTCCCTGTGAATTTCATTAAGTAATCAAAGTGCTAGGCATGAAATGTGGGTATGCTGTCACCAGGTGGCGGCAGCATCCACTCTCCAAAATGCATTTTGTTCAAACCTAGTATGTTTGAACACATGGTGGAGGTATTCTGAGCACATAGTGGAGACTAAGGCAAAGAGTCCCTGGCATTGTGGAGCATAGAGGCTAATGAGGTGGCAGGTGCTTACATTTTATAATCTGTTGTGAGGAATAGCTAGTGGTAGTTAAATGATATAGTGATAGTTAACGGAGAGAAAAGTTTTCTCTCACTCCAAGTTATATTTTTATTATTGCTATTAACATAAATAGAAAATAAATATTAAAATAGTTATTAAATAAGCAAAAGATAATATTGCATTTAGTTATACAATTAAGTAGAGGCTTTCAAATATTTTTTAGCTTTGTGCAACCAAAATTATATGAGAAAGCAAAAACCACAAATACAGAAAATAAGAACTTCTCTGTTTGAATAGAAACGAGGAAGCCCTTCCAATGCAGGCCAGACCTTTAGGGGCTCGACAGAATACAGCTGGAGAAACACCCACACCACGCGAGGTTTCACCTGCCCCACTTCGGCCCGGATGCCCGGATGGCTGTGTGCGGAGACTTAGGCTCGCGGGCAAACCTCTTCCGGGTTCCGGTCAGGGTGCTGCCTCCCCATCCGCTGGGAGCCGTTTTGTGTTTCAGATGCTCCCAGGCTCTCCCCCAGTTTAAGGACTTCAGCGTCTTTCAGGGCCTGTGGTTAAGCGACTCCGAAAACACTGTTGCTGGTGGACCGGCTCGGGGTCTTGACTTAGCCACCCAAAAGAACTTGAGAGCACGTCCAAAGTAAAGGTAAGCAAGGGAGTTGATTGCACAGCGAAAAGTGCGCTCTGCCCTCTGATCAGAGTGGCCGCTCAAAGGCGAAGCCGTGCGGGCCCACACTGGGGAAACCCCCTTTGTGGGAGTCTTACATGATTATTCCTGAAGGACTGGGAAGGGGTGTTGCCATTACGCATGTTCTGGGCTGTCTCCCAGTGGCACATGTGCTGTGGTTGTGCTTGCTAGTACACACATCGCATGTCTCATTAGCATCGTAAATCTCCACCCAGTTCTTTAGTATTACAATGAGCACAGGTCAGCCCAAGGACACTAATCTTTGGTTTCTGCACTTGGATGAATTCGCGGATTTTTCCTTCTGCTCTTCTACCTCCTTGATGCAGGATGGTCTAACCACGAGCCTGGGATGAGGCTTGTGCACCATCGGGTGGCTTGTTCTCGCCATCTATTTAGCAAGTTTGCTATCCTCTAAGTGAGGCTATGACCACCCTCTCTGACCTACCTCAGAACCTGTTGCTTAGCTTCAGAAATCCAGCCTGGTGCTGGGCTTCCTTACAGCCTGAAGTCAAGCAATGTCCCTGAGACTTAACTGCCCTTGGAGACCAATTTTCAGCAACAGAAAAGAATGAAAATAAAGTTCACATGAGGGTTAGTGCTGCTGGCGATAAGAGGTCCTGTGACTATTTTTATTACCACTTCAATGAGAAGGAGGTAACCTTTCATTCTCATTTCTCTCTCTCTAGTATTTTGCATTCTCCAACTATTATCTGTAAGAACATCTAAGAGCATTTGAAAAGCAGAGAAAACATATGATAAAACCACAACCAACCACACCATCTTAATGATAGCACTATTATTTTGTTGTAATTTCTTCCAGTATGTTTGCCCAAGGTTTATTACTTGTTAAATATTTGCAATTGTCCTCAGTAAAATTGTGAGACATGATTTTTAATTTATCTTAAGATTTTTATTTGCAGGTGGCTGAATTTTTTCAGAAAAATTATTTTAGAGGCTACTCAACACTGAGCAGTTAGTATTTTTTCAGGTGGACATTCTCTGACGCCTACATTTACAGATGGAAGCAATGCTTCCATCTGTAGGGAAATGAACCCAGTGGAGAATATTGTTTTTCTTCTGCTAACAACAACATCCGTTAGGACAGATTTCCACATGTCTGATTGCTGGGGCCGATGACACAAACATTGACAATAGCGTTTCACGCGTGTTGACTGATGATTTCCAAAAAGCTTCTTCCCAGTTGGCAGTTTGCCAGATGCTTCCAGAAATAGATGGGAATGCCAATTTCATCACACTGTTGCCAGCACTAGCTGTGTCCACTACATTTTAATGCTAGTATAATAGGCAAAGGGGACCTGCTGTCTGTTTCACCATTCATTTCTTTGCATGGCTGTCAGGTGGGACATTCCATTCTCCTGGAGCGGCCAGATCACTGTCTCCAGGGAGGCCCTGGCAGAAGCTGCTCTGGTGTCCAGCTCCTGTGTGAAGCCTTCTCGATCCTCCACTCTGGGAACAGACTTCTTTTCTGCCCTTTAAACACCCCTAACATCATGCGTGGGCCTTTGCTATGACACAATGGTTCCCCATTCTGCATCGTCTTGAGGCTGTCTACACACTTTCTCCTGGGCAGGGCTCCGGCTCTGCAGGGGATGGGGACGTCACCTGCCTTGTCCAGCACAGCGTTGTACATGCCACAGAGGCCCCACAGAGTTTGATCGTAAACTATGATTAAACCAAAATTATGAATGGATGAAAAATTTCCATCAAGAAACCTCAACATTTTAATGTTCATGAGGGGATATAGGGTAAATGCAACTGATAGTAATAACTTAAGCACACCCTTGAATGACCCTGTATGGCAGATGTGCCTAAATGTATGTTCCGCGCTAGAGAATCCAGGAGTGGCCAACCCGAGAATCATTCCATGTCTATGATAAACATCTGAGCCCCTGGCCTGTTCCGTGGAACATGGACCCTTCAGGGGATTGAGGCCCCGAGTCTGGGACTGGATGAAGGTTGCCAGGTGGAGGTTACCAGGAGGGTGTTAAGTGAAAATGCTGTGTACACGGCATGCTGTTCAGAAGAGGCTACAGTCTTCCTGCCCGGCCCGCCACCACTGGACTATTTCTGTACATGAGGTGATTTCCCTGTTCAGCCCACCACCACTGAACACTCTCCCTGCATGTACGCCCCTAATAAAACCCCATGGCTTGGGTGCTAGCTCTGGGTCTCTTTTTCAGCCTTCCTATTGAGCTTAGTAGGGGTTCAGCACAACCGTGGAACAAAGAACAACAAAAAAAATTGGGGATCTTAGCTCTAGTTTTCTTTCCTCCCTGAATCACACATGGAGTCATGTGACCTTTCAGCCTTATCCCATTTGAAAACAGAGGCTGTAGGATCAAATCTCAATCCCCTTAGTCCTATGTTTGGGAGTCAAACTCTAACTTGTTCATGGGGCTGTCATCAGACAGCAGAGCACACAGGGCAAGGTGGAGCAGGGAGCTGCTGGACGCTCTGCCTTCCTTATCCAAGTACTGAGGTTACATGGGGAGAGCTGTGGTCCTGAACTTATCGATTCACTTGAGTATTTTTTTTTTAGCGACCTACTATGGGCCAAGCATTGCGCTGCCTCTGATAGTGAAGGCAGAATGTGATCAAGAATAGGTGTGTTTCACAACACTGTTGTCTGAGCTGCTTATAATGTTAGAGCGTGATGTCAGGGAAGCCAGCTGATCAGAGTTGCCACTCAGTATTTGGCCTCACTAGTAATGTCTTCATTCTATAAAGCAGTGCTTCTTGTGCACTAGCAAGCATCAGCATCACCTGGAAAACTTGTTAAAACACAAATTTCTGGGCCCACTCACTGAGTTCCTGCTTCAGTAGATCTGGGGTGAGAGCTGACAATTTGCATTTCTAACACATTTGCAGGTGATGTTGCTGGTCTGGGGAAACCACAATTTGGGCGCCACTGCTGTCAATTGAAATAATAACAGTTTCCATATGTAGGTGATTTCCCTGTGCCAGGTGTTATGTGGACAGCTTTACTTGCCTTATCTCAATCTCCGGAGAGACTTACAAAGGAACTATTGATAGCTTTAATTTCTGAGATGAGATTTCTGAGAGCAAAAGCTGTGAAAACCCTACCGAAGCTGGCCCAGTGAGTGAGATTGGGGCTGAGCCCCTGTCTCTCTGGCTCCAGTCACTGTTATCCATGCTTGGTGCATCCACCCAGTTACCACGCCACTCTACCTCCTTGGGGACCCTTCTCCCCGATTACCAATGAGTCACCTTCAGATAACACTGTGCCTCCCACAGACAGTGCAGATGCCACCTAACAGAACATTCCCAGTTCCTCCCTCAAATTCTTGGGATGTTGTTGCCTTCACCCCACTTCTCCATGTGCCATACTAACTCAGTAAATTGTTCCTGTGATTTTAAAGGATTGTCTTTTAAAGATCAATAAAAAAGTTCAAGGATTATATTTTATCTTCATGTTTCCTTCATGATGCCCTTCCTTTCTTTATGGAGATCTGTATTTCTGACCTCTTCCTTATTCCTTCTCCCTGAAGAACTTTCAACAGTTTTTTCAGAGCGGGTCTATGGGCTGTGAATTCCATGCAGTTTTTGTTTGTCTGAGAAAGTCGTTGTTTCTCCTTTACTTTTGAAGGACGATCTTTCTGGATAAAGAAAAGGTTTTCTTTTTTTTTCTTTCAAGACTAAATGTTTCATTCCATTCTCACATGGCTTGTGTGGCTTCTGATGAGAAGTCTGCTGTGATTCTTATCCTTGTTTCTCTCTAGGTAAGAGGTTTCTCCCCCTGCCTTTGTCTTGTTTCAAGATTTTCTCTTTGTCTTTGGGTTTTCTGCAGTTTAAACCTAATATACCTAGGGGTGTGTGTTTGTGACTTTTGTTTATTTGTTGCTTGTTTTGTATTTATCAGTTCTCTGGGTCTGTCATTCATTTTGAAAAGTTATTAGTCATTATTTCTTTGAACACTTATGTGCTGTTCTCTCTTTTTCTGGTATTCCAATAACACATATGTAAAGCCTTTTGATGTTGTTCCACAGTTCTTGAGGATTCTATTGTTTTTTGTTAAATATGTTTTCTCTTTGCATTTCAGTTTGGGAAGTTTCTGTTGCCATATGCTCAAGCTCACTGGTTCTTTCCTTGGCTCTGTCTAGGCTACTGAAGAGCCCATCAAAGGCGTTCATCATTTCTTTTGCAGTGTTTTGATTTTTTGTATTTCCTTTTGATTCTTTCCTAGTGTTTTCTTCACTCTGCTTATATTACTTATCTGTTCTCGCATGTTGTCTAGTTTTTCACTGGAACCCTTAACATACTAACCATAGTATTTTAAATTATCTGGCTAATAATTCAGAGCAATAGGAACTGAGGTCAACAGGCCTTAGTGTGAGGGTTTATGTTCATCTGCCTCAGAGTTGGGCTGTGTTCAGTATTTGCTGTAGGTGCCAGAAGCCTCACCTCTTGACCTTGAGTCCTGTTCTTCAGAGCCTCTGTCTGGAGCTCTTTCAACTGTAATTTACTGCTGTTATACTGAAGCCCTGTTGATGAGGTGGTAAATTGCAGGGGAAGGGGAGTGTCCTATAATCATCATATTAAATCTCAGTCTTTCAGTGGGGCTCTGTGTCTGGCCTGTGATTTCACAAGTGTTTCCCCCAGCCTTAGGTGAGACTGGAAGGCTGGAGGGAGCTGCAGTAGAAAATGTCCTTCCCCAGGCTGGAATGAGGCTGAGAAGTTTTTCCCCTGGAGAGTGGGCCTTCCAGGGGAAAGGAGAAGGCTCTGGTGTATTTCACAAGGAATGCTCTTCCTTTCCCTACCAAAGCTAGGAGCAGCTCTTTCTGGGATCTTCACCATCAGAACCTGAAGGGCTCCTGGAGATAAAATCCACAAAAGCATGAGGTCTCCCCAAGGCTGCAGTGCCCAGTCTTACATTGCCTTCCTCAGTCTCACACATTCAGTTCAGAGCAGTGTGTCAACTTGATCCTCTAAGTGTTCCTACCAGTTTATGTCTACAGCGGCTTCTGCTCCAGGGAGGCAGAGCTCAGCCGTGATTTTCTGGACTCATCCAGAGATGGAGAGCTTCCAGATTTCTGGGTAGTGACTTACCCTGTTATCAAAAGGCAAACTTACAACAAGCTTAGAGGTCTTAATGGGCTTTTATTTGCAATTTGTCAACACCTCATTGTATAGAGTCCGTGTTCTAATGAGCTGAGCATAGGAGGTTGGCTTTATAGGCAGAAATGGGCTGAAGAAAGCAGAAACAGAAAGCAGACTGCTCACTTTGAAGATATTTTCCTTGTAGGACTAAAAGAAAACTTTCTTATTACGCTGACTGGTCATTTTGAAGATATTTTCCTTATGGGACTAAAACAAAGGAAACTTTCTTATGCTGACTCAGGTTGACCAGAATCTCCCCTTTTATAGGAAAACTGGTTAATTTCAAAGTTCAGTTTCATTAGGTAGCCCTTAGTACATTGACTCTGTTCTGGTCTGCCAGGGGCCTAGTGCAGGAGGCCAGTCCTAAACAGTGGCCACCCATGAACTCTGTTTCACTGTGAACTCAGTTCTCCAATAGGTTCAAGAAAAGTCATTGATTTTCAGTTTGTCCAACTTTTATTTGTTGGAAGGACTGGAGTAATGACTTCCAAGCTCTTTATATATAAGCTTGAAACCTAAACTCCCTTATAAGTAAAGGAAAAATGCCCTCTTTCATGAATATATCAATGTATGTCATCCGTCAACTCTTTGACGTAGTTTACATACTCGGAGAAACCCAAGTTTTAGCATTTTCTAATTGAGCAAGATACTTATGGTTTTTTTCCTAGGACATGTTGTGTTCACTTCTCCATTTCCTTGCATGAGATTTTTTTAGGGAAACAGGAGCCGAGGAGAGCCCAGGTGACACCATTTTAGAATTAATGCCATCTTAAAACCAGCAAGGCACATTCCTTGCCAATCACAACCCATTGTCATAAGATGTCCATGGCTAAGGAAGCAGTTTACAGTGCCTGCAAGGACAAACTCCAATGACAACAAAATGTCCAGATGCCCCAATATACATAATAATATATGCCTTCAAGTTAATTCTTATTATGCTTTGATGTACATATGCACTAAAATGCCAAGGACAGTTTTCTTTAAATCAGCAGAATAATAAATTTTGTCACGCTGTCAGCCCGTCTGCACATAGTCATAGCTTAGCTTAGTTTTGCATAGATAAGACTGCTATGGAAGGAAAACGTAAAACAAAGATGTTACGTTCCTTCTCTTGCTTTCTGAGGATCCCTACTCTAACTGGAGTAGCTTTCAATAAACGACCTCATTTTACTGTATTCTGTGACTCACCTTGAATTCCTTCCTGCACAAGATCCAAGAACCCTCCCTTGGAGTCTGGATTGGGACTCCTTTTTCTGGTAACAAGATAATACATGAGAGATGGAATTAATTCAAAATACCACTTGTTGGAGTAACATTAAGGGGTAAAGATCATAGGAAAGTTGGGAGAATCACTTCTTGCTTGGTCCAAGATTTGAAACACTGTCATCAAATGAGCCCCGGATATTTTCATATTATTTAAATGACTTACTTCTAGCCCCTAGATTTTATCTTCCCAGGAATGTATAAGTAACTTTAACAACATGCTGTATTAAAACACATCGACACAATTATATTACAAAATGAGTGTATTTTTTCAATACATTGGGATTAAATACATGATCAAAGTAAAAGGAATTTTTTCCACTCCTCCTTCCCCTCCTGGCAACCTCACCTCCAGGATTTGTAACAGAGCCTCTGCCCCGAGCAGCCCTGTCCTCACCAGTGCTTGCAAACTCCAAATTATATGCAAGTTGTTAAAACAGTGCCTGGAGGCCTCTATCAGTCTGCTAAGGCTTATACATGTTTTGTTTGGTTGAGAGGAATAAAGCAATTACAATCGGATGCGTTCTGTTTATATGTGAGATTTAACGTAACATCACCAGTGCCTCCCGATGTCTTAAGGCACCGTCTGATACCAAGAACACAGAGCCATCTTCTCTGAACTTCTCCCAGGAAAAGAGTAAGGCCTCTCATGGCGTTTGGGAAGCGTCTCTTCCTTTCTCCAGAATCATGTGCTTTGTGGGCAGAGATCTCCACTGGATTTATCTAAATAACTGTGTGCAGTGGGAAGTCAAAGACAGTGGATTTCAGGGAATTAAATACCTGGGGGTTTCAGGAAGAAAAAGAAGGCAGTTTGAGGCATTTGGACCTAATGAAACTTACTCAGATGGTGACAGCAGCAGTTTTTTGGATGCACAATTGGCCACTGGGGATTCTCATATAGCTTTTTTTTTTTTAAGGACTTGGTGGCTTCCCAGACAGGAAGAATTTGTTTTGACTAATTGTGTTCTCTAAGGAACCCCTAAACACACTTTCTCTGATAAGCCCGATGAAGTGCTTCGCCTGGGAAAAGTCTTGGTGCTGATTTCCTCCACCTGGCTCTCTGGGGCGCACTTGAAGCTAGCCTGGCTTCACGCTTGCCAACTGATTCTCCTTCCTCCCCCAGACCCAAATCACTTGTTTCATGCTGGCCAAACGATTGACAATGATCCAGACAGGGCAGCCATAAAGCCATGCACATGTATCTTTGAAACCTTTGATGGTTGTACTTTGGCAAGGAATAAATTATTTGTATTACTATTGGATTTTCCATTCTTTTATTCCATTGCTTCACTGATCCATCTGGATGTCACACAAGCCCCAAATTTAACAAATGTGAAATAGAATGCTTAATGCTACTCTCTACAACTTATTTCTCCCCCATTTTCTCCATCTGTTCACCTACTGTTCCTCTTTCTGCAGTGGGCTTTCCCCAGAGTTTCAGATGGCAGGTTCCTTCTCATTCTTTAGGTCTCACCGTAAGTGTCACCATCCTAGAGAGTTTTCTTGACCACCTGTTATGGAATGAATTGTGTCTCTACTCTCCATCCCTCCACCATTCCTGCAACTCATGTGCTGAAGCCCTAATCCCCCAATGTTACTGCATCTGGAGATGGGGCTTTTAGGAGGTCATTAAGTGTCAGGCCTCTGAGCCCAAGCTAAGCCATCATATCCCCTGTGACCTGCATGTATACATCCAGATGGCCTTGAGTAACTGAAGAATCACCAAATAAGTGAAAACGGCCTGTTCCTGCCTTAACTGATGATGTTACCTTGTGAAATTCCTTCTCTTGGCTCACCCTGGCTCAAAAGCTCCCCCACTGAGCACCTTGTGACCCCCACCCCTGCCCGCCAGAGAACAACCCCCTTTGACTGTAATTTTCCTCTACCTAACCAAATCCTATAAAATGGCCCCACTCCTATCTCCCTTCACTGACTCTTTTCAGACTCAGCCCGCCTGCACCCTGGTGAAATAAACAGCCTTGTTGCTCACACAAAGCCTGTTTGGTGGTCTCTTCACATGGACGGATGCGAGAGAAATTAAGGTTAAATGAGGTCATAAAAGAAGGGTCTATGAATTTGCAGACTTATTGGTGGAGCTCATGCACTCTCTCTTCCTCCCGGGACATGCACAGAGGGAAGGCTCTGTGGGGTTTTGAAAAAAAGAGTCAAACTCTGTAAAATATTTGAAGGATTTATTCGGAGCCACAAGTGAGTGACCAAGGCCTGAGGCATAGTCTCAAGAGGTCCAGAGAACATGTGCTCCAGGTGATTGGGTTATAGCTTGATCTCATAAATTTTAAGGTGATAGAAGTTATAGATGAAAACAGAAATGAATACGTGCAAGGTGTCCATTGGTTTGGCCTGGAGAGGCAGGGGCTCCCAGGTCATAGTTGGATTTAAAGATTTTCTGATGGCAGTTGGTTGACAGGGTTAAGCTCTCCCTGAAGAGTTGAAGTCAGCAGAAAGAAATGCTAAGATAAGGAGGGTTGTGGAAGCCAAGGTTCTTGTTATGTAGATGAAGGCTCTGGGTAGCAGGCCTCAGAAAATAGGTATTAATAGTAAATATCTTTTATCAGATGCGAAAAGGTGCAAGACTCTTAGTTAAATCTCTCCTGGGTTAGGAAAAGACCTGGAAAGGGAAGGGGATTCTCTACAGAATGTAGATTTTCCCCGTGAGAGACAGCTTTGCACGGCCATTTCAGAATATGTCAATGAAATATGCTTTGGGGGAAAATGCTTTGATGTCTTTCAGGGCCTGCTGTCTGTCCTGTGACGCTCTGCTAGAGTCAGGTTGGAATTTGGTATCTTATTGCTACATGGATTCTCTTCCGTCAGTCTTAAGATCTACATTTTAATGTTAAAGCTGGTCAGTGGTGCCTGAATTCTGGGGGAGGAGGGTATAAGGAGGCATGTCTGACCCCCACTTCCCATCATGGTCTGAACCAGTTTTTCAGGTTTAGTTTGAAATCCCCTTGGCCAAGAGGAGGGTCCCTTCAGTCAGTTGGGGGACTTTGAATTTTAGCTTTGGTTTACAGAGGACATTGTGACAAGGTAGCCATTTGCAACCCAGGAAGTGAGGCCTCACCAGAACCCGACCATGTTGGCACCTGATTTTGGACTTGCAGCCTCTAGAACGATGAGAAAATCCATCTCTTCTGTGTAAGCCACCAAGTCTGTGATACTATGTTATGGCAGCCTGAATGACTAACATCACCTGATGTGAAGAAGTCCCCATTATACTCTTCATCAGGGCACCCCATGTTTTCCCTTTATAGCAACCGTCCCAATCAGTTGGAATTTTGCTGATGGTCCCTCTGAAGGTCAGGCTTGGCCAGGTCAGGAAAATGAGTCTTTCATGCATCATTCACCTCGATGGCCCTTTCCCCACCCCATGGACAGCACTGCAGAACAAAAATAGGTGAGCAACAAAGACCTATTAGAAAAATAATTTCAGGATGTCAATCCTGTTAGATGACTTTAAAATTAATACTTCCTGTATTTGCATAAGGTTGGACTATATCCAAAACATTTGTACTCACGTGGTCTTAAAATAGCCACTCAGAAACGCTATGAAATGGTGGGCCAGCACTGAGGCATCCAGAGAGTTATGTCCTATTTTGGGAGGAGAAAGCCAGACATTCAAAGCAGAGAGAAACCTCCCTCTTCAGTTTTCTTTGTGAAGAGAGCACTCTGAGGATCTATTTCATAAATAATAAAGAATGAGAGACAGAGAGAGGGAGAAGCAGGAAGAGATACAAAGACAAAGAGGAAAGGGACAGCAGTGTGGAAGAAAACAAGCCAGGCAGGAGCAGGAAGAGAAAGTGTGGAAAGTCGCAAAGACACAAAGGCCATGGGTTGGAGAATGAGGCCAGGGGGAACAAAAAAAATAAGCATGGAATGCCGCAGAGATGCAGGGGCCACGGGGTGGAGAGTGAGGCCAGGGGCAGCATAAAGAGTAAGCATGGAAGGTCTCAGAGATGCAGGGGCTGTGGTGTGGAGAGTGAGGACACTCATGATGGAGTGGGAAGTTCAAAAACCCACAGGAGCGGTCCTTTCATAATAAGATGTTTGGGACATCAGACTGTTAGAGTTGGTATTTAGGCAGACATGAGCAGGGCGGAAGAGGGCCCCTGCCCCAGGGATGTCACGTGACCATCAGGTGCTGGCCAGGTTGTTGTTAAGCTGTCTCTAATTGGCTTCGCCTGGCACTAGGGAAAGGCTCTCTTCCAGTAGATAGGAAACATCCGAAGCTGGTGATCAGCTTCCTGATAGGATCTCAGGAGCTGGACAAGTGGGCCCAAGTATGTGCACTAAGAAGCAAAATGAAGTTTAACTGGTATATGATCTTCCTCTAGAAATGCTTACCTGGAAAGGGAAGAGTGCCTCAAATGAGCTTGCACACCATTTCAGCAAACACACTGCGCATGCTCCTCTCCCAAGTGCTGGCAGGCCACTGGGCATGAAAGCAGCCTGCTCTAAGGAAAGAATCAGGGGAGAAGAAATGTGAACCCTGGCGTCGTGTCATCCAAGACCCCACCCAAGTTGAGGGTCAGACAGAGCACTTGGATCTCTCAAGTTGCCTGCTTGGCCCTTTCCAACGGTACTCCCTTTCATTCCTGCTCTAAACTGTTTAGTGAACTTTTACTCCCTGCCTTCTGCCCCTGGCTGTATTCTTTCTTCTGCGAGGCAAGAACTGAGTTGCTGCAGACTTGTACAGATCCACCCCTGCTAACAAGACTAGACTGCAGCCTCCAAAGGCAGCCCCCACAGTGGGCAGCTGCTGGCAAAGGGGTCTGGGGAATGATGACCTCAGTCACAAATTTGCCTTAGGCTGGATGTATCATTTGCACTTAAATATTTATAGAATGGCTGGTAGGTGCCATAACCCAGGGGAAAGGAAAAGCTTGGGTTGCCCCAAAGTTCAGAACCTCAAGAGCAGTTCTGAAGTAGATGGTTCTTTCTCTTAGTATGGTGGCCAATTCCAAGGGAAGATGCTCTGAATAGGATGGCCTCCTGTATTTGGGAGCTGAGACTGCTTGGGTTTGCTCAGCCAGTTCGCTTGCAGACTGGAAACAGAAGCTGTGTGTGTGACCTCCAGGACAGCCCCAATTTCTATGCCCATGACCATGTGTTGCATATAGTTCCTTTCTTCTCCATTATCAGGAGATCCTTTCTATCTGGCTCGACAGGATAATATGCCCCATCATGTGGAGATCAAACGTGTTCCCCGAACGTTTAGTATGCGGTGTGTGCACACACACAACGCGTGCCTTAGATACATGACTTGTCTTCGTGAATAGTGAAAGCGTACGTTTTCTTCCCTCAGCTTGCCTTTCCAGAATAACAATAACGTAAGGCCCACATGACTCCCAAATAGGATCTTTGGGGATTCCAATTATCTGATAATTGGCACCAAAGCGATCCTCCCGACTTGAAGTAGGAGGAAATGTGGATTTCTAAACTAGGGCAAAAGCTGCTTATGAGAGCATCAATGTGTGTTGTTCCCTGTTTTCTTTGCTTTAAAAAATAAAGAATTGTATTTCTTTTTCTTCAGGCAACTTTGCAGACTATCAAAATACATAGATATCTGAAAACTCTGTCTGCCTATTCCCTGTTAGCCATCATTTGGAAATAAATTTGATCCTTGGTTACTGCTTGACATAACCTGCAGGTGACCAGCGGGAGGGAAAGCAAAATATAAACAGATCCAGTTTGTTGACAGGGATTGAATGATGCAGCAACTTGATTGCATTGAGCCATTTAAACTTTTTCTTTTTTAAGCTAGAGCTTGAATTAAAAAAATGAAGTAAACTTGAGAAATCCATTCAGCCAGATTAGTATTGAACTCCAGTCAAGACCATCATCTGTGGTCATTAGATCTGGCTGTGGGTAAAAGAAAAAGTAAAATAAAGTCTGGCTCCTGCTTCTCATATCTACACTTACCCAAATCACCTGAGATTAAAAAAAAAATCCTTTAACTGGTGTTAGAGAGGGGACCTAAGGTGGAAGATGTAAAGCATGAACGACCCACGGTGATACCTTGACACCATAGAACCAAAAGCTCCAGACCTCTGCTTTGAGGATGGAAACGCGGTTCAGCTGGACTTAACTGTGCTTGGAACCCCGCGCTGGACGTGTGTGGTTCCCCTAGGAGGACCACTAGGGAGGCTTACAGAGAGGAGCCACAACAATAGAAGGCAGTGACTGCTGGGCTAATTAATAACCATAACTGTGAAAGGTCATGAGTGGAGAACTGAAGAAAAGAGGAAACTAATATTTAAATGCCTCACAATGTGTGATGCTTAATTCAGAGAGCAAAGTCCAAGTCTGCAAGCAGTAGATTTTGCACTAAATGAACTGAAATTGGAATAGGACTCAGTGGGTATTTCATTTTGCCTTGGTCTTAGGGTAAGTAATTAAAATCAACATCAGGTTGTGCCTGAAAGGTAGAGCTGCTGAGCAACGGCTAATTGTTGTAGCGGCAAAATTAGCAGAGGATCAAAGAGAATTTCAGAGTTTCTCCCAGAGTAGATATGCATAAAATTCTATCCTCTGGTCCAGCAGAATACATGCAGGGTACAATTAAATTTAGCTAATTAAATTAAGTATAAATTAACTGATTTTTTGTATTTCTTACACTGTATTAACATTTATCAAGACTTTGACCGAAAAGTAGAGATTTTAAAGTTGGAAGGGACCCAGGTGATTAGCCTATCCCCCATCCTCCATTAAGAGCTTCACCCTCACCATTTCTCATTTCCCTAGACACTTCATTGTCCCCACTCTACTTGAATCATTCCAGAGACAGAGAACTCACTATCACTCCCCTCCACTTTTGAAATGACAGTCGGAAATATGTTGAATTCATAGAAGAGAATATTAAATTGTCAGATTTAAGAAAGACATTGAAAAATGAAAAAGTTATGAAGAGAGGATTTCAGAATGAGTGCATTCTAGTGATCACACATAAGGTGAACCCCAAAACATCACAATGCGAGAAAGTGGAACACTGCGTGGCCTATGCTTTCGGCATCATTTTGCAGGAAGAAACTGGGAGAAGGGTGATCTCATTCTCATTCTTTGAAGGGTGGCTTTTCTAGCAAGGATTGACTTCCATTTCTTTGCTTCCAGTGAAGAAGGTTGAGCTCATCCCAAAAGGCTAGGATGGATAGAAATGGAATTTCTTTGAGAGCTTACATTGTTGAATGGTTTGGATCATGGCAGTAGTCTCCTAACTCATCTGCCATCAGTTCTGCAAACTGTCTGTTAAATTTTATCCATTCAGCATCTAGAGATTAGATATTATTTTAAAGTATTTTTATAATAAAGGATTACTTTATGAACAATAATGTGCACAGGTCTTACAGTCTCTAAGTATCGATTTCAATGAGTTTTGTCAATGGTGTGTGCTCCTGTAGTCGTCCACCCAAGGCATGATGTAGAATACTTTTGCCATGAACCCCCCAACCAAGAAGTTCCCTAGTCTCCTTTCAAGTTGATACCCTTAGTCTAGAAAGGCAAGCACCTTCTGATTCTGTCACTGTAGATGAGTTTAGCTGTGTTCTTTGATCTCATATACCTGAAAGCACACAGAATGCCTACTTTGGGAGCCGACTTTATTTTTGTGACTCAATCATGGTATTGTGTATTAGCAGTAGTCCTTGCCTTTTTATTGCCAAGAAGCATTTTATGAATATACTTCAATTTGTTTATCTACTCATCTGTTGATGGACATTTATGTTGTTTCCAGTTATGAGCTATTATAAATAAGGCTGTTATGAACACTCTTGTACAAGTCTTTTTGTGGACACAGATTTTCATCTCTCTTCGGTGAATCTCAAGAGGGTAGACTTGCTGAGTTATAGAGGAATTGTATATTTAACTTTATAGGAAACTGCCAAAAAGTTCTCCAAGGTGCTATTCTACCCTCCTGCCAGCAACATATGAGAGTTTCTGTCACTCTATGTCCTTGCCAACATAGGGCAAGTCACTTTCACTTTGGTCTTACTGGTGAATGTGAAATCATATCTTGCTTTAATCTAGTTTTTCCTAATGACTAATGGGGTTAAGTGCCTTTTCATGTGCTTACTAGCCATTTTATGTCTTCTTTTGTGAAGTGCCTGTTAAAGTCTTTTTCCCACTCTTTTAATTGGAGTGCTTGTCTTTTTATTATTGATTTTTTGGAGTCATTTAAACATTCTGGATTTGAATCCTTTGTTAGACAAATGTGTTATGGATATTTTTTTCTTCTCTGTGGTTGTGTGTTCATTTGCCAAATGGGGTCTTTTAAATAGCACACTTTTTTTTTTTATGAATCCCATTTAACCTTCTTTTACATTTCAGTCTATTACATGTTTTGTTATTATTATTTTGAAGTGGAGCAAGGTGGGGGTCAAGCGTTTATTTTCCCCTGGATACAGCTGTCCACTTGTTTCAGCAGTATTTGCTTAAAGCACTTTCTTTTCTCCATTGAGTTGACTTGATGCCTTTCTCAAAAATCAATGTGTGGGTTTCTTTCTGAATCTTTCATTCTTTCCACTGATGGATGTGTATTCTATTTTTGTGCCAATATCAACTCATCCAGATTACTATAACTTTATGCAACTCTCAAAGCAGAAATTATAAGTCCTGCAACTTTGTTTTTTTAAGATTATTCTATTTTAAATCCTTTGAATTTCCATATAAATTATAACATTCGCTTTTCAATTGATGCAAAAATCCTGATATGATTTTCACTGGGATTGTGTTTAATCTATGAATCAACTTGAGGAGAATAGACATCTTAACAATATTAGTTGATCAGCCTGTGAGCATTTATTTAGTTTTTATAATTAATTTTTATTATTACAATACAATGTACAGTTGTGTTGCATACAATGTTTCAGTCCATGAGGAAGCACATAATCAATGGTGATCTCACAAGAATATAGTACCATATTTTACTGTTGCTTTTCTGTATTGAGATATGTTCAGATACACAAATACTCACCATTTTGTTACAATCACCTATAGCATTCAGTATAGTTACATGCTTGTAGCCCAGAAGCAATAGGCTCTACAAGATATAGCCTAGGTGTGTTGTAAGCTGAACCATCTGGGTTTGTGTAAGTGTAGTCTATGATGTTTCTGTAAGGACAAAATCATATAATGACCCATTTCTCAGTAGGTATCCTCCTTGTTAAGAGATAAATGACTGTATTACAGTTTTCAGTGAGGAGGTCTTACAGATCTTTTGTTAGATTGTTCTAGGTATTTCATGTTTTGGGATGCAACTATAAATATATATGTATATAGATTAAAATGTTTTCCCATTGTTATTGCTTATATACTGGAAGTACACTTGAGTTTGGTGTATTCATATTCTGTAACCTTTCTAAATTCAATTAAGTCTAGTACTTTTTCTTTGCAGATTCTATTGCATTTTTTACATATACACAATTACGTCTAGAGTAGGGACAGATACACATTGTTTTTCCCAGTGATTATAGTTTCTTTATTTTTTCTTGTCTTACTTCAACAGCTAAGACCTCTAGTACAGTGTTCAATGGAACTGGTGAGAGAAGACGTGCTTGCTGTGTTCCTGATATGAAGAGGAAAGCAGTCCTTTTCCGTAAGTATAAAACCATAAACCTTAGGTTTTTCATAGATGTCCTTTATCAGATTTTGAAATTTCTCTGCTATTCCCATTTTGCTGAAAGTTTTAAAAAATTATTTAAATAATGGATTTTGAATTTTGTCAAGTACATTTTATGCATTTATTGAAATAATTATATGGTTATTCTTAATTTCATTTACGTAGTGAGTTACACCAATTGAGTTTTGAATGTTGAAAACACCAGAATTCCTGGGTTAAGCCCTGCTCAGTTATGATAAATTGTATATATTGCCATATTTGATTTGCTAATACTTTTGCAATTGTACTATGAAGGATATTGGTCTGTAATTTTATTTGTTTGATTTGTCATGTTTTGCTACTATGGTTATGCTGCCCTAAAACAAGTGGAGGAACTGTTCCTTCTTCCTTTTTCTCCCCTTTAAAGGAGTATATACATTTGGTATTGTTTTCTTTCTCAAACATTGGATAGTATTCACAGTGAAGTCATCTGGGATTACATTTAACTGTTGGAAAGTTTTTTATTACAAATTCAAATTCTTTAAAAGATATTGGTCATTTAGATATACTAGTTCTTGTGTCATTTTTGCTGGCTGTGTTTTTCAAAGAATGTTTCCATTTTATCTGACTCATTAAGTTTGTTGATAAAACATCATTCCTCCTGTTATTCTTTTAATGTCTGTAGAATGTCTGGTAATATTGCCTCTTAAGGTCTTCATATTGGTGATTTATATGTTCTCTTTTTTTCTTATAAGTCTTCATAGAAGTCTGTGAATTTTATTAATCTTTTCACAGAACCAAACTTTGACCTTTGATTTTCTCTATTGTTTCTTGGTTTTCTATTTCTTTGATTACCACTCATTTTAAAATCACTTGCTTTATTTAACTCCCTTCAGTTAAATGTGTTCTTTTTTCTAGCTAATTAAGTTCAAGGCTCGGTTCACTGATTTTAAACCTTCCATTAAGTATATATATATATACATATATAAAGATATAAGTTACCTCTAGACATCAATTCAGCAGTATCCTAAAATTTTGATATTTCATTATTTGTCTTGTTATTCAGTAGATTTAATTTCAATTTTTCCTTGTCATTTATTCTTTGATATACATTATTTAGAGGCATTTTTAAAAATTTGAAACCATTGTAAGGTTTTCTGGAAATCATATTGTTTTCTTAGGCTATATCATTTTAATTAGAGAACATACTCTGTGCGTTTCAATGCTTTGCATTTACAGGGACTTTTTTTTATGGCCCAGCACTGCTCTATCTTGGTAGCTATTCAATGTGTATTTAAATACTTAAGTTGATTGAGAGTGTTGAGCAAATTTTTATAACCTTATAAATTTATTATTTAGTTGTTCTAGTAATTACTGAGAGAGAAGTGGTAAAGCCTGTAACTAATATTGTGGATTTGTCTGTTTCTCTCATTTCCCTGTCAATTTTTACTTAAATTTTCACAATCTCTTTTATTTTTTGCCTAATATCTAGCACTGTTACATCTTCTTTATTAATTAACACTTAACATAATTATGAAATTTCCCTCATTGTCTTTATTAATATCACTTATATATAATTTTTTTCTGATATTAATGTAATTTTCTTATGTTTATTTTTTGCCCAATATATGTTTATCCACACATTTCCTTTTAACCTGTATGTTTATAGTTAAAGAATGTTTCTAGTAAATAGCATATAGTTGTATCTTGATTTTTTTTCCTTGAAACTGACAATCTCTACCTTTTACATGTTTAGTCTACTAACTTTCAGTGTCGTGGTCAGTAGGATTGTATTTCAGTCTATTATTTTGTCATTTAAAAAGATTGTCCCATTTATTCTTTGTTGTTCTCTTCCTTCTTTCCTATCTTCTTTTGGGTTAACTAAATATTTTTGTAGTATTCCATTTAATCTCCTTTTTTTTTTTTTTTAAGAAAGCAGTTCTTTTAACATTTTTTAGTGGTTGTTCTAGATACCACAATATTTATCTTTAAATTATCAAACACATCTTCAAAGAATAATTTGCCATGTCATGAACAATGTGAATTTTCTTTTTTTCTTTTCTTTTTTTTTTTTAGACTGAGTCTTGCTCTGTCACCAGGCTAGAGTGCAGTGGCATGATGTTGGCTCACTGCAACCTCTGCCTCCCAGGTTTAAGCAATTCTCCTGCTTCAGCCTCCTGAGCAGCTGGGATTACCGGCACCTGCCACCATGCCCAGCTAATTTTTGTATTTTTAGTAGAGACGGGGTTTCACCACGTTGGCCAGGCTGGTCTCGATCTCCTGACCTTGTGATCTGCCCATCTTGGCCTCCCAAAGTGCTGGGATTACAGGCGTGAGCCACCGCGCCCAGCCACAATGTGAATGTTTTATAGCTACATACTTCCATTTACTTCCTACACTACTCTGTCCTCTTAGTGTTGTGTATTTTACCTCTGTGTATCTTATGGACCTGCAATAGTTTTATTCTGCTTTAAGCAGCTCATGGTGTGGTATCATTTCTCATAATCCTACATGTTAGCATTTTTTTTTAGCAGCACATATGTGCTGGATGTGAATTCTTTCAGCTTTTGTCTGCATAAAATAGTCTTTATATTTCTTAATTTTGAAGTATATTTTAACAGGATAGTATACTGTAGATTAGGAGGGTTTTTTTCTGTTAGCCTTTTAAAAATATTGTTTCATTGTTTTGGGTCACCACAGTTCTTGTTGTGAAGTAGCTTACATTCTTTTTAGTGCTTCACTGTATACAATATCTTGTTTTTCCCCCGTGGATACTTTTAGATGTCTTCTCTGTCTTTGATATCATCAGTTTGAGTATGTTATTCTTAGTTGCAGGTTTCTTTGTATTTATCCTGTTTGGGGTTTGCTGAGATTCTTGGATCTCTAGATTGATGTCTTTCATCCCTTTTTAGTAATTTCAAACTATGATTTCAAATATTTTTCTTCACCATTCTTTATTTGTGGTTTTGGGGGGCTTCAATCACACTTATATTAAGTACTTCATATTGACTCACAGTTCTCATTCTCTAACATTTAAAAAAATTGCTCTTTTTGGAATATAAATCATTCTATTACAAAGGCACATGCATATTACATTCATTGCGGCACCATTCACAATAGCAAAGACATGGAATCAAACGAAATGCCCATCAACGGTACACTGGGTAAAGAAAACACTGTACATATACACTATGGAATACTATGCGGCCATAAAAAAGAATAAGACTATGTCCTTTGCAGGAACATGGAGGGAGCTGGAGTCCATTTTCCTAAGTGAACTAACATGGAAACAGAAAACCAAAGACTGTAGGTTCTCACTTATAAGTAGGAGTTAAATGGTGAGAACACATGGACACATAGAGGGGAACAACACATACTGCAGCCTATTGAAGGGTGGAGGATGGGAGGAGGGAGAGGATCAGGAAAAATAACTATTGGGTACTTGGCTTAATACCTGGGTGATGAAATAATCTATACCACAAACCCCCATGATACAAGTTTACCTATACAACAAACTTGTACATGTACCCCTGAGCTTAAAATAAAAATTAAATTTAAAAATTGCTTTTTTTCTCTTTGTGTTGCAGATTGAATAACTTCTAATGTCCTCTCTTCAAGTTTCCAAATCCTTCCGATATCCAGTCTATAAAATCAATAAAATATTAATTTTTCGTATGGTGTTATTCAGTGATTGCATTTCCAATTGTTATTTAAGGGCTTGAATATTCTGCAAAATTTTTCTACCTATCTACTGGACCTTTAACACATTTTTCATAGTTATATTAAAGTCCTTGTCTGTTAATTCAATGATTAGGTTATCTATGCATTTACTTCTAATGACTGTTTTCTCTCTTGGTAATGAGTCACCTTTTCTTCCTTTTTATGTCTCATAATTTTAATCCTATTCCAGATATTGCCTATATGAAGACAGTAGATACTGAAGAAATAATATTTACCCCTGGAAAGGTGGTGTGCCTCTTCCTTTGTTAGGATATAAGTGTTGGCAGCTGAGTAGATCCGATCTGCCTTAGAGCTGGGTCCAGGCTTTCATAAGGCTCATCCCCATAGGGAATTAATTCATTTAGGCTGGTTTCATTTTTACCTCTCTGGTGGGTCTTTAAAAACTGATTTTGTGGTCCATCTGTCTTGTTCTCATTGTTCACGTGGTATCAACTGTCTGTTGCAACTTTCTGTATTCTTGTGATAACACATTTCTGTTATCTTTGTTGCTATTATGATGTGATGATTTTACCAACTGCAACAACTATTTTAATCGGTGTTAAGTCATTAAGCTGTAACGTAAATCATAGGCAGAGTGTGTTGCTCCATGAAAATGGGGATGGGGCTATAAAAACTTGTAGGCTTGGAAGAGAACTGTGCTATTTCTTATTGAACAAAATAATGATTAATGGCAGGGACTGTTGGAAACCAGCTGGTTTCCATGCCTACTTTAAAAGCAACACTCAACTTTAAGAAGCCGTAGACTGGATAAAGAAAATGTGACACATATATATCATGGAATACTATGTAGCCATAAAAAAGAGCAAAGTCATGTCCTTTGCAGAAGCATGGATGGAGCTGGAGCCCATTATTCTTAGCAAATGAACACAGGAACAGAAAACTAAATACCGCATATTCTCACTTATAAGTGGGAGCCAAATTACGAGAACACATGGACACTTAGAGGGAAACAACACACATTGGGGCCTTTTAGAGGGTGGAGGGTGGGAAGAGAGGATCAGAAAAAAACTAATGGGTACTAGGATTAATACCTGGGTGATTAAATAATCTGTACAGCAAACCCCATGACACAGTTTACCTATGTAACAAACCTGCACTTATACCCCTGAACTTAAAATAAAAGTTAAAAAAAATACAAAAAAATATTTAAGAAGCCATATCTCTCATCCTGCATTCAACCTGAGCAGTCTGAGGGCAGTTGTAAGTCCATATGATAATTCCCAAACAGTACGTAAAATTTTAGTGTAACTGAAGCCCCAGAGAAAAGGGCCTGGGGCCTCCGTGGGGATACTAGGAGAAGCTGATGGGAGATCTTTGCATATGGTTATTAAATAAGCTGGAATTCCAATGCAAATCATGTGCATTTTATAGGCATGTGACAATAAATTGGGGGGTAACAGGAAGCTATAAGGATTAGAGTTTTCTAAGAGGCTCCAAGAGGTGAATAAAATCCATTCAAAAACCATTTATTGAACATCTACTACATTTCAGATTCTGGGTTAGAACAGGTTAATATGAGATAATGTTTCTTGAACCAACATTTTCCCCAGGAACTTTGCTAAGCATTTTGTGTACATTATTTCAATTTATCTTTATCATAACCCCATGAGATGGTTACTACCCTAATGCCTGTTTTATAGGCTTAGAAATGCACAGAGAGTAAATAACATTCTGAAGCTTCCATGGTTAGTAGCATGTAATGGTGGTATAATTTGACCCTTGGCTAGCTGAAATCACAATTCTGCTTTACAAGTGAAGGAATTGAGGCATTGTCCGTGACATCATGCACTTCACGGAAGCAGGTACTGTCCGTTAAACCATGGACTTCCCATACACAGACGGCATTTGTTTGGTTTTATTTCTCTGTCTCCTGTGCCCAGTATCATATCTATACATTGCGGAGCCTCAATAAATATTTGAATGAAGAAATAGGTTTATTAATGAATGCTAGGTGCTAGGAATAGTAGGATAAGGCAGTCATGCTTCTGCTCCCACTCCAAGCCAAGGTGGGCAAGGTAAGCAAGCAAATGAGCAGATCCCACGGATCACGGAGGATTGACGGAAAGCTGGGCACCATGTACTGTCCTTGTCACATCCTATTTACTCAACTGTCTCCCGCTTTGGACTCTGAAGTTCTTGATAGTGTGTCTGTATCCACTTATCATTTTGTGCCCATCCTTTTATTTGACAGGGACCAAGATGCTTGATCAGTGGCTGATGAGTAAGTGCTAAGTGGAGGAAGCAGGGGTGAACTTATTTCACCATGGGAGGAGGTTTCACAAAGGCAGTAACATCTGAGCATAGTGTATTTTAGTATAATTCAAATGGGTTTCCCCTACTGGTAAAGAAGAGTTTTTGTCTAGACTAAGAAATCGGATCGCAAGCAATGGAGGACATAGAGTCTTAAAGAGAATAAGGAAGTATGTCCAAGAGGAGACGAAGTAGGTAGGGGAAGGGAAAAAGGCAGAAAGGAAGAGGAGAAAGAAAGGGAAAGGGAGGAAGAGGAGGAGGAAACAGAGAAAGAGAAAGAGGAGGAGAAAGGAGAGGAGGAGGAGAACTGATGGAGGGAGGGAGAGAGAAAGAGAACCTTGATACAATTGAAACCCCTACACGGGTCATCTCTGAATGCCAATCCTTTGGGCTTCTCAGTTATGAGTTCTTACATCCCCTGTTTTGACCGAGACTGGTTTGAATTTGGTCCCAATTTAGCAAATGAAAGCATTTTAACTATATATTGATTACTTTCTGTTCAGTGGTTGTATCTTAACCTATTTTTACATCCATTTAAAGTAAAAGTTGGCAAATTGTAACCAATGGGCCGAATCTGGCCCACCGTCTGCTTTTATACAGTCCATGAGCTAAGAATAAGAATAGTCATTGCATTTTAGAATGGTTGAAAGATGAAAGAATATGACATTCGTAAGGCATATGAAATTCAAATGTCAGTGTCTTAAATAAAGTTTTTGGAAGACAGCCAAGCCATTCATTAATGTGTCGTCTATAGCTACTTGATTCTCATACACATGAGGCAGAATTGAGAAGCTGAACTGAGACTGGATGGCTCACAAAGCCTAAAATATTCACCATCTGCCCCTTTACAGAAAATGTTTGCCAATCCCTGACCTAAAGAATCTACTGCAGAAAGCATTGGCATTTGGGGGGGCCATTAAGAAGATGCCCTTTATTTAGGGATGAGAAGGGGGCAGAAAGCCCCATGTTCATTCTAGAATTGCCCCTTAAAGCTCTGACCTCCCAGTCTCTGCCTCCCTCACCTTTCTTTACCTCGCTTTGTTTGGGCACCAGGCATGTTCCAGGCCCTGCGGGGGGCAGTCACGAGTGAAAATTGCACTTGACCGAAGGTCCAGAGACCATTTACACACCGCACAATTCCTGAGGACTCGCCCAACGCCTCTGACTTCCAGGTAGTGAAGTGGGGTACTTAATGACACCCTTTTCCTAGGTTAACCGGGAAGATTAAGTGCATCATGATACAGGTCTGTTACATAGAAATAGGCAGCAAATGCTTCCTCTCACTATTATTGTGAGAAGCAGTGAGATAAACTTTGGGAAAGCACTTTGTAAATGATAATGCACAGCTGAAGGGAAATAAATATAATGTTATAATAATGGCTACATGTGCAGTTAGGACCTAAATGACTTCAGAGTCACTACATTTCCCCCCCTTCGATTACATAATTTTATATTGCAAACCTAATCGATGCCCTTGAACATTTAGAATAGTGCAAAAACATAAACAATGAAAAGTAAGAGTCCCCTGTCCCTCCCACATTCTTCCCAAAGGCAGATGAGGTTGTTATTTTTATACACTTCAGAAATGGTCTCCACATATGTCACTAGTGAGTATTTGGGGTGTGTGTATGTATTTCTGTGTATGCGCCTGTACCACCATCTCTGTTTCATATCAATGACCATAACGTAACCTGATCTTTACCTGACTGCATTTACTTAAAAAAGTTATTACATTCACCAGGGATATGTTCAAGAATGTCTAAAGCAGTACTGTTTGTAATAGCTAAAAACTAGAGAGAAACTAAATATCTGTCAACATGGGAATGAGTCAGCAAATTGTATATTTATACAATAGAATGTTATCCATGGATAAGAACGAACAAACTACAGCTGTCCCCGACAAAGTGGGCAAATATCACAGACATCATCTTGACTAAAAGAATCCAGAGGTGAAAGTGTAAATGGCCCCAGGACTTAGCTGTGAGGTCACACGTTAGGATGGTGGTCATCCTGTGTAAGAGAAACCCTGGGTGGTTGCCTACAATGTCCTGCTCCCTGGTGTAGCTGTTGGCTGCCCAATGTGTAGACTTTGTGAAAATTCATCATCACATATGGTTTGTGCACATTTCTGTAAGCATTATTTTCTTCCATAAAATTCATGCTAGAAATTTTAAAAAGCATATCTTGGAAATCAATTTGAGAACATATGGGTTTGCCTCCTCTTTCGTAGCTGTAGACACCTTTATTGTACAGACGGATGGCGTTTTCCCTCAGACTCCCACCTTCTCATGCACATTTGTTTCCAGCTATTTGCTGTTGCATGCATTTTCCAAGATATTTTCTAATCACCCTTCTAAACAGAAGCAGGTTGTTATGAGCACAGACAGATGATACCATGGGGCATGGAACCAATTCTGCCCTGCAGATGCCAAGAGGGAGCTCAGCCTGTTCCAGGCCACCACACAGGTGCGTGGAGCCCTGACCCTTCCTGACCCAACAATGGCATCGTGTGGGCAGACATGCTGCCTGCACGGACGCATTGCTGCCAATGGTATTCCCAAGGCATGGGGTTGTTACTTGCATTTTCTCGTTGTCATGAGCACCCAGTGTTCTGAATATTAATGAAACCATTTGCAGCCTCCTTTGCAGCCTTAAAATATTCAGCATCAGACATACTGTTTTGTTCCCATTTCAGCCAAGTTTTATTTCTCTTAACCAGCTTTGTTGTTGTAAAGTAAAATTAATGTATGATTTCAGTGTTTAAATCTCAATTCTCAGCAATTCACGACAGATTGCAAGTGAATATGATTTGTTCGTTAACACCTAATGGGTTGAAATAATTTATTGCACAAACATTTCCAGGAAAATGAAGCCACTTGAGCAAGAGCAAAGCAGGAAATGTTACTTGTTTATCTAATAAACTACCCTAGGGTGAGTGAGTACATTAGCATTGCACAAACTTTGTGACTTATTTATCATCACTATTTATTATTAAAACTTTATCTGCTTCAACTTAGTGAATGGCTGCCTTGGGATACACCGCTTGGAGCAACAACAACAAAATAAAGTTTATGCAATTTGCATAATATTGTACAAAGAATATTAGCTTAGAACAATATGAATCCCTGGATCATTTGCACAGCCCTTTGGTGTTTAATGTTGGTAAATATTTAAATAACAGCAAGCCTGTATCATTATAAAGATTTCTCTTTCTAATCTGCCCTGGATGTACAGCTGTTGTAAATCACCACAATCACGCGATTTGACTTGGAGAATGTTAGGGATGATGAAGAAGCACTTGTTGCTTATGTTGGCAAAGATGATGGAGACAGAAGCACCTGCAGGAGACGTCTGAGACAGGATGCTGAGGTCTTGCTGTATTTCCTTTTTGATCGTTAATGACAGCGTTGGTGTTTCACATGAACTGGGTTCTGCATAGAGTAGGCATGCAGGAGATGGGTCTCTGCAGTTCCAGGTCCTCCTTCACGAATGGAGTATTTGCCTATTAAGAAAAAATATGATTCATACTCCTGGGCTTTTGCACATGCTGTTTTCTCTCTGGGTCATTCTCCCTATGTGTCACCTGCTCACCTCCTAGTTGTGGCTCACTCATCCTTTTGGTCTCAGCGTAAACCCCTGCATTCTTTGTGATGCCCACTTGCCCCGGCTGTGTCTAGCTTGGTCTTGCTGTTAAGCACCTTCTTGATGCTTTGCATTGCTCTCCCACAGCTGAGTCACTCAAATGTCTTTTTTCTCCACTGGACTCTGAGCCCCATGAAGTGGGGGGATGTGTCTATGTTGGTCAGTGTGGCAAATGGTGAATCCTGATTTACAGTTTTGTTGAATTAAAAAATGAATAAGTGAATGCCTATAGTAATCCATTTAAAGAAGTGTCTACATAAGCCACCATCACAGGCTATGTTAACCTTTCACATTAGATACATTAAAAATGAATGCTGGCCAGGCGCAATGGCTCACACCTGTAAACCCCGCACTTTGGGAGGCCTAGGTGGGTGCGTCACCTGAGGTCAGGAGTTCAAGACTAGCCTGGCCAACATGGTGAAACCCTGTCTGCACTAAAAATGCAAAAAATTAGCCTGATGTGGTGGCATGTGCCTGTAGTGCCAACTACTTGGGAGTCTGAGGCACGAGAATTGCTTGAACCTGGGAAGCGGAGGTGGCAGTGAGCTGAGATCGTGCCACTGCACTCCAGCCTGGGCGACAGAGTGAGACTCCATCTGAAAAAAAAAAAAAAAAAAAAAAGCTATGCTAATATGCTAATTCCTTATGTTGGTGAGAGTCTGCAGATGTGGAAACTCTGAAATACTTCACAAGAACACTTTAGCTGCATGAGGCAAAAGTCTTACAGTGATTATTTTATTTTATTTTTATTTTTGGCTCAGCAAATACGTTTGTGGGAATTTACCCTAAAACAGTAAAATTTGGGAATGTGTGGACATATTTGGTCCCAAGGATATTCATCACAATGTCATTTAAAGTTGTGAGAAATTGTAAACAACTTAAATGGTCAACAGTAGGGAATTAGCTGAGAGAGTTGTAATTTATCTAAATGGTAGAATACTATGAAGGTATTAAAATAATGATTTAGAAATATGTTAATGACATGGGAAGAGGTTTATGATACACTCTGGGGTGAATAAAGCAAATATCAAGCCTTATGAAAATATGGTTCCATTTTTTTGAAACAACATTTATGTAGGCAAATGACTAGAAACACATATATTAAAATATTAAGTCATTTTCTGTGGTTTGGCATGATTTTGTTTTTAATGTGATTCTTTTTCAAAATCAAAAGCAAAGTGAGGCAAATAAACCTATGCATTGAGTTGTTGGTTTAACCCTCACAGAGGGACATCAGGTTAAGTTACTATAAAAAGCAGTTACTTGGCTGTACATCTTAATGGCATATATGTTAAGGATGTAAATAACATCAAATAAATTTTATTTTCTTTTCAGTAATTATATTGTGAATAATAACTTTGGTATTTTGTTTGGAAGCTACTTAAGTAAATTCCAGGAGAAATCAAATAAATTACGTTAACATGAACAAGAAATAATATATTTAGCTTAAGAGAGAAAAATATAAAAGAATTTAAATAAAATCCCTGCAACCTTAAATTTGAATTGAAAATATCAGCATAGATGCCCAATATGCTTTCACTTAAAAGATACATTTTCCACCTCTGCCAACTGAACAAGCCCTGAAAGAACTTAACTAGTAGCAATGGATGTACTTACCACCCACGCTGTGACTGCTGAGCACCTATCCACTAAAACAAAGCAGGGATTCTTCGAGTAATGGCTGACTCCTGATCTGGGGCACGAAATATATGAGAAGATCCCAGATCACCTTACTCAACCCCAGGAAGCAAGAAAAAAGGTTGCTGGGTCTCCTCGGAGGAGCCCCACACACTCGGGGCTTCAGTAAGAATAACGACGTGGAATGGAAGCACATCATCTGTGTTCACATCCATGCGGAAAACACAGACAACAGACAACAATGGAGCAAGACACATCAACCGTGTGGAAATCCACAGGTAAAGCACAAAACCACCGCAGAAGCTGCAGCAAATCAACACCACCATGAAATGGATCGAAAGAGAGAGAACCAACTCACAATTTTGCAAACCAGCAAATAAAGAGAAAAAATGGAGCATTTTTTCCTGCCTTAATTTTGCAACTGTACCTCAGGGTAACACAGTGGTTTATTTGGGAATGTTTCTTTTTATATTGAAAAGTTCCAGCTCAATAATAATGATGGATGATAGAATTAGAATATCATAAATTTTCAGCCTCATAGGCAATAATGGAACCATGCTGTCATCCCCAATGACTGCTGGCATCACAAAAAAGAGCAACAGCCTGGTATTGTGTCTCTAGATGAAAGCACATGATACCAATTAGGGGTTTTCTTGAAAAATATTGAACCTGAAGACTGGGGATAGAGCAATACGTTAAATGATACCACAGGGTTGTAATCAAGAAATTTTAGAATGTGAGAGACCCTATGTCATCACTGACAAATACATTGTGAAGCCATTAAAAAGAGAGGAGGAAGAACTTACAGATAGAGATTTAAGCGTCATATTAGGCAACTACAAGGTGAGGCCTTCTTTGGATCCTAACTTGAATAAGCCAACTATATATATAAACACATATACACTATATGTAAAAATATATATATATACACACACTATATATAATATACACTGTATATATGCATACACTATAAAATTTATAGTATATAAAAATATATACACACACAATTCTGTATATATACACCATAGGTATAAAATATATACACACAACTGTATACACACACTATATATACTGTATATATACACACACATATATATACACACTATATAAAATGAATGCTAATGCTTAGTGTCGAGAGTTTAGAGATGTTTTACACTATATAAAAAATATATATACACACAACTATATATACACACACACATATGTGCAATCAGGGAAATGACACTCCCTGGATATTGGTCATATAAAGACGTTATTGTCATATGTTATGCTGATAATGGTATTGTGGCCATCTAAAAAATCTTATATTTTAGAGGTACATGTGAATTATTTCCAGAAAAAAATAAGCTCACCAGAACGTGTGACAGAGATAGCTTCTTTTGCCTTTCACTAATTTTTTAGGTCCTTGAGACTGTTCTGTTTTGAAGACTTAAGATGAGATTTAATTATTTTCAGTGCTCAGAAATTTTCTTCTATAATTTTACTGATCCTTGCCACAACTCCATTTATTCTGTTTCTCATTTTGAATTCCCTTGGGTAAATGAGGTAGCCTGGGCTGGTTCTCTATTTCTCTTTTCCTTTTTTCTCCAAATTTGTCATTCAATCATAATAGAATTAATTGAATTAAATGAAATTGATCCAAAGCAACTTATATGCCACATGGGATACGCCAACATCTAGATTTCACATAAGCCAGATATCACTACAATGGAAAGATTGAAATATGAAAGAAAAATACAAAGATCCTTCTTATTTTGTAGGAAAGTGAAGTTTAGGGGAAAAACTAACAATCACCTTTTATTCTATCGAGAAGCAGTGAGAGCTGAGAGCTTCAGACACACTGGAAATAATATGAAGTATTTGAATCAATTATATGACGGCAACAAAGAATAATTCTATTTTCGTGGGTCAACCACTAATTGCAGTATAATGTTCTCAGCACTTTCATCTGTCGTTGCTGGGAAATATTAATGGGACACTTAAGACCAAGGCTTCAGCACAACTATTGGGTAATTAGGGCACGAATCCCCATGCATACTTAATTGTATGATACAGGACCAGGCTAACTTTAGAGTGGGGGTGGTTTCAGAATGACAATACAGAGAAACACCTCCTCGGTTTCTACAACTCTAAGACATCAGATTAAATTGAGTACGTTAAAAAAGAATAGCACTGACATATCCCAGACTCTGTTTCTGTTCTAATTAGCTTATTTACAAAGTTTAGTTCATCTATTTTTCCAAAAAGACGTTTCTCTGGACTGCCCTACAATTCTGTTTTAGTCTTCTAGTTACTGAAATCCAGCTCAAAACATAGGTTCATTTTCCTTTTAAAAGGGAATTTATTGTCTCATAGTGGAAAAGCCAGAAGCCAGCATCCCAGGCATGGTGGATCCAGGTGCATAAATGGTGTCCTCAGGAATCAGTTCCTGTTCTTGTGTCTTTCCACCTGGTGATGAAGGTGGTCACCAGGAGTTTCAGGCCACATCTTAGCAGTTTAGCAACCCTGCTATAAAGAGCACTAAGGCTCTTGTTAGCCTAGCTGTGGTCACATTTGTAGCCCTAAACACATCACTTGGCCAGGGGGATGCTGTCCATTGGCCAAGCTTGGGTCCCAGGCCTACCTCTGAAGCCACACTATGGGTTCAACCTCCCATACGCCAAATGGCAGAGGGTAGTTCTTTGATGGAAACTTTGTCTCCACAGCCTGGAAAAGGGAATGAATGTTGGGCAGGCAGAAATCACAACAGACATCTTTCGTGGAATTTTAAATAACTTCTAGAATATTAATCACTACTCTGTCTAGCCTGACCATTTCCAGGCTTGCTAAAGGAACAATAGCAAGGCTGACTTGAAATGCTGGTAGAGGCTTTGCTGTTCTGTATTTGAGGGTAAAAGAAGGAGCAGTTTGAGGAGAATGTGGAAATGTTGAGCTGTCCATCTGTCTTTCTCTCTAAGGATGCAAAAGCAGAATGGTCAGATATACATTTACTGATGGATCATTGACTTTTTAAAATTCCTATGAAAAAACAACCTGTAATCTTTTGAGATTTTAGAAATGATAAAATGAATCCCTGCTAGTCAACTATACTAATGTGAAATACAACAGACACTTATTTATTCTAGCTTTACATTAACAAAGGTTACGTGATAGAATAGCTTTCAAGAATGCTGTTTCTAGAACTTTCTGTTTGGTCAAAGAATGAATATTATACAGTCACAAACACATGGCCAGCCACCTGAGGAAAGGTAGCACCTAAATGACACTATGAGATAGGAAGTTCAAATAGTCAAGTGTTTATTAAGGTGGATATTCCGAAGTCTCATCAAACTTTAGCCCACGTATACTGAGCGCTGACTGTATGGTGTATGATTTGCTGTGCCTTGGGGATGCAGATATGTTAATGACATGACCTCTGGTGTCTAATAGGGATGATCTGCTTATAACAGGTTATACATGAGATTAATTCAAAGAAAATGGAGAAGAGGGCATACATAGTGAAATGTCAGGAATTTTATGTTTTTCAATAAATGGAGTTTCATTCCTAGACCTACTGATGGAATGAATAGAGTAAAATTCAATTTTAGGATTTTTGTTCCAAAACTCCTTACAGCTAGGGGGCATAGATGTTAATCTCTGAAATGGGTGAGTTTGCTTTGTCTTAAATTGTGTACTGCCAGGACATATGATGTCAGACAAAATAGATTCAGGCATTGATTGCCGGGTGAGTTTAATTGATCGCTGTTTCTTTCTGCTTGACTAGAGACTGAGGTTTGCTGATGTTTCTGCATGTCTAATATAATTTCCATTTGGTATTTGGCTTGCTTATATAAAGGAATACATATTCAATTGAGTTGAGAAAGACCAGACCATGGTTGTTCAAAACCCTGGGGATGTGGCTTATGCTTGTTAGCACTTAGTCTTCTCTGGTTTCTACACACAGTTTCATTGTGACACCAAGCTCCCTGTCAACTTTCACCACAAAATAAGTACAAAAATATTTACATGGGTGTAAAGACTGATGGTTGCCTTAACATTTATGGCCAGTGCAGGGAAATAACTCATTAGAAGGATTAGAAGACCTGGGCCAATTTAAAATTATTTATAAATGCCGGATTCTAATGAGCATTCCAACCACAGTGGGTGATAGTAAATTAATGTAAGCAAGGTTTTTCTTCTTTTATTTACTTTCTCAAATCTCAGTGGGAGGCATGTACAGTAGGGGCCTGTTGCTCCCATCTCAAGTACAAACATTTCTTTATGTCTGTGGCGAAAGTGGGGATCTGTTATTGGGTCATTTCAGCCCATCTCAACACATGCAGGCATCCAAGTGTGTGTGTGTGCAAGATGAAGACAAGCTGCATTCCAGAAAGAAAGTTTTCAGGCAAATGGCTTCTGGACCAATCATCAGTTATATCAGGACAAACAGGACTTCTTCATATTGAGGAAGCCCACGCACTTGTCAATTCCCGAAGCTTCCAATACATTGACAAATGAACGAATCTTGAAATAGGGTTATAAAAATTGGATATATTTATATTCTCTTCATTGAAGAAATTTATGCTTTTTACACAGTCAAATGCAGTGACTAAATGCGTGATCTTACTTGAGGATACGCCTAGCAATTGCTCCCTGGACATTTGTGAGTATAAGGCCAATACCATGAAAGACAGAGGGCAGAGGAAGAGGGAAGCTGGATTTTAGGCTGTCACTGAGCCACTGAATGACTCCTCACCTGAAATCCTCAGGTAGATGCCCTACTGCTGTACTCTTCATAGTTGAGCCAATAAATTATTTTCTAAGTCAGGATGAGTTAGGTCCTGGCTCCTTGCGGTTGAAATCATCCTAGCTGATGCGGACCTGCTTCCTCCCAGTGCCTCCACCCTTTAACCACTCTTAGCACTCACACAATGCTGAGGCTATCTTCATTTAATTGAAAGGTTAATTATAGGTGGAGGTCTGTTGTAGAATCTGTGGTTATTTTGGTCTCTGTAACAGTAAACAGGTTTGACAGTCCTCTGACTGACTTGACTGGATGGATGGATTGTTGATATGACATAATTCTAGCGATTAGCTGTCAATCCTTTCATCCTTAAAGATGCTGTTTTCTCATCTCTTTACACTGGTTTGACAATTTATACAGCGTGAAATGCTTTCCTATGCATTATCTCATCCGATCATAAATCCACGCTTGGAGTTACAGAACAGACATTTTCTGCTTTTTCAGTGGAGGAAGCTGAGGCAGCAGCCGCCCCAGGCCACCCTGCCAACATAAACATAGAATCCAGGGCTCCCCATGAAATGTGTGTGACCTCCCTGGCTCCACATGGATGGGCCAGTCTAATCAGTGTCTGCATTGTTGGTCTGCATTAGACTATAAGCGACTGAACACAGTGACTCAGACCAATCCAAGCAACAAGGATATCCATGGTGCTGTGTAACAAGAAACCCGGAGTCAGAATGGGGTCTAGGCATGGATGTCAGGCTCTGGAGCCTTTATCTGCATTTTTCTGGGCTCGCATTGCCTTTGAGGGATTGGCATCATCCTCCAGAGATGGCAAGGTGGCCACAGTTGATCCAGGCATTATCTGACTCAACAACGTCCAGGAGCAGGATCTCCTCTTCTCCGGTTCTTTATTGGAGCCTGGAAACCTTTTCCATAAGGACATGCGGCAGACATTTCCATTTTATCTGCACTGGGTCCAGGCCCACTCCCCCATCAGTCATTGAAGGGGAAAGGGAGCCCATAATCCTCTCAAAATTACCTGCTGATGAGAATCAGCTGTTAGATAGTGAACCACAGTAACCCCCACAGCATGGATCTAAAATGCACTGACCTAGAGTAAGCAGCAGTTGAAGAAAATTGGTCTGGACATGGTGGATGGCTGCTGTCACAGCCCCTCATTTGTTCATGTCTCTCTGTGTCCTGGCATTTGTGTCAGTGTGGTCCCCTCTCACACTGACTCAGAGCCTGGCCAGGGGACTTGTTTAGGTCAATGAGAAAAAATCAAATGTCACACAAAGGGCTTGTCTTCTGTTCGCTCTTGGGAACTGTTATGGACTGATTGCATCCCACTAAAATTCATAGGATGAAGCCCTAACCCTCAATGTGACTATATTTGAATGTAAAGCCTTTAAAGAAGTAATTAAAGTTAAATGAGGCCGGAAGGGTGGGGCCTACTCTGATAGGACTGTGTTCTCATAAGAGGAGGGAGAGATACCAGAGACCACTTCCTCTCCACAGGCTCACAGAGGAAAGGTCACGTGAGGACAGAGTAAGAAGGCACCCATCCACAATCCAGGAAGAGAGGCCTCACTGGAAACCAGTCCTGCTGGCACCTTGATCTTAAATTTCCAGCCTTCGGTACTGTGAGAAAGTAAAGTCCTATTGTTTAAGGGCCCCCCTAATTGGCGGTATTCTGTTATGGCAGTTTTAGCAAACTCATGCAAGAACTTTACAACCATTTCCCGAGAACAAGCTTGGGCAGGCCTGCTGGGTGATAAAAGACAGGACACCTAGGTACCTTCATGGCCTCGGCCTGCAACCAGCCAGCCTGTGGGCAGGCATGTTAGTTCAATGACCACCAGCTGACCACAGATGAGTGCGTCTAGTGAGACCAGTAGAAGAGCTACCTACTTGAGCCAAGTCCAGGTTTCAGACACACACAATTAAAAGCCAAATGAATGCTTGTTTTAAGTCACTGAGTTGTGGGGAGGTCTGTTATTCAGCTATAGGTGATGGACACATGTAGGCTATGGAGGTTTTCAGCCACACACTCCACTGAAACAACTTGAGTTGCACATCCTTCTGTTGGTCTGATTGGGAATGCAATTTGTTGACACTGTGGGTCAAAGCCATATCGACAGGGATCAGGTAGTCAGGCAAATGAGCAAGGCAGGTTGCATAGAAAAATACTCATCAGGCCCTTTTAGTTTGAGTTTTATTTTACGTATTTGGATAAATATACAGATACAGAAATAGCCACATACCATAGGAAATCAACTGTCTAAGAGAGGGCCGGATGACAACTGGTACACAGGGTCTCAAGGATGGGGATTCAGTCGGGAGTGGTGGGGATGGTGGGGAGCTGGAATGAGCATGCCACCAACAGGGACAGCCACTGTTCCGCTCCAGGCCTTGTTGCCAGGTAGGCATGTGGGCCCAGGGTTTTGTTATGAGAATTTCAAAGTTTTCAACAAATACCAGAAATCTGGATTTTTATGTAACGTTTTATATTTTTAAAACACTGATTCACTCAGAAGTAAAATACTGAACAGGCCAAATAAAGCTCATTTTAGGCTAAACTGCCACTTTGTAATGTCTGCTATGCACAAACTGGCTAATAGTAGAGTCAGAAGTCAGTAAACTACCCTGATGTCAAGTGCCTGGTTTGGCTGAGTTTTTCCTTTCCTGATTGTTTGGGATTTGCATATTTATAGTATACAGATGCAAATGAAAGACTTTGTAGAAAAGTGGGTCCCGAATCCAAAATATAATAGACAGGAAATAAAACAATGAAAAAAATACAGTCTTTGATTGCAGGTCTTTCTGCTGCCAAGCTCAGAGAAAACAAACAAAATGCAAAATCCTAGTATGGGTAAACCCAGTACAAAAACTTTTTCAAAATCAGAAAACAAATAAGTGGGGGTTTGGACCTTTGCATTCCAAAATTATTCTCAGCCAGATGGTGAATTTCTTGAATTAAGTCAGGGACCAGATTTTATTTATTTTTGTACCCAGGGCAGCTGGAAGCATCGAATCAAGTTTAAGTGAATGAATGAATGAATGAATGAAAATTTCACATGGATTTATAGGTAATTAACATATGACGCATGTGTTGGGGAGTGGCCCTGTGTGCGTTACCACCACGCCCTTTGGAGTCAGGAGACGTGGCTTTTTTTCCGACCTGCTCTTCCATTTTGGCCACATTAGTTATGTAACCTCTGTGTGTCTCCATTTCTGATGTGTGAAGTGAGGATAATAAAAAATGCATACCTGTTAGTGCTGTGAAGATGCAATGAAACCTGCCTGTAACTGTACTGCATGGCCTGACATAGAGCTCTTGTCCAGTAAATGTTTCTAAGGTGGATGCCTAGTTAGTTTTAAACAGTGGATTACCAGGGGAGTGGGCGGGAGGAGATGACACCTACTTAACTGCTCTTCGGGGACACGAATTTTGAGTCCAGCAGCCTGAATTTGGACTAGCTTATGCCAACACATTATTTCTATGGATTCTGTGAGAATCAGCTCAGGTCACCTCTTGGGCAGAGGTCTGAGGAATCTGGAAAGCAACCCAGTGCTGTTTCCAAAGCATTGTCAACAGCGATGAGGCAGATGCTGCCCTTGGGAATGATTCGTTGCTACACAATTGGCCATTTTCAGCAGCACACAGTGATGTTGTAATAAGGAGATAAAACATGTGAGTCCACAGCCGGCCTTTTATAGGGTGTTCGATGCATCCCAGTTGTTCTTAAATAAGCAAAGAGAAATTGCATCCTCTAGGCCGGTGGAAGCTTGCGGCTTTTCATTTTCTGCCTCTTTTTGGGTATTGTTGCTTTCCTTTTCACTTTCCTCTAATAAGGGATGCTGTCTCTAGAGCAAAATGAATGCCAACCTTATGCATTTCTGAAGGGAGAACTATTGTAGTTGGAAACTACTGAATAATTCTCAGAGTATTATTTTGTCATTATTACTCAACCTTTACTATCATATTCCTGATGTTGACTGGGACCTCCTGGTCCTCTGAGGCGACAAGGTCAGGGCCAGCTCCTATCACGTCCCATATTTGGAAAGGCAAAACCCTGCACTGAAATTTCTCCTCTCTAGTGGGCAGCAGGGTGAGCGGTGGCTCAGAGGGTGGGAGCTCATTCTCTTGGTTTCTTTGCATCCCAGGGGACACCCGCCTTGCCTGTGGGCTATTGTGCCCCACATTGAGCCAGATGGAAAAAATCTTTTTCTTTACAAATCATAAATTGGCCCTAGTCACATATAAAGTGTGTGAAAACAGAAACCTTAAAAAAAAAAAAAAAAAAAAAAAAACTAGAGATAAGAATGATGAGAATGAGGGGGAAAATTTGTACTAGAATAAGAAGAAAAAGAAAAAAAGAAGTTCAAGTAGAATAGTTAGGTAGTAATGCTGTTGTTAAAATGCCCTTTGACCACCCCCAGTCCTTTGCCAGGGAGTTTCTCTGATTCATTCCATGTTTCTTGCTCCTCCCTCAGATTTTTCCTAAAACTCCAAACTCTCAGGGTATTTGCAACCTCTGCAAGGTCCACACTGCAACCTAACAACAAATCCATGAAGACAAAGCAGGCAGCAAGGCACCCCTTCAAGAGCAGTTGAAGTTACAAGAGGAATCTTTTATTTCTGTTATGTTTTCAACAATCACATTTGCTGGTTCATTAGTGAGGTGAGCATATGTCCTGGCTTATGCCTGTTGTTCTAGTGTGATTATTAAGAATGCCTGTGGGCACTGTCCAATTGTCCCACTTTGGATCATAAATTAAATGGTCACTCCATATACTTGCTTTACTCATTGCTTATCTCGAGTGGCACTATACAATAGATATATGATAGAAGTCAAATGCGTAATTTAGATTTTCTGGTAGTCCTGTTAAAACACAAAAGGAAAAAGGTAAAATTACTTTTAATAATATACTTTATTCTCCTGCCTCAGTCTCCCAAGTAGCTGGGATTACAGGCACCTGCCACAACACCTGGCTAAATTTTGTATTTTTTAGTAGAGATGGGGTTTCATCATGTTGGTCATGCTAGTCTCGAACTCCTGACCTCAGGTGATCCACCCACCTCAGCCTCCCAAAATGCTGGTTGTAGTGAGCCAACATGGTGCCACTACCCTCCAGCCTGGGCAACTGAAAAAAACAAATATATATTATACTTTATTATAATCTCAAAAAAACATATTATACTTTATTAAACTAATATATCCAAAATACTATCACTTCGACATGTTGTCCATATAACACATGTTTTACCTTTCTCTTGTAGTAAATCCTTGAAATCCAGCAGAGTGTATATTTTAATTGTGGCACATCTCAGTTTGGACTAACTGCATTCCAAGTGCTCAGTAGCAAAATGTGGCTATTGGCCACTGAATTGGATGCTCAGATCTAGGTCCATATTACTCATTTTTATAAATGTTGTAATGGTGCAATGAATAATCGCAGAATAATCACAGAAGGTAGAAGCTATAAAATTGTATTTTGAGAGTGGGGAGGGGCACATAAGGACCTCTTTCCAAAAGTTGAATATCTTGTGGAACTTTAATGTCTTGTGGAACTTGTACTGTAAGATCAGTACAAATGGCATAGTGTTAGAATAAATTATTGTATATAAACTTAAAATGTCAATATATACTTAATGTACAAGGGGACTTCAAAACGTTCATGGAAAAATCGAATTAAGAGATAAAAATAAAGAATATAAACTTTCTTAACATAAGCTCCATTAAGGTCAAGATGCTTTTGTAAGCAGGAACACCAACCATTTAGACCATCCCCAAAGAATTGAGGGTCCTGGGAATTTAACCATGTCAATTCAGTTCTTTTTCCATTATTAACTGAAGAAAAATGGGTTTCCTTTACAATTTTTTTTATATTAGGAGACCAAAAAAAAAAAAAAAAAAGTCAAAAGCAGCCAAATCAGGTCTGTAAGGTGCATGCCTAATGATTTTCCATCAAAATGTTCCCCAGATTGCCCTTGTTTGAGGAAAGGAATGAGCAGGAATATGCTCGTGGTGGAGAAGGACTCTCTGGCTTTCCTGGGTATTTTTGCTGCTGACACTTTGGTTTTCTCAAAACACTCTCATAACAAGCAGATGTTATTGTTGTTTGGCCTCACAGGAAGTCAATAAGCAAATTTGAGCAGCCCAAAAAGCTGTTGTCATGACTTTTGCTCTAGCCCAGTGCACTTGTATTTTGACTGGGTCACTCTTGGTAGCTGTTGTTTGGTTGTGCTTTGTCTTCAGGATGGTACTGGTAAAGCCATGTTTCACTTCCTGTTACAGTTCTTTAAAGGAGTACTTCAGGAGCTTGATTTCACTTGTTTAAAGTTTTCATTGAAAGCTCTTCACTTGTCTGCAGCTGATAGAGGTGCAACAATTTTGGCACCATTGAGTGGAAATTTGCTCAAATATATTTTTTCAGTCAGAATTGTGCAAACTGAACCAACTATGGTGTTGGTGATTGATTGCACTGTTAATTGTCAGTCCTCTTCAATTACGGCATGAACATGATGCATATTTTCCTTGCAGATTAGGGGTGTGGTCTCTGCTGCTGCAGGCTTCGTCTTTAACATTGTGTTGTCGCTTCATATAATGAGTTATGCATCTGTAAATTGTTGATTTCTTTGGGGTGTTGTCCTCATACATTTTTTATAAAGCATCAATGATTTCATGCTCTTCCACACAAACTTCACCATAAACTTGACGTTTGTTCTTTTTTCACATTTAGCAGAATTTATGTTGCTCTGAGAGGGGCTTTTTGCAAACTGTTGTCTTATCCTTCTTAGTACTTCAAACTGGATCCTATTCAGACATGTTATAACAAGTTAGTATGAGTTTATTTTGGTGCAAAAATTGAAAATTTTCAAAAAAAATTACAAAATTTTTGAAATCCACACACAGTTTTTTAATAACACATATTTTCCAAGATTTTTTGAAGCCATCTTGTATATTTGATAAATATAATAAGAAAATTAAAAGAAACCATTTGTAAAATGTTAAAGTAATCAACCTCATGTATCTGTCGCTCAACTTCAACACTTACCATTCCCTGATAACCTCGTTTTACGGGTACTCCTGCCCACTCCCCAACTAATGGTTTTAAGATTTACATGTATCTCTAAGAGATAAAGATTCTTGTTTTTATACATAGCTACAATAGTATTTAAAGTATCAATAATTCCTCAATTTTATTCACTACCTAGTCAGTGCACAAATTTCCCCAGATACCTTATAAATTTTTCTTTTACATTTAGTTTGTTCAAAACAGAGTCTAAATAAGGTCCATATGTTGCAATTGGTTGATAAATTTCTCAATATTTTTTATCTGTATTTTTCCTCATCTCTTGTAATTTACTTGTTTATTAGTCCTGTGGAGTTTTTTTTGGCAGTTTGGATTTTAATGCTTGGTTCTCTGGGGTGTTATTTAATGTTCCTCTGTTCTCTGTGCATCTATAAACTGATAGGGCTAAAGGTTGGAGGAAATTCAGAATAGAAACTTTGGCCAAAAGGTTTCATAGGTAGCATCAAAGGGTACATCACATCTGGATGCTTTTTTCTTCTTTTTGAGTGTGTGTGTGTGTGTGTGTGTGAGAGAGAGACAGAGAGACAGAGAGAGAGAGAGAGAGATGGGTGGCGAGAGGGACAAAGGGAAGAAAAAAGGTAGAGAGATTGAGAGATGGGGGGGAGGAACAGAGAGAGGAGGCAGAGAGAGAAACAGAGACATTAGATCAACCATTGTTGATCACTGCGTAAGACCTTAACTCAATACGTGTGACAACATTAGAATGCCCTTGTTCTGTCATTTCTTTCTCATTTGTTTGGTGGAACATCTCTGTCAGAATACTTCTTCCAATTCAAGTCCTTGGTTACTCTGAGGTATAGTTTGTATAGGACATTTAGGATAAAAACTTAAATCTTTCCCCTTTTATTTACTAATTTTCAAAATAACTTCACTTCCTGGCATTCTCCAGAGATGACCAATCAGTTTTTATTTTCTTTTTGTTTTCGAGGTAGAGGATGGTAGTATTAACTTATAGGTTTGAATATGTTTGATATACTTCAATGGACTGTGATTATCTCTGGCCAGTGGGAGCTGCTGCAGGTTGATTGTGGCTTTGTCTGTTGTCGGGCATGACACAATGTCTAGGCTAATCTTGTACATTTCTTGACCTACAACTTGCACTCAGCCATTTCCCCATGAGGAAATTGAACCTGAGAATAGCATCAGCATTAAAACTGGGGTTGCATTATTTAAAACTCTTTTGCTTGCAAGTAGCAGGAATTCCAACCCAAACTGCCCAGGCATGGTGTCATTCATTGGCTCCCATGATATAAAGAGCTAGGACTGGATTTGGGGGCAGGCTGACACAGGGGCTCAAGCCCTCCATGGGAGCTGGTGTCTCTCCCTCCACTTCCCTGCTGCATTTCCTTTTGGTGGCTCCAGGGGAGATATTCAAACTGTGTAGCCACCAGGCACTGAGGAACCAGAAGGAACACAGGCCAAAGCATCGAGGGCTCCTGGAAGACCCCTGCTGTGCCAGCGTTACTTCTTCAGTTGCTGCATTGTGGGGAGATACAGGAGGACCAGGGGAGGGGCTGGGGCGACAGGTGGTAGAGGGATAACTTGGAGGGCCTGAGGCCAGTGGCTATTTGCCAGCAAGTATGCAGGTATTTTGACAATTTAACAACCAACTCAGTCTCTCCAGGGCTACCTAGTCTAGTTGGTTCCATTCTCTGACCTGCTCTTTGCTCATGGTGGCCAGATGGCCATACTCCTCACGTCCAGCCAGGAAAGCCAGGGCTAACCCAAGTCCAGAGAGTCACTTGGATGGACTGAGCTGGACCATGTGCCCGAGAATGAGCTGAGTTGATTAACTTGTCCCAGGCTCCATTCCAGAAGCTGGGGCCAGAGCTGCACATGTACCAGGACTGAGCATGGAGAGGTGAAGACCATAAACAAAAATTGGCGTTATGGCCAGGGGAGGGGGTACCAACTGTGGCAGGACAGCACCGTGTGCCCACCACAGAAGGGACAGAGGACATTTGCACCTCATGTTAGTTTCAAGGTCAGATTTGCTTTTGTGTTTTGTTTTGGTTGCAGAATATTAAGAATGTTAGGCTTCATATTGGTGTAGAGGTAAAAATTGTAGATGTTTTCAACACCTTGCCTTCCTATCTCATCAATTACACTAATCAGTGTGATTGAAAGAGAAGCAGTAGGAAACATTTTCCAACGTGAATTGAAACACTAACAATCAGGACTGGTGTATAATTTGTGGGACCTAATGCAAAATGAAAAGATGGATCCCTTGTTCAAAAGTTATTAAAAATGTCAAGACAGCAATGGCAGAGTAGTAAACCTGTCGGGTCCTGTGTGTTTGCACAGCATTGCCAATAATATCCGGTAACAGCCCACATTTCTTTCCTTAAATAGAAAGATCAGACAAGAAGCGCCCTAAAATTTCAAGTGCTGAAATATCTATATGTTCTAAGGTTCAACCTCAATGTGGTGTGCACTCACCATTGTGCACATTTAGTGCAGTGGTGAGGAGGCCAGGGTCTGGCCTCTTAATGCTTCTGTTTTTCAGTTCTCCCCACTCACTAGCTGTGTGGCCTTGGGCCAATGACTTCACTCCACCTCACTTTATCCTCTCCCTCTGTAAAATGCGAGAAGAACATGATCTACCTTGTGGGATTGTTTTAAGGATTTGATATGAGATATGAAAATAGTTTGAAATGAGATCATGGAAATTAATGTACTTAGAATGGGGCTGTTAGAGAATGACCACACTACATAGGCTTTGGCTGGTATCTCAGTGACAAATGTTCTTGTTGTTATACCTACGGTGTACATACACAATGTGTCATACATGTAGGCATACTGCATGTGATGCTGGAGCACGCCCCACACACGTGCTTCCCTGTCTTGCCTGGCATGTAGTTGAGAGAGGCATGTGTGTGCTTTATCAGCTTGCTTGCTTAGATAATTTTTTCTGAGTAAAATGGAAAAAGCACTGAATTTTTTAAATGTACAACTCAAAGTGACAGCCTTCTTAGGCAGTAAAACATGCTCAAGGAAATTATGCACAAAAATTGCGTGAGAATTTATTCGAAGTTCTGCACAAACACAGTTTAACCTGTGTTATAATTTGGTATATATGACATTTAAGCATGTTGCTCTTTATTTTACAGGTTTTTTGAAAATAGTTAAAATGCATTTTAAGAAAAAGAAATTTGAATACAATCTTGGCAGAACCCTTGAACAAAGGGTCCTTGGGACCCTAGGATATGGGGTCCCCAGAGAAAGGCTTCACAAGTTAGTTCCTTACAATGGGCACCTGCTTTTTATTATTAAACAGTAAAAAGAAAATCCCTCCCCAAACCCAAACTTAGTTGAAACTTCATCTTAAAATAATGAAATGAAACTAGGAAGATATGTTTATCTTATAATTAATATTTACATTATAATCATAACTATAAGCTAATTTTAAAATAGAGAAAGAGTAAACCAAGTTGACTTCCTCCCAATTTTTTTTAATTGTGGTAAAATATATGTAACATAAAATGTACCATTTTAACCATTTTTTAGCATACGGTCAGTGGCATTGAGAACATTCCCATTGTACAGCCATCACCTTCAAATATCTCCAAAACTTTTTCATCATCCCAAACTAAAGCTCTGTCCCCATTAACGAACAACTCTCCATTCCCCCTTCCCCCAGCCCCTGGCAGCTGCCATGCAACTTCCCCTCCCTATGTATTCGACCACTCTAGGTACGTCATATAAGTGAAATGACACATGGTGGTCCTTTTGTGACTGGTGAGTGTTATTTTTTGTAGAATTTTCCAAACCAGGTTGTATGACAGCACAATAAAATACCCTTCCCTTTCTGCTTGACTTTCACAGAACTATCAGGAAGAGGACATTTTGGAGAGTCATTCAAGGGCTTCATTCTAGGGCTTCATCAATTTTGCAAGAATATTCTTTAAACTTTTATGTAGAAATGAGTTATAGTAACGTATTACTTGAGCACAGTGCATGTCTTCTGTATTCAGCCCAGTGAACTTTCACATCCGGGTGCTTTCAGATGCAGATCTAGAACATTGCCACCTTCCAGAGTCTTCTCACATGATTCTTTGCAGATATTAACTCCTCCCCACCCACACGTGTCCGCTGTGCTGACTTTCCTTACCTCAGGCTAGTTTCCCCTCTTCCCCAACCTCATATAAATGGAATTGTTATCGTGAGTGCTTTTGCGTCTGGCTTTTCACCCAGCCTGTCTGTCATCTGTGAGGCTCATCCTGGCGACTGTTCTTTGCAACTCACTCATTGTTATTTCTGTGAGCTATTTCTTGCTATGCATGTACTATCATTTATTTATCCATTCCTCTCCTGATGGAGCTTTGGGTTGTTTTAACTGACTGTTATAAAGATGCTATAACCACTCTGCCAAGAACGTTTCTTAATTCAAATTATTTTTTCTTTGAAAATGTCTGCATGGTCACCATTCTCGTAAGTTCTCTTTTCAGTTCTTGTCTCGGCCGAAGAATCCTCTTGCGAATGCCTCTGTACAAGACTCTGTTTTCCAAAATCACAGTTATCTATTTCATAACACCATACATCATTTGTGAGATCTTTACACTTCCTCTGAAACCAATTTGTCTTGTCCTTTTAGATGCTGACAACATGAGCCTCCCGTGGTGGGAACGGGCTTGTGAAGGCAGTGCTGGGATGCACCAGGGCAGGAGCTACAGGTGAGTGGGCGGGGACATTTGAAAGGGGCTAATTTTCTCGTGGTCCTTTATAGGGGGGATGTTTGTATGTTACGACAGCTTTCTTCCCTATGCAACTCTGTAGCTGGGGTTGAGTGCACGTAAACTCAGCTAACAAAATCCTCTTGCATTTGGTTTCAAGTCTATTGCTCTCTGCAGAATCCCCAGGCCTGCCACTTTCCTGGCACATCTTCTCAGCCTTTAGGCTCAGGCTGCAGTCTTTGATTAGTGGTGCATGTATGTGCGACGGGGACAGTTGTCACTGAAATTACAGACAGCTGAATGGTGATTTGAATTGTATGAGCATTAAGGCCTTCCTTAAGAGAGATATGCAAAACCCACGGTTTGATTCTCTTGAAGCATTGGGAAGGCCTGTATAGATAAATCCCCTTGACATAAACACAGCGGGGACACTCTAAGAACCTAATTTTAATGAATATACATTTTGACTTTCCAACTGCAAGGGAATGATGGGAGAAGATTTGTTTAGATCTTCCTAATTAATAGCCCAGGTTGACTGTACTTTTCTGTTTAATGTAACTGATTTCATCTCATTAAGAGACAGGTGGAAATTGGATGCATTTTCCACTTCCTGGTAAGAATATCTTCTTCTTATAAGCTAGGCATAAAAACCCATCATGGCCTGGGCATTGGGACTGCTGTGCTCTGGGTAGAGCCACATTCAGAAGTCCTTGTCTGTAATGAAATGGGATATTTTTCTGTACTTAGTTCATAATCTTTGGGCAGCATTTGATCATTTGAAAAAAGTCACACCATTCACTTGATCAGGAGGCATCTGTAGGGAATGCAGGTTGGGCCTGAGTCCTGTTGGCCCAGGAACAGGTAGTTGTGGCGTCAGACAGTTTTTGTTGTTGTTGTTGTTGTTGTTTGAGACAACAGCCCAGGCTGGAGTGCAGTGGCACTATCTTGGTTCACTGCAACCTCCGACTCCCTGGTTCAAGTGATTCTCCTGCCTCAGCCTCCCGAGTAGCTGGGATGACAGGCACATGCCACCAAGCCCAGATAATTTTTGTATTTTCAGTAGAGATGGGGTTTTCCCACGCTGTCCAGGATGGTCTTGATCTTCTGACCTTGTGATCCGCCCACCTGGGCCTCCCAAAGTGTTGGGATTACAGGTATGACCCACTGCGCCCGGCCTGAGGTGTTTTTTAGTCAGGTAATTGAGGTGTTTCCACCACGATGGAACCTCTTGGTGGCTGAGAGGGACCCCGCTGAACTCTGCTGACCAGTGGGAGAGCACGCTTAGTGCTTAGGAACATTAGCACACACCTTGTGAAACTGATGTTTTTATGGTCAAAAAGGCTTGGATATCAGCACTTCCATAAGATACAGTGGACACTCAGACCCACATTTACTCCCGGTGACCCCCCGATTCTGTTCCTTGGTGCTCCGTGTCCCCAGCTCAGCCGCTCCGGGCTGTGGCTTTCTGCTCAGCCGTTCTCGTTCTGTTACTGCTGTTGTTGCCTTGGAGTGAGAAAGGATATGTGTCTGCACACAGAGGAAGATGAGAAATGTCATATTTCTTTATGTTGTAAAAGACTGAATTAAATATGACTCTCAAGCAATATCCTGGAAGGCTGGTGGGAAATTCAATCTCAGACATTTTGAACTTCCTTGTGCCTTCCTTTTGGGGCACAGACGTTCTGGAGGTTTTGGTGAGTTCAAGGGTGGCTGTGCTGGTCTCCATCTCTGGTACTCGCTGCTGATGACCTTGCGTGTGCTGTATCATTATCTTGAAAGATGCTTTTATCTCAGTGTTTTGAAAATGTTTATTTTCCACTGCGCTCCAAGGGTCTCCCAGTGAACTGATGGGTGTTAGTTCCCAGGTGTGGGTCTTTGTGGAGGTTGTAGGCCCCATGAGGCAGAGGACCACACCTGTCTTAGTCACTACTTCGTCTCCAGAGCCTATAACAGCGCCTGGTTCCTAGTGTCCAATAATTATTGAGTGATTGATTTAGATGGAGAAAGCCTCAGGGGTAACTGAATCAGGAAGTTTAGGATTTTAGGAGTAATCTGGATACAATTCCTTCTGGACGAATAGACAACTTAGGTAGAGAAAACATTGTTGAAATGCGCTTACCTTATTCAGCAGAAAGAGACCTGAGGAATAATAAAATACTAGAAAGAAAATCAATAAAGAATTATCAGTCGACTTTCTGCAAGCAGTGCATTTGTATAATTTATTACTGGATATATAACAATATGATCTCTTTTAAAATATACTTAGTATAACATACATAAATGTACATAAATAATACTTTGTGTAGTTAATGGGTCTTTACCTACTCAAAGGAAGAAAAAGAAGGTTTATCAGCATCTGGGAAGCACACTCCTGCCCCCTCCCAATTACAGCTTTCTCAAAATCTAATCCCTATCAGAAGGTCTATCATTAGGAATTAATTCTGATTGTTGAACTTTACACACAATGTGTACACAGTGTGCTTTCTTTTGTGTTGGACTTCCTTCACTCATCATTATGTGTGGGAGATTCACCCATGTTGTGTGTGGTTGTAGTGTGTTCATGTTCATTGCAATGTAATATTCCACCAAAGAAGAAGATTTATGCATTATACTGTTGAGGGCCATTCGGGATGCCTACAATAAATAACAATGCTGTAACATTTTTGTTCCTGTTTCTGGTGGATTCATGCAAACATTTCTATTGAGTGAAATTCTTTTTAGGAGTGGAATTACTGGATAACTTAGATCACATTCCCCAGAAGCAGAATCTGAGATGTGCAAGTGATTTATAGAAAGGGTGCTCTCAGGAGGAAGCTGGGAGGAAGCAAGGGAAGGAGGAGACAGTGTGGGAGAAGCTATACTATATATGGATTCAGGTAGAGTCCAGGGCAGCCTGATGCCATAGGGAGCTCTGGGGGGTGACCAGCACCACAGCATTGATCCTCTGAGGGTTTTGGTATCTTTGCATCAGCCGGGCATTGGCTGGGTGTCATCCCAGAGGGGTGGGGATAACATTGTGAAGCATCTGTATGCATGATGGCTCCCATCAGCAAAATCATTCTCTGGAAAACGTGTGGGACCTCAGCAGCTAACCCTCTCAGGAGCTGGGACATTGGTGCCCTGGCTCATAAAATGGCCTGGGTGGGTCACCAAGGGTATCTGCTACACTGAGGCAGGGAGGAGCCAATGGCCAACATTAGCAGGCATTGCTAGTGTTTGTGTGGATAGGAACACCTCGAGCATCATAGGAGGGTTTCTGTTGTTCCAACTTTTCACCAACACTAGGTATTGTCTGATTTTTCATTTTAGATATCTTTTCCATTGTTCCATTAGCTCATTGTTCATTAGCTCATAATGTTCCATTAGCTCATTTGGCTAATAAGATAGAGTGGTATCTTCTTTTGACTTTAATTTGCATTTTCCTGATGACTAACAAGGCTCCCTTTCCTTATGTTTATTGCCGTGTGTTTATATTATTTTAAGAAGTGTCTCAAGAACTCTATATTAGGTCATCTTTAATTGGGTCATCTGCCTGTTTCTTGTTGTGGGGGTTAATTATCTATTTTGGACAGTAGTCCTTGTCAGATATTTGCTTTAGAAATGCCTTCTCCAACATTATGGTTGTCCTTTTTAATCTTGTAGCATGTCCTTTGTTCAACAGAAGTTCTTAATTTTAATGAAATCCAGTGTCATCTTTTTCCTTTTATGGTTTGTGCTATTATGTGCCCTATTTCAGGAATCTTTGTCTGCTCCAAGCCCGTGAAGATATTGTCTTATATTGTCATCTAGAAACTTCATTTTAATTTTCACCTTTCATATTTAGAGCACCAAAGTTTTGGGAATAGATCTTTGCCTGTAGTGTGAGGCCATATCTCTTTAGTCATAAATCAAAGAACCCTATGTATGGTCTGTATCTCATTTTTCATTTTATTGACTGTGTTTTCTATTCCAGTAGTTCTCAACCGGGGGTAAATTTTTCCCCCACCAGGGGACATTTTACAATTTCTGGAGATGTTTTTTGTTGTCACAGGTATGTGCAGGGGCTGCTACTGGCATCTCATGGGTAGAGACCAGGGATATTGCTAAGCAACCTCCATTGCACAGGACATTCCCTAAAAACAAAACAAAACAAAAAAAACACCCAGCTCTAAATGTCAGTAGTGCTGAGGTTGGCTAAGAAACCTGGCCTGTGCCTGCACCAAGGCCACAGTGTCTCACTGGCTGTGGCTCCACAGTCACCCCCTGCTTTGGGTCCTGTGACATGTAACTCTGTGATTCTTTCCAGGCATACTTGGCACTGCTTTTGCTTTTTTTTTTTTTTTCCAAGTAAATTTTCGAATAATTTTGTTAGTGTCTTAAAAAAAAAAAAAAAAAAAAGAAAAAAAAAAAAAGCCCTGCTGGGATTTTTATGGGCTTGCCTATAATCTATACATCAATTTGAGGAAAACTGGCACCTTTCCATTAAGAACTCTTGCAATCCAACGAACATGATATATCCTTCCATTTACCTAGGTCTTTTATATTTTCTATGGTGTTTTTTTGTTTGTTTGTTTGTTTGTTTTTCTTTATAGGAATTTGGCAAGTCTTCTGTTAGATTTATTCCTGGCTTTTATACATTTCTACTGATCTTGTAAATACTATTCTTTACATTTCAGTTTCTAGTTGCTTGTTACTGGCATTAAAATGAAATTACTTTTGTGTATTGACATGCATGTAGCAGTGATGCTGAATTCTCTTAATAATTCAATTAGTTTGTGAATTCTTTTGGATTTTCTACATAGTATTAGATATGAGAGTCTTATCTTTTTCTTTTCATGTTTTATTATATTGATTGCTTGCTTGCTTATTGTCCTGGTTAGGAGCTCCAGAACAATTTTGAATAATGGCTGTGCCCAGGCTGGTTTTGAACTGCTGGCTTTAAACGATCCTCCTGCATCAGCCTCCCACAGTGCTGGGATGACAGGCGTGAGCCACCATACCCAGCCTTGTTTTCTGTTTGAATATATCCTATGTCTTCATTTATATTCTTTCATTCTACTTCAGGTTTTTTGGTTTTTCCAAATGTAATTTCTTGAGATTGATAGTGAGACAATTGGTCTTTCAGCTTTCTTCTTTCCTACATAGGCATTTAAGACCAAAAATTTTCCTCTAAGCATGGCTTAGCTGCATACCACACATTTTGATACGTTGATATATCATTGAGATGTTGATATGTGTGTGTGTGTGTAAAATGTTTTACATGTATTTTAAAAGTATGCAAATTCTACAGCTATTGGGTGAAGTGTTCTACACATGTAAATTAAGTCAGGCGCGTCAGGATGCATGAATCTTCTGTATGTTTCTCTGGCATTTTGTTTGCTTATTCTATTCCTTAGAGAGGTGTGTTAAAATCTATCATACTCATTGTAGATTTCCTGTTTCCTCTTTTATTCCTATCAAGTTTTGTCTTATATATTTTGAATGTGTGTTAATTAGGTACATGCAAATTTTAAATGATCATATCTCCCTGATATATTCTTTTGCCATGATGAGACATCCCTCTTTATTTCTAGTAATGCTCCTTTCTTTAAAACAGATTTGCATATCAGCCTAGGAAACCACCATTCTTTTGATTACTGTGTGCATGCCTTTTTTCCCATGTTTTAATATTCAGCCCGTTAGTATCCTTATGTAGAAAGTGTGTCTCTTTTATATCATGCTTTAAAAAAAAATCTAATCAGACAGTCTTGCTTTTTAAACTGGAGCATTTAATCCATTTACATGTTATGCAAGTACTAATATGTTTGAGTTTATAATTTTGCTATTTGTTTTTTCTGTTACCTATTCTTCCCTTCCTTGCTTTCTTTTATATGGATCAATGTTTTCATGATTTTATATTCTCCCTGTTTTACCTTGTTATACATTCTTTTGCTATTATTTTAATAGGTAAACTAGAAATTATAACATGTATTCTTGAGTCACTACAGTGCCTCTGTCTGATCTAATTAGCACTTTTGCCACTTCCCAGACAATTCAATTACCCTAGAACACTTTAACTTCATTTAACCCCTTTACCATTTGTGTTATCAGTGTATTTTATTTCTCTATATATTTCAAGAACCACAAGACAGCATTGCTCTTATGATTCAATACTCTGAACAATTCTTGAGAGAGATCCATATATCTACATACATTTTTCTGTTCTCCACATCTTTCTGAATTTCTGTGCAGGATCATTGTATTATACCAGTAGATACCTCTTTAATATCTTAGTTAGGACTGCTAACTTTTGTTTGTCTGGAAATATGTCTATTAATCTTCACTTTTGAATGACATTTTCACTGGACATAGAATTCTAGGTTGGATATTAGTTTCTTCAACCATTTTAAAGGTGTCATTGTTTTTTCTACTGGATTCTACCATTTCTGTTGAGAAGTTAACTGTAATGCTTACTGTTTACTCCTTTGCAAGTAATGCCTCATGTGGCTTTTCTCCTTAAGAACCTAAGTGTGGCTACTGTCACACAAGCTTTAAATAATTTTTTTTTTTTTTTAAAAGGGAGGAGAAAAAAAGAACCTAAGTGTGGCTTTCTTTTCCTGTATCCTACTTGTCAGTTTTATTGTTACTTCTTTGTGATAAAGTGTGTGTGTGTTTTTTAAAATCTGGTTGCTTTGTAGTTTTTCTTTGTCTTAGATTCTCAGTTATTTCATTAAGATATCCCCCAGGGGTGGTTTTCTTTTTATTTAAACATCTTAGGGTTCATAACATTTTTGAATATACAGTTTTATAATTTTATCAGTTTTAAAATATTCTTGACCATCACCTTATCCAATAGGGCTTCTTCCCACCTTTATTACTTCATCTCTTTGGGGACTGTAGTTAGTATGTATATTTAGTATTATAATCACATGTGTATTTTCTATCATTTTTCCCCTTTTGCACTTCAAAGTGGATGTTTTCTATTCTATCATCCAGCCCATGAATCCTCTTTTTAGTTCTCTCTAATCTGCTGTTAGACTCATCTACAGAGTATGTAATTTCAGTTACTTTATTTTTGAGTTTTAGGATGTCCAGTTTCAGTTTGAGACTCTAATTCTCTACTAAAACTCCCCATTTTCTTATTTATTTTCTTGTATATATTAACCATAGTTCTTTAAAAATCCATACCTTATGACTGTAATGTATGGCTCATCTATGGATCTGCTTCTGTTGTCTGCTTTTTCTCTGTGTCTTACTTCATGGTATACATGCTAATTTTTGAACTTTTTCTTGACCGATGGTGCAGAGCCTCTCTACGGTATTATAATCTTCCAGAGAAGAATTTTATTTTATTTGAGTTTGTATCAGGCAGTTATATTAGGGGAAGACCACTCAGGCTAATCAGAATTAGTTTGATCACTTCAGGACTGGGTTTCTACTCCATAAGACAGGGTCGTTTTCCTTCTATTTGCCCCTTTTCCCAGTAAAACTTCAGTTTTACATTTTTAGGCCTGTAAGACTGCTGAAAGCTGTGCTTAGTGTCTCCGACATCTAGAACTGCTTTGTGCTCGTCTTTCTAGCCTTTCACTAGTCCCCACTTACACACTGGCAAATATCTCAAGGGGAAAACCAGAGTAGAAATGCTGGGCTTGTGTCTCAGTGCTTGCGTTCTCTCCAAGCTCTTGGACCTATGTGTCCTGGTAGCCATCATGTCCTTGAATACAACCTTTATCTCCCATCCCTATAAATTGCCAAAAGCTCTGCTCAGCTCCCACTTCATGCTTGGTTTTCTGCTCAGGTTCTCAGCCTTTTGCCCATATAACTTGCAAACTAAATAAACCTCGAAGTGAAAGCAATGTAGAATACTCGCCTCATCTAAATATGTTTTCCTTTTCTCTGGGATCTTGGACTATCTGCCTTCGTTTGGTAGACCTTTCTCTAACCTTGAAAATAACACAAGCATGTAAAATTCACCTTTTTAATATATATCTTTCATCCAGTTTTTGTGTGTGTATGTTTGCAGCAAAAGATTTGTCTTGCTGTAGACTAGTCCTTTATATCATCAACCAGATGACAAAATATGTATCTTAGTCACTTGATTGCCTATTATAAAATAACATGATTTGTATTAGTTTTTGTTCTAAGCAACAAAAAAGCAAAGATTGTTTTTGTTCTAAGCAACAAAAACTGACTCTGGTTAACTTAAACAAATTATTATTTTTTTTAAAAAGGTGCCATCTGGGATTGGCATTACCATGACCTTCATTGTGTATTGAAGGCTCTGAGGCTCTGGAAGGTTGAGTAACAGGCCCAAGGTTGCAGAGACAACAGGGAGTGGTGTAGGGATCCAAACTGATGCTCCCCAGCTCACAGATGCCTTTGTGTCCTGCTACTCCCCAGTGACAAGGTAGATTCACACACAGCTCTAAGAAATAATGTGGATAAATCTTGCCTACCCTTCATTCAGCTTTCCTCAGTCTTGCAAAACTAGAGTTACAATATCAAGACAAGGATGTTGGCATTGACACACTCAACCAACTTCATTGATATGGCACCAATTTAATGTGCACCCTGATATAGACCTAATGTATCCCCTCAAAATTCCTACATTGAAATCCTAACCCCAAAGGTGATGGTCTTAGGAGATAGGGCTTTGGAAGGTGATTAGGACATGAGGGTGGGGCCTTCATGAATGGGATTAGTGCCCTTATGAAAGGGACCCCAGAGAGCTCTTGTGCCCTCTTTTCTCCATGTCAGTGGCAGTTTGCAGCCTGGAAAGGGTCCTCACCAGAACCAGGCTGTGCTGGCATCTTGATCTTGAATTTCTAGCCTCCAAAACGGGGAGAAAAAATGTCTGTTTTTAAGCCACCCAGTCTATAATACTTTGTTATAGCAGTCCTAACTAAGACAGATCCATTTATATGTGTGTGTATGTGTGTGTATATATGTATGTGTGCATGTATGTGTGTGTGTGTGTGTGTCTGTGTGTGTGTATGTGTTTGGGCTCAGAACGTGATAGAGTATGGTACCTTGGCGTGTCATACTCATGCGTATTTTTGAGCCGCAAGAGACAGGAGAACCTGAGAAACAAGAAGGCCTCTGACTTTGCTCCATCCTCCTGTCTTCTGCCCCTCTTTCTTCCCTGAAGCAGGTTTTAGAAACTAGAATCCTTCTTACCCAAAGCAAGCAATGACACCGAGAAAAGTCACTCTTACCTCTTCCCTTCTCCCCTGAAGATCCTCATTGTCCTTCCTCATACCTGGGGCAGAAGGTGGGGGAGGAATGTTTTGCAGAAGCACAGAAAAGAATCTGAACAAACCGGCCTTGCTGAAGATCCCCCCAGATTATTACCTTTGGATCATACCCATTTTGTTCCATTCTACTTCTCCACAAATTAAAATTTTCATCACACTTAGCATAAAAATGCACAGTTTTCCCTGGGTCTTTGAATATTCATTTCTGGAGGCCTGTGTCACATTCACCTTTATAAAAATAAATGTGTTATGCTTTCTTCTGGTCATCTGCCTTTTGTTACAGGGTTGTCAGTCAAGACCCTTGCAATGGGTGAGGAAAAGGTACTTTTTTTTCCCTACACGTGGGTGTGCAGTGCCCTGTAATTTTACGCCATGTGTAGATTCTCGTGAGCATCACTTCAGTCCAGAAAGAGCAGATTCATCACAAGGCCCCTCGTGCCACTTTGCCATAGTCACACCATGAGCTTTCCTCCTCAAACTCTGGCAACCATGGATCTGCTCCCCATCTCTACAATTTTGCCATTTTAAGAAACTTATATAAATGGAATCATGTGCTATGGAACCCATTGAGATTGGTGTTTTTCACTCAAGGTAATTCCCTTGAAATCCAACCAGGTTTTCTCATGCATCAGTAGTTTGCTCCTTTTCATTGCGGAGTGGTATTCCACAGGGGTTTCCTTTCAGGATTGCACAAGATACACTATGTTGAAAGCTTAGCATGGTGACATTGTGTGTGCCTACTGCATAATGGGACATCCTGTAATGGGAGCTGGAGCTTTTCCTCTAGGCAGAGACATGATGTAATTTTAAAAAATTGAGTTCAATTGTACATGCAACTTTAGGACAGAAGAGATCAAGTTTCCCTGGACTAAGTGTTCAGTTATGAACGATATTGGAAGGCTGAATTGAGATGCCTCCTTCTCCTGCAGAACTTAGAAACACTGGCTTCAACAGGGCTTTAAGAAATAGATCAACACAGAATTCCCCAGATGAGAGAGGCAGAGCCAGCTAGGGAGGGAGACAAAAGGCTGGCTGGGACCTGGGTGAATTTATTAACAACTTCAAGAGGAGGTTGTGCCATTCAAAGAAGGTTTGCTGTGCTCAGGAAGCTGTGTATAAATCCCACTGGCAAATACTGGAAGTTTCATTTGGAACCTCTCTGAGGGGTGGAGAGAGCTTTAGCCATGGAGGCAATCTGGCCAGAGTGGCAAAACCCATCAGGTGAGGCTGATGCATCTTCCTAACCAAGTGACATTAAACATTGAACACCCCTACCTTTTCCTGTGTCTATTCCAGGCTCCCCAGACTATCTGCTGATTATTTGTGGTATCCACATAGTCTGCCTGCAGGGAGATAATGCAGGAATCATAGGGACTTTGAGCATCCTGTGCTCAGCATGAGTTACTTCTCATTCTAAAATCAAACAAATGCACTGAATACAAGTTGGCTTCTTATGCCTACCATGCAGGGGCAATCTTTTCAATCACCATGATAATTACAGGACATTTTGCTGCCATTTATTGAACACTTATTAGGCACCAGGCTCCCCATGAAGCCCTCTGTGCGTATTATTTTGTGTTAATCCCCATGCCAATCCTATGAGGTAGGATTGAGAGAGGGGATTAACAATCCACAGTGTGCAGGTGGTATCACTGGGATTTGAATCTAGGGTGGATTTGATGCCAGAGTCTGTGTTCTTGACCATCAAATGACAGAGATGAGTTACTGTAAGTTAAAAATTGGCATTTGGAGCTTATACTTCAGCTGTAAAAACTTGGCATATGTGGGGTTGCCATTGTGAGAAGGATCAGCTCTTGATGTGCTGGCAAACCAGCATCTGTAAAATCTGCGACCACAGCCTGAACCAGGGCACATTTGCAGGCTAAAGAGGACAGTAGAAATCATGATAATGTTGTATAACAATGATGGGGGTCATTGTTTAGAATGAGCTCTGTTTTAGGCGCAACAGGCCAAGCAGACCAGAATAGATTTGCCCATGCTAAGTGCCATGTAATCAAACTGACTCATATGGACCAGCTTTCCAAAAAACAGGAGATTCCCAGCAGCAGTTGGAAGAAGCCCCATTTGTCTGAACCAGCATGATACAGAAGTTCCCTCCATTTTGACCTTATAAGGAAAGTAACTTGTAATGCCCTATCTACTTTTTATTCCTTTTTTCAGCCATAAAGGCCATCTCCTTTTCTCACCTTACAGGATCTTCTTTCCAAAGCTTTAGATGGAATGCTGCCTGACACATGACTCACTAATGAAAGCCAGTTACATCTCTAAACTAAATTGGCAAGAATGTTATTTATTTATTTTTTTTAACAACAGTAATAAGAGGAAGAGTAGAATAGCTAAAACTTAGTAAATGAATATTTGGGTCAAGTGCTGTTCTATGTGCTTTACACATGTGAACTCATTAATCCTTAAAACAAGCCTTTGAGATAAAAACAATGGCATTAGCTGCATTTGGAAGATGAGGAAATGGAGGCACATGGGGGCGAGGTAACTTCGTGACTTGTCCAAGTCATACAGTAGTGAGGAGCAGAGCTGGGATTCAAACTGGACAGCCTCCATCCAGAGGATACATACTTCACTGTGGATCTATGCCATCCCCTCCGTTACACAGGGCCACCATGGAGGAGCTCTGTGCCTCCTGTGCTAGCTGCTGGCCTGGCCATCCTTCAGGGGGAAGGGGACACTGCCAGGCTCTTGTTGCAGAGGAGAAAGACTAGATGCCTTGCAGTGTCTGGGAGGATTTCCAGCTGCCTCTTCTCAGGTGAGAAGGAATCATTTGACCTGTTGAAATGAGTTTGGGCCAGTGAGGGTTACCCCAGTCACAATCTCTGGTTAAGCAGAAGAGGATCTAGTGAGAGCATGAGAAGCCTGCTTGGGAAATGGCAAGATCAAGGGCAGAGCTAGGGTCCAAGTAGCAGGAGCTGGCACCAGGCATCTCAACTCAGTGTACCTGGTGGGAATCAGGTTAACTCTTTTCCCTATCTTGTGTCATCTTGGCTAGCAGTCAGAATATCTGGGGGTTGGTGGAAAGAGAGCTCATGAGATTGCTCCAGCTTGAGTTCCAGTGCCCCTTCACCCCAGCGCTGCTAAGCAATGAAGCAACGTCAGGGCATCTTGACTTACAGCCAGTAAACAGCTGACCCCACCAAACAATGGCAGGGCACCTTGACTGACAGCCAGCCTACCCCACTAAGCAATGGCCGGGCACCTTGACTGACAGCCAGCCTATCCCACTAAGCAATGGCCGGGCACCTTGACTGACAGCCAGCCTACCCCACTAAGCAATGGCCCGGCACCTTGACTGATAGCCAGCCTACCCCACTAAGCAATGGCCGGGCACCTTGACTGATAGCCAGCCTACCCCACTAAGCAATGGCCGGGCACCTTGACTGACAGCCAGCCTACCCCACTAAGCAATGGCAGGGCACCTTGACTGATAGCCAGCCTACCCCACTAAGCAATGGCCGGGCACCTTGACTGATAGCCAGCCTACCCCACTAAGCAATGGCCGGGCACCTTGACTGACAGCCAGCCTACCCCACTAAGCAATGGCTGGGCACCTTGACTGATAGCCAGCCTACCCCACTAAGCAATGGCAGGGCACCTTGACTGCCAGCCAGCCCAGTGCACTAAGCAATGGTAGGGCACTTGACCTATAGCCAGCCCATCCTACTAAGCAAAAGCAGGGCACCTTGACTTATAGCCAGCCCACCCCACCAAGCAATGGCAGGACAGCTGACTTACAGCCAGCCCACCCGACTAAGCAATAGCAGGACAACTTGACTTGTAGCCAGCTCACTCCACCAGCAATGGCAGGATACCTTGACACGGAGCCAGCCTACACTACTAGACAATGGCAGGGAACCTTAACATAGAGCCAGCCCACCCCATCAAGCAATGGCAGAATACCTTGACTTATAGCTAGCCCACCCAACTAAGCAGGGCATTTTGACCTCTAGCCAATCCAAGATCATACACAGTGGGAGAGGGACAATTTCCCGAAAGGGAGATGGGCATCGTGCAAAAAGTAGGGAAACAGATGTTGGGGTAGCCCAACCCAAGCAAATCCCCTAAAGAAGTGTGTGGTCCACAGCCGCCACAATGGGTAAAACAGAGGAGAGGCAAGTACTTTGGGTGGTGACTGCAGAAGAGGAGAAACAGTCCCTAACCTTCTGCCAATTTACCTGTTAAAAGTCCCGCGTCTCTTCAGTGGGTCCTTGCAGTCTCTAGGAAAACTCAATTTCCCATAAATGATGGTTAAAACAATAAAATAATTTCATCAAACTTGGGCATATTAAATTTGGCTATCTTTAAAGTGGAAAAAAGTCTGGAATCATCCATTTTCCCTCTCATTACCTTTAATTTCCTTGCCATCATTTTTTTAAAAACCAAGTTAAATCCATGAAAAAGTCAATGAAAATCAATGGGTCTTTATTGGACATGTCACACAATGTCCCTTTAAGCAGAAATTGCCCTAAAAATTGCCCAAGAATTTACCTCCAAAATGGGGATGTCTCTAAAAGTTTAAGTGCCAGTTTGTCAAAAAGAAAGGTAAAAGGAGATGAAACAAGTTCAAATGTATTTCAAAAGGAAAAGACTTCAAATGAGAAGTTTCCAAATGATTCCTTTGGTCCTAAGGATAAGATATTTGTGCAGAGTAGTTGGCTGGAGGTGCTGGTCCCTAGACACTGCTGTGTGGAGGTGAGACCTGTGGGTGCTTGAAGAGAGAGAATGCCAGTGTGCATATCTGCATCCAACAAGGACAGGGACCCACATATTTTATTGGGAGCAGTTGCTTTTAATTTTTGTAAGGCTTTGAAATTACCAAAAATGGGATGCTTTTGCTCATGATGAAATGGCTAAACTTTGCAGTGAAGGTGTTCTAAAGTAATATTTCTGAAGAGAATGGACGGAGCAACCCCCGCCACAACCTGCCCCTGCAAGTCTTGCTGAGTCTTCTGCACAAATATCTTTTCCTACAGTCCCCTACCCACTGAGAAATCCAGCAAGGCTGGGACTTAGCACGTGGCTTAGAGCTGTGAGGTATGAGACTCCAAGAATGAATGTTGTGTAAAAAGAACTTTTGGTACATTGCTCCCTGGAAAAACACAGTTCTGCATAACATTCTATTCTTAAAAAATGAATTTTTCTGTGGTCAGTTAAGAGAAACCCATTTGAGCCCTTAGCATTGTGTACATTTGTGTACTCAGGTCTCTTGGAAACCCTACACAAAAGAAATTCAAATAACTTAGTGAAATTCTGTCTTTTTCAAGTATATTGAACAATATACCGTTTGTTCCAAGGAATATATTTTTTGGAAATGCTCTTTTGCTTTTTTTTTAAGCTTAAGTTCTGGGATACATGTGCAGGATGTGTAGGTTTGTTACATAGATAAACATGTGCCATGGTGGTTTTCTGCACCTATCAACACATCACCTAGGCACTAAGCCTAGCATGCATTAGCTATTTTTCCTGATGTTCTCCCTCCCCCCATGACCCCTCCCTCAACGACAAGCCCCAGTGTGTGTTGTTCCCTTTCCTGGGTCCATGTGTTCTCATTATCATCTCCCACTTACAAGTCAGAATATGTAGTGTTTGGTTTTCTGTTTCTGCAGCAGTTTGCTGAGGATAATGGCTTCCAGCTCCATCCATGTCTCTGCAAAGGACATAATCTTGTTCCTTTTTATGGCTGCATAGTATTCCTCAGTGTATATATACAACATTTTCTTTACCCAGTCTATCCTTGATGGGCATTTCAATGGACTTGATGTCTTTGCTATAGTGAATAATGCTGCAATGAATGTATGTGTGCATGTATCTTTATAATTAATATTCCTTTGTGTCTATACACAGTAACGAGATTGCTGGGTCAAATGTTATTTCTGGTTCTAACTCTTTGAGGAATCGCCACACTATTTTTCACAATGGTTGAACTAATTTATATTCCCACCAACAGTGTAAAAGTGTTCCTATGTCTCCATAGCTTCACCAGCATCTCTTGTTTCTTGACTTTTTAATAGTAGCCATTCTGCGTGGTGTGAGATAGTATCTCATAGTAGGTTTGATTTGCATTTCTCTAGTGATCAGTGATATTGACATTTCTCTAGTGATCAGTGATGTTGAGCTTTTTTTCATGTTTGTTGTCTTTTGAGAAGTGTCTATTCATGTCCTTCACCCACTTTTTAATGGGGTTTTTTTTTCTTGTAAATTTGTTTAAGTTCCTTGTAGATTCTGTATATTAGCCCTTTGTCAGATGGATAGATTGCAAAATTTTTCTTCCATTCTATAGGTTGTCTGTTTACTCTGATGATAGTTTCTTTTGCTGTGCAGAAGCTCTTTAGTTTAATTAGATCCCATTTGTCAATTTTTGCTTCTGTTACAAATTGCTTTTGAGGTTTTCATTATGAAAGCTTTTCCTGTGCCTATGTCCTGAATGGTATTGCCTAGATTATCTTCTAGGGTTTTATAGTTTTGGGTTTTACATTTAAGTCTTTAATCCATCTTGAGTTAATTTATGTATAAGGTGTAAGGAAGGGGTCCAGTTTCAAATTTCTGCATATGGCTTGCCAGTTTTCCCAGCACCACTAATTAAATAGGGAATCCTTTCCCCATTTCTTGTTTTTGTCAGGTTTGTCAAAGATCAGATGGTTATAGATGTGCAGTCTTATTTCTGAGTTATTCTGTTCCATTGATCTACGTGTCTGTTTCTGTACTGGTACCATGCTGTTTTGGTTACTGTAGACTTGTAGTATAATTTGAAGTTGATTGCATGATGCCTCCAGCTTTGTTCTTTTTGCTTAGGATTTTCTTGGCTGTACAGGCTCTTTTTTGATTCCATATGTATTTTAATGTAGTTTTTTTCTAATTCTGTGAAGAATGTCAATGGTAGTTTAATGGGAATAGCATTGAATCTATAAATTACTTTGGGCAGTATGGCCATTTTCACAATATTGATTCTTCCTATCCATAACCTTGAAATGTTTTTCCTTTTGTTTGTGTCCTCTCTGATTTCCTTAAGCAATGGTTTGTAGTTGTGCTTGAAAAAGTTCTTCACTTTCCTTGTTAGCTGTATTCCTAGGTATTTTAAGCTTTTTGTAGCAATCATGAATGGGAGGTCATTCATGATTTGACTGTCTACTTGACTATTGTTGTATAGGAATGCTTGTAATTTTTGCACATTGATTTTGTATCCTGATAATTTGCTGAAGTTGCTTATCAGTTTAATAAGCTTTTGGGCTGAGACGATGGAGTTTTCTAAATATAGGATCATGTCATCTTCAAACAGAGACAGTTGACTTCCTCTTTTCCTATTTGAATACCCTTTATTTCTTTCTCTTGCTGGATGCCTTGGCCAGAACTTCCAATACTATATTGAATAGGAGTAGTGAGAGAGGGCATCCTTGTCTTGTGCCAGTTTTCAAGGGAATGCTTCCAGCTTTTGCCCATTCAGTATGATACTGGGTCTGCATTTGTCATAAATGGCTCTTACTATTTAGAGGTATGTTCCTTCAATACCTAGTTTATTAAGAGGTTTTAATATGAAGAGATGTTGAATTTTATTGAAGGTCTTTTCTGCACCTATTGAGATAATCATGTGGTTTTTGTCTTTGATTCTGTTTATGTGATGAATTATGTTTATCTTTGTATATGTTGAACTAGCCTTGCATCCTGAGGATGAAGCCGACTTGATCATGGTGGATAAGCTTTTTGATGTGTTGCTGGATTTAGTTTGACAATATTTTATTGAGGATTTTGCATTGATGTTCATCAGGGATATCGATCTGAATTTTCTTTTTTTATTGTATCTTTGCCAGGTTTTGGTATCAGGACTATGCTGGTCTCATAAACCCATAAAATGAGTTAGGGAGGAGTACCTCCTTTTCAATTGTTTGGAATAGTTTCACAATAAATGGTACCAGCACCTCATTGAACCTCTGGTATAATTCAGCTGTAAATACCATCTGGTCCTGGGCTTTTACTGGTTGGCAGGCTGTTTATTACTGCCTCAGTTTCAGAACTTGTTTTGGTCTATTCAAGGATTCAACTTCTTGTTTCAGTCTTGGAAGGATATATGCATCCAAGAATTTTTCCATTTCCTCTAGATTTTCTAGTCTATTTGCGTAGAGGCGTTTATAGTATTCTTTGATGCTTGTATTTCTGTGGAGTCAGTGGTGATATCCCCTTTATCATTTTCTATTGTGTCTATTTGATTCTTCTCTCTTTTCTTCTTTATTAGTCTAGCTAGTGGTCTATTTTATTAACTTTTTTTTCAAAAAACAAAAAACAAAAAACACAACTCCTGGATTAGCTGTTTTTTTGAAGGGTTTTTCATGTCTCTATTTCCTACAGTTCCACTCTGATTTTGGTTATTTCTTGTCTTCTGCTAGATTTGGGGTTTTTTTGCTCTTGGTTCTCTAGTTCTTTTGGTTGTGATGTTAGAATGTCGATTTGAGATCTTTCTACCTTTTTGATGTGGACATTTAGTGCTATAAATTTCCCTCTTAACATTGCTTTAGCTGTGTCCCAGAGATTCTTGTATCTTGTCTCTTTGTTCTCATTGGTTTCAAATAACTTCTAGATTTTGGCCTTTATTTCATTATTTACACAGGGATCATTTAGGAGCAGGTTGTTCAATTTCCATGTAGTTGTGTGGTTTTGAGTGAATTTCTTAATCTTAAGTTCTAATTTGATTGTGTTGTGGTCTGAAGGACTGTTATGATTTCAGTTCTTTTGTATTTGCTGAGGGGTGTTTTACTTCCAATTATGTGATCAATTTTAGAGTGACATGTGGTGTCAAGAAGAATGTATATTCTATTGTTTTTGGGCAGAGAGTTCTGTAGAAATCTATCAGGTCCACTTGATCCAGAGCTGAGTTCAAGTCCTGAACATCTTTGCTAATTTTCTATCTGAATGACCTGGCTAATATTGACAGTGGGGTGTTAAAGTCTCCCACAATTATTATGTGGGAGTATAAGTCTCTTTGTAGGTCTCTAAGAACATGTTTTATGAATCTGGATGCTCCCGTATTGGGTACATATATATTTAGAATAGTTAGCTCTTCTTGTTGAATTGAGCACTTTACCATCATGTAATTCCCTTCTTCGTCTTTTTCAATCTTTGTTGTTTTAAAGTCTGTTTTGTCAGAAACTAGAATTGCAACCTCTGTTTTTTCTGCTTTCCATTTGCTTGGTAAATTTTTCCCTATCTCTTTATTTTGAGCTTGTGTGTATTTATGTGTATTCAAGTAATGTGTTTCTTGAATACAGCACACTGATGGGTCTCAATTCTTTATCCAGCTTGCCATCCTGTGTCTTTTAATTGAGGCATTTAGCCCATTTACATTTAAGGTTAATATCGTTATGTGTGGATTTGGTCTTGTCATCATGATGCTACCTAGTTATTTTGCACACTTGTGATGTAGTTGTTTCATAGTGTCATTGGTCTGTGTGCTTCAGTGTGTTTTTGTAGTGGCTGGTAACAAGTCTTCTTTTCCATATTTAGTGCTTTTTTTAGGAGCTCTTGCAAGGCAGGCCTGGTGGTGATGAATTCCCTCAGCATTTGCTTGTCTGAAAAGAATTTTATTTCTCCTTTGCTTATGAAGCTTAGTTTGATATGATATGAAATTTTGGGTTGGAAATTATTTTATTTAAGAATGTTGAATATTGACCCCCAATCCCTTCTGGCTTATAGGGTTTCTGCTGAGAGGTCTGCTGTTAGTCTGATAAGCTTCTCTTTGTAGGTGACCTGACCTTTCTTTCTGACTGTCCTTAACACTTTTTCCTTCATTCTGACCTTAGAGAATCAGATGATTATGTGTCTTGGGGTTGATCTTCTCATGGAGTATCTAGATTTCCTGACTTTGAATGTTGGCCTGTCTTGCTAGGTTGGAGAGGTTCTCCTGGATGATATCCTGCAGTATGTTATTCCAACTTGGTTCTATTCTCCCTGTCTGTTTCAGGTACCCCAATCAGTTGTAGGTTTGGTCTTTTTACATAATCTGATAGTTCTCAGAGCTTTTGTTCATTCTTTTTCATCCTTTTTTTTCTCTAATCTTGTCTTCTTGTCTTATTTCAGCAAAATAGTCTTAAAGATTTGAAATTCTTTCCTCCACTTGGTCTATTCAGCTATTGATACTTGTGGTTGCATTGTGAAGTTCTTGTGTTTTTTTTAGTTCCATCAGGTCATTTATGTTCCTCTCTAAACTGGTAATTCTGGTTAACACTTCCTGTAGTGTTTTACCGTGGTTCTTGGCTTTTTTGCATTGGGTTAGAACATGCTCCTTTAGCTCAGCAAAGTTTGTTATTACCAGCCTTCTGAAGCCTACTTCTGTCATTTCATCCATCTCAGCCTCAGCCCAGTTCTGTGCCCTTGCTGGAGAGGTATTGCAATCATATGGAGAAGAGGCACTTTGGTTTTTTGAGTTTTCAGCATTTTTTCATCGATTCTTTCTCATCGTCATGACTTTATTTACCTTTGATCTATGAGGCTTCTGATCTTTGGATGGGGATTTTTGTGGGGACATTTTTGTTGATGCTCTTGTGGTTGTTGCTTTCTGTTTGTTTGCTTTTCTTTTTAACAGGCCCCTCTTCTATAGGTTTGCTGCAGTTTTCTGGGGGCCCACTCCAAACCCTATTTGCCTGAGTCTCTCCCACACCTGGAGCTGTCACCCAGTGGAGGCTGCAGAACAACAAAGATGGCTGCCTGCTCCTTCCTCTGGGATCTCTACCCCAGAGGGGTACCGACCTGATGCCAGCCAGAATGCTCCTGTATAAGGGTCTAGCAACCTCTGTTGGAGGGTCTCACCCAGTCAGGAGGCACGGGATCAGCGACCCGTTTAACGAAGCAGTCTGGCTGCCCCTTGGCAGAGGAGGTGTGCTGCCCTGAGGGGAATCCCACTTGTCTGGACTGCCCAGATTCCTCAGAGCCAGCCCAGCAGGGGGAAAGACTAAATTTACTGATCTATGGAGACTGTGGCAGCCCTTCCTCGCAGGGTTCCATCCCAGTCCTAGGGAGATCAAAGTTCTGTCCATAAACCTCTGGCTGGAGTTGCTGAAATTCCCACAGGGAGGCCCTGTTGGGTGAGGAGCGATGGGTCTGAGTTCAGCCTAAAGAGGCAGTCTGGCCATGGTCTGCCACAGCCGCTGTGCTGTGCTGTGCTGTGGGGAATTCCTCCTGGGTCCAAACCACCCAGTCTCCGTGGCACCAGCAGAGGAAAACCGCAGACTGGAGCTGCAGTGTTGGTGGCCACGCCTCACCCTGGGAACTCAGTAGTCTTAGGCAATCTCCTGCTGAGTGACCTCTGAGAACCTGCACAGCTCTGTGCTTGGGACCCAAGGCCCTGGTGGTGTGAGCTCACGAGGGGATCTCCTGACCCATGGGTTGCACAGATCAGTGGGAAAAGTGTGGTTTCTGGGGTGGGTAGCACAATCACTCGCCCCTCCCTTGGCTGGGGGTGGGAGGTCCCCTTGCCTTGTGTGGCTCCTGGGTGGGCTGTCCCTCCACGCTGGGTGGGCTGTCCCTCCACCCTGCTTTTCCTCCCCCTTCATGGGTCATGCCAACCACCTAGTCAGTCCCAGTGAGAACCTGGATTCCTCAGATGCTGGTGCAGGATTCACCCACTGTTTTTGTTCTGCTCGGTGGCAGCCTTCAACTGTAGCTGTATCTAGTTGGCCATCTGGCCCCAGAAATGCTCTTTTTTCTAGATTTTGAGTTATCAGTTGGGGCCCCATCTTAAAACAAAACAAAACAAAAAACAACAAAAAACCTGGTGCTAATACCTATAGCAGAAGACTTTCTAAAACAGATTTTTCTACTTTAACTTGCCATTTTCTTCCGGCCAGAAAAGCTGAGACCTCAGCACTTTGCAGGAAGGAAATAGGTCTCTAGTGCATCACGGAGATGTGGGGGACAGAGGGCTCAGTGAGTGCACATGGTTTCAATAGGGTGATGTCATGTGGCACAGCAATGTCCCCTGAACCTATGCTGCGTTGGTTTTTAACAGTATCATCAAACAACACATCTAACAGGACTCTTCAGGTTAAAAAAAATCCGGCTCAAACTGGATTAGAAAAGGAAGAGGGGAATTAATTGTCTGCAGGCATGGCAGATCCAGGGGCCCCAGATGGCATGAGGACTCACCCTGTTCCTTTTCTCACTCACTATATTGGTTTCATTTTCTAAGATGCCTTATACTCAGCAGGCTCTCTCCATGCAATGACAAAAGGTGGCCTCTAGCAGCTCTAGGCACACAGCCTCCCAGCTCAGCACCCTCACCAGAGAAAGCACAGATCTAGCAAACAATTAGAGGATGGCTTCATTTAATTGCATTAGGTTATGTGACCATCTCTGCACTCATTCCCATGATTGGATGTGAAGACTATTCCTAGAACTGGTCTGTGGGTCTGTACCATCCTTACCACATGGTCTGAGAGTAGGGAAGGGGTGAGGTCCCCAAACAAGATGATGACGGCACACCTGGAAGAAGGGGACTGCTTGCTGGGCAGTGAAGAGGTGTCTTTCACATTAAGGCTGAGAAATGGAAAATTAATCGTGGTCCAGGTGGTCCAAGTGAGGCTCAAGAGGAAATTCTCCCTACCGCCTAGTCAACTGGAACTCCCCTGAGGTTGGTGCTCAATGAAACTTTGTTAAATATGTTAAATGAAATAATTATTCAAGAAAGCAGAAGACAGTAAATTGTCATCTGTAAGGCAAAATTGCAAACTACTGGAAATAGGCACAGGGGCTGACTGCCTTCCATCTGACTGGTTTGAAAACCAAATGATTTGACACATGGGATCCTTGGAGAGATGAGGTGCCACAGAGTTGGGCAGAGTTAGGCAAGGTTCCCACAAGATCTGCTGCAACCAAGCACTGAAAACCCAGACTGATCCAGCCTTGCTCCCTGTCCTGATATCTGCCAGCACTACTGGGCAGAGGAAGGGCTCCTGTGTTACAGGCAGCTCCCCCATGGGCCCCTGGGTTGTCCTGACAAAGGAAAGGATGGCAGCATTCGCAGAGGCTGCCTGCCAGTGCTCACAGTTGTTCTGGGCAGATAACTCCGTCCTGACAAGCTTGACTTGCCCTAGAGTCTCTCCAAAGCAAGGACTGTGGCTGCAGGAAGGAGGGACATGGCTGCTGTGGACACCCTGAGGGCATTGTTCTTAAGTGATCTGTGGACAAGCAGATTTAGTCCTTTAAACTCTGCCTTTACCTGTGGGCTGCTATTTCCCGTCCATAGCCCTTCTCCACCACTGTGGTTCCACTTAGGTGACTGCAGACCTAAAGCCCTACTGGGAGAATTGCATTTTCCAGCTTTCCTCTTCCAGCCTGCAATTGTCTTAAAAAATAACACTAGGTGCAGCCCCGAATGGATGGTGTATAGGCTCCCAGGTCACTAAAAAGTGGGTCCTAAACCATAGCTGTCTTTATGCCAGCTGTGTGTCTTTGGGAGAGAGGCTTACATTTTTGTTCCAATCTTTTTTTTGTTTTCTGATAAGCTTTTTATTTCAGAATAGTTTAGATTTACAGAAAAACTGCCAATACACCACAGAAAGCTCAACTGTCCCCATTATTGACAACCTACATCAGTATGACATATCTGTTACGTAGCAGGACGAGCCGCAGACAAAACTCCTCAGACACTGAGTTAAAGAAGGAAGGGGTTTATTCGGCCAGGGGACATCGGCAAGACTCCTGTTTCAAGACCTGAGCTCCCTGAGTGAGCAATTCCTGCCCCTTTTAAGGGCTCACAACTCTAAGGGGGTGCATGTGAGGGGGTCGTGATTGATTGAGCAAGCAGGGGGTACGTGACTGGGGGCTGCATGCACCAGTAATTAGATTGGAACAAAACAGGATAGGGATTTTCACAGTGCATTTCTATACAAGATCTGTAATCTATAGATAACGTAACTGATTAGATCGGGGTCGACCTTTAACTACCAGGCCCAGGGTGCGGCGCTGGGCTGACTGCCTGTGGATTTCATTTCTGCCTTTTAGTTTTTACTTCTTTTTTTCTTTGGAGGCAGAATTGAGCATAAGACGATATGAGGGGTGGTCTCCTCCCTTATTTACTATTAATACATCAATATTGATGCATTCTCATTAACTAAGGTCCAAACCTCATGCAGAGTTCCTTATTTTCTCCTCCCTAATGTCCCTTTTCTCCTGCAGGTGCCCATCCAGGACCCCACATGACAGCTAGTCATGATGTCTCCTTGAGAACCTCTTGGCTGTGACAGTTTCTCTGACTGTCCTTGTTTTTGATAACCTTGACAGTTTTGAGGAGGTCTGGTCAGGGTTTTTGTAGAATATCCTTCAGTTGGGATTCATCCAATGTCTTTCTCATTGTTAGACAGGGAACATGGGGAGACTTGTTCTATTTTCTGATGGCTGACATGTAGTGAGTGTCTGCTCTGAGCCAGCACAGTGCTAATCACTGCCCCTGGATGATCTCATTTAATCATTACAAAACAAATACCATGCAGATATCCTGATTAAGCCCATTTTACAGATGTGAAAAGCAAAGCACATCAAGGACTAGTACCTTTGCTAAGGCCCGACATTTGGGAAGATGGATGGCTGGTGGTGTTCCTCGGAGTCTAGAGAGAACCAGAGATCAGGGATGCCAAATCCTCCTAGCATGCGGGCTAGGATGGAATCTTGATCATAACAAACTTGCCAACTATTTGTGGCAGGTCTATGAGCTCTAGTTTTAAATTTTGTCAGCTCCTACTGGCTTGAGCAAGATATTTGATTCGAGGCCTGTAGCTTCCTAGGCCTGGCAACCTCCCATCACAGAAGGCCCTCCAAGCCCAGCGAGCCTGGAGCTCTGTGGGCAAGACGGTGTAGATGCAGCAAGCCTGGGTAGGGATGGCCTGACGAGTCCCGCCCCAAGTATAAAAGGAATTTGCAGGAGAGCTGGAAGGGCAGAGGAGTTCGGAATTTAAGTGGGAGTGAGGTCTAGTGTGGGCAGAAGGCGGCAACGGAGGGGAAGCAAGGCAGCCTCTGGCCGTTTCCCGCAAAGGGTGGGTGAACCCAGCCAGTCTGCAGCAGATATTCAGCCACTGCCCCTGCCCCCAGCCCACTCATTGGCTCGTGGCTTCATCGTGCTGTGGGGTCCTGTAAACTACATTTCTCCTTTGGGTCGTGACAACAGTCAGGAGGCTGCAGGGCTCCTTTCTGTTTGGATGCCCCCAACTGTGGGCTCCAAGCTCTACTTCTTTCAACATCCCAAAGCCAGCCTCGGGGGCCTGTCAGGCTCCTGTACACACTGGGCCACGCCCCCTGCTCTGTCCTCCCAGTTTCTAGATTCTGATGGCTAACAATAAACATTTGCTAGTTTAATGTTGCCCTCAATTCAGTCTTTTTTTTTTTTTTTGACAGAGTCTCACTGTCACCTAGGCTGGAGTGCAGTGGTGTGATCATGGCTCACTGCAGCCTCCACCACCCAGTTTCAAGTGATCCTCCTGCCTCCACCTCCCCAGTAGCTGGGACTACACACAGTCTCACACCACCATGCCTGGGTAATTTTTGTATTTTTTGTAGAGATGGGATTTTACCATGTCACCCAGGCTAATCTGGAACTCCTGGGCTCAAGTGATCCTCCCGCCTTGGCCTCCCAAAGTGCTGGGATTACAGGTCTGAGCCACCGCACCCAGCCCATTCAGTCATTTGTGTGCCACCGTATGGATGGTTTCCAAATCCTACACCGCAAGTCAACTCTTTCTTTTACATATAAACATTTTAAAATTTAAATGTATGTATTTTTAAGGGGTATTTTGTAGTTTTATTATCAGTGAAAAACCGATGTCACTTGTCTTAATGTTTAAAAAATGCATGACAATTAAACAAGTGTTTGTCCTTGTACCACCTAAAATGTCCCTCCCACCATCCATGATGGAGTAACAGCCTCTGCAAAACCCTGGAGTATTCATTCAAATGGTATTTATTGAGGACCTGTGGATGCAAATGCTTTTGTAATTGCTCTGAGGAGTTTTACAAAGGTGACCCAGACCCTGAGCCACAGTAAAGGGGGCTTTCAAGCCTTCCTCCCCCACATCCTTTCCACCCACAATGACCACTCAAACGCCGGGCTTGGAATCCTTTGAAATGCCTGGTGGAGCTGGCTCCGTCCCTAATGCGTACGGCTGGTGTGAGGAACTGGGGACACCGGGGAGAACACAGAGCTGAACTTGAATTACTCACATCACACATTAGCTGAAAACCCCAGAAGTTTAACAGGACATTATTTATTGTAATTTATGGAAATATATTAGAGAATTTCCCAATGTAACTGAAAAGGTTTAAATGATATTCAAAGGAGAATATTTAATGACATGTTAGAAGGTACTATATTTGAGAGCTATTTGTTAAAGTGCTCCCAATTTTGACAAACATTTGCAGAAGTGTTTTTTTTTTTTCCCAATCTTGAGGGAACAGATATAATAACATGGGTAAAAACTTTGAGTAATATTCACAAATGACACTGGGAAAAATAAGAATTCAGCAGCATCTGACGTATTTTCTCTCGCTTGCGTAATAAATCAGGCATCACTGGCTTATGTACATAATTATCAGGCCTCATCTTTATAAAACCAATAAAGAATGTTAAATCAAGAATTTGTGTTAGAATGTTAAGTTAAACAGATGGCAAAGACTTACTAGTGCTGATTCATCTAATAAAAAAAATCTCAGGATAAATTCATCTAATTTCATAAAATCAAAGCAAATAGAGTAAGTGCTTTACCATTTTCTTTTGGGAATATATATATGTGTGTATATATGTATGTGTGTGCGTATATTGCATTTAGTACATTTACAATGCTGTGAAATCATAATCGCTACCCACTTCCAGAACTTCTTTATCATCCTAAACAGAGGCTCTGTGCCCACTAAACAATAACCCCCATTTTTTCTCTTTCCCCAGCCACTAATCATCTCTATCCTTGCTTCTGTCTCTGTGAATTTGCCAATTTTAGTTACCTTACATAAGAGGAATCATACAATAGTTGTCGTTTTGTGTCTGTCTTATTCCACTTATAATATCTCCAAGGTTCATGCATGTGGCAGCATGGATCTGCATTTCATTCCTTTTTAGAACTGAATAATATTCCACTGTATGGCTATGTCATATTTTGGTTGTCTTTCTATCTATTGAAGGGCATTTGGGTTCCACCTTTTGATTACTGTGAATAATGCAGCCATGAATATGGGTATACAGGTGCCCGTTTGAGTCCCTGCTTTTAATTTTCATGGCTATATCCCTGGGAGCGAAATTGCTGTGTCATATGGTTATTCAATGTTTAACTTTTTTGGGAGCCCTTTTGTCATACTTTTATGTTAAATGTATCCTTTGGAAATTGAATTTATCTGTACAGTTATGAGGCACCGTCCTTTTTAAATTTTATTTTAAAATCCAGAAGCATTTGATCACCCACTAATATCTACTGAGCCCCTCCTGATTGCTAGGCTGGGTTCTAGATGCGGGGACTATATAGAGAACAAAACACAGCCCTTGTTCTCATGGAACTTACATTCTAATGTGGGAAACAGAAAGCAAGCATGTGAATCTATGATGTCAGAGTAAGAAAGTCCTAGGAGGACACAGAACACGAGAGGGCGATGGAGAGTCTCCCTGAGCTCCTGTCATCACTGGGTGGCTGGGGAGGGCTCCTGCAGGGAGGCATTTGAGCAGAAACCTCCACTGAGTGAGGAAGCCATGGTGGGCAAAGCTGGAAGGAAAATATCCCTAGCAGGAGGCACAGCAAGTGCAAAGGCTTGGCAGAATCCTAGAGCAGCCGGAAGCCCTGTGGCTGCAGCCCTGTGAGGGAGGGTAATTAGGGGGAAGCTGGCTGGATCACAGAGAGGCTCCTCAGCTATATCACTCAGTTCTCACATTGCTATAAAGAAGTACCTGAGGCCAGGCACAGTGGCTCATGCCTGTAATCCCAGCACTTTGGGAGGCTGAGACAGGAGGATCACCGGAGGTCAGGAATTTGAGACTAGCCTGGCCAACATGGCGAAACCCCATCTCTACTAAAAATACAAAAATTAACTGGGCATGGTGGTGCATGCCTGTGATCCCAGCTTCTGGCGGGTGGTGGGGGCTGAGGCAGGAGAATCACTTGAACCTGGGAGATGGAAGTTGCAGGAAGCTGAGATGCCACTGCACTCCAGCCTGGGTAACAGAGGGAGACCCTGTTTCAAAAAAAAAAAAAAAGAGAGAAGTATCTGATACTGAGTAATTTTTTTTTTTTTTTCTTTTTGAGACGGAGTCTCGCTCTGTCACCCAGGCTGGAGTGCAGTGGCGCAATCTCGGCTCACTGCAACCTCTGCCTCTCAGGTTCAGGCAATTCTCCTGCCTCACACTCCTGAGTAGCTGGGATTACAGGCACCCGCTACCATGCCTGGCTAATTTTTTAAATATTTTTAGTAGAGATGAGGTTTCACCATGTTAGCCAGGATGGTCTGCAATCTCCTGACTCCTTGATCCGCCCACCTCACCTCCCAGAGTGCTGGGATTATAGGCGTGAGCCACTGCACCTGGCCGAGACTGGGTAATTTACAAGAGAGGTTTCATTGCCCATGTCTCCACAGGCTGTAGAGGCAGCGTGGCAGCTTCTGCTTCTGAGGAGGCCTCAGGGAGCTTCCAATCACAGCGGAAGGCAAAGTGGGAGCAGGCGTCTTACATGACAGGAGCAGGACCAAGGGGGTGGGGGAGGTGCTGCACACTTTTAAACAACCAGATCTCAGGGAAACTCACCCACTGTCAGACCAGCACCAAGGGGGAAATTTGCCCCCATTATTCAATCACTTCCCACTAGGCCCCAGCTGGGGATTACGGTTCGACGTGAGATTTGGGTGGGGACACAGATCGACATGAGATTTGGGTGGGGACACAGATCCAAACCGTATCATCAGCTATGTGAGAACTCTGGGTTTCTGGTTGAGGGCAATGGCAGACCCTTGCCAGGTTTTGTGCTGGCAATGAGAGGATCTGGTTTCTATTTTGAAAGAGATCCTTCTACCTGTTGGTGAAAATGGTTTGGGAGGGTGGAGAGTAGAAACAGGGAGGCCCACTTGCTCTCTGTAGGGGACAGCACCCCGAGAAGGCATTTCTTCCAGGCTTAGGGAGCCAGTGCACGAATAGCAGGTTGAAACCGGCATTTCAATCTGACATTGAGGTTGCTTTCCAGGAAATTACACTCTTTCAGTGCCTACATTAGAAGGGCTGTGTAGGCCGTTCGCCTTGCCTTTTCAATTTCTCATCAAGCTCATTGCCCAGTGTACTCCTGTGATTACAGACAAATGAGCAGAGGAGGAACAAATGGCATCCACATCTTTGCCAGCATCTCGGCAGCTGAGTCCTCCCCATGCACAAAAGATGCTAAAGAGGACATCTAGGTCAAGATGCTCCTCTCTAAGCTAGGACCCAGGAAAAACAGTCTGTAAAATTAAGTGAATGCCTTCTTTCTGTGAGCTTCTTTCATCCTATTTGAAGAAAACCAAATGTGAAAGAAGAATTAACGAAGAAATCTGAAAGACCTCCCGTACGGAACTCTGGGGTGGTAACCAAACCCAACTTCTAACCTTAACACGAAGGGTGTCGTGGATGTAATAACAAAAACAAAACAAAACAAAACAAAACTAGATTTTCAAGTACTTTGTTTATCTAGGTTTACAAACTTAGGAGTTACATGTTCCTAATTAAAATGTATTGGTGGAGGAGAAGAAGAGAATAGAAGAGGAAAATATCAGTTGTTCCATTTTGAGTATATGTCTCTCTTGATTAGTGAAGGGTTGTTTCCAAATTTAACATAAGATGTTGGTGATCTGACATTTAACATTTGAAGTTACTGAGAGTAACTTATTTCCCCAAATTCAATAATGCCAAGAAGCACAATTAAGCTGATTAACTCCATGGAATGGGCTGTCTGTGCTGTTAAATCCGTTTTGGGGATGGTGACCTCTGACACCACACTCTGGCATCAGTATTGATGACTTCGTACATTTCCTGGCCTTCCTTACATTGGGGAAGTCATGTAACCACAGAAGTAGTATCTATTTTTCTTACATGTTAAATCCCATCCCAAATCATATGGGAATAGCAAAACGACAGTGCAAACTATAATCCAAACAAGATAAAGTGGCAACAGTGGACCAGGAAGTCTTGAAAGTCAAAAGGCAAATAAAATCAGCCACTCAGAGAAACAAAGCCAGAGCAAACACAGGCAAAGGGCCGGCAAGGGCAGGAAACAAGTCCAGACCTAAAGACCTGGCAGGCGGGAGGGTGGAGGTGGGGTTCAGGGCCTTTGCCAGGCAGGTTAACTGAGGGTCTTCATTCTGGGAGGAGGCGCTTTCCATCTCTCCACGGTGTCAAGTAGGAGTGACATTTGCCTGAGGCCTAAGTGGGTAGTGAGGGCTCCAGGTCACAAATCCAGTGAGTCAGTGACCTCCAGACAGCCAGGGTGGCTCCCACACCCAGAAAATAAGATCTGTCACCCAGCAGCAGCTGGCCCTGCCCCTCCCCACCATCTCAGAAAGCAGGCAGCAATAAATGGACCAGGCAGGAAACCAGGGCATTTAACACACAAAGATAAGCAAATAATCACACATCAGCAGACACTTGAGGGAAATCAACAGCAGGGTACATGACTCCAAATGCATCCAATTGAAGAACCAAAACCTAAAGAATGGGAATAACCATTTTCTTCAGTTTCTTCAGCAAACTGAAGAAAATGGAGCAACTTTAGGTACTTCGGAGAGATTCAGGTATGTGAAGCATCATCTATGATGTAAATGAATCCACCAGAGATCTAATAAGTTAAAAACGGGATTCTTGAAATACTGTATTAAGCTCCATGCGTTGGCTGAGTAACAGAATGGATATAGCTTGAGGGATTCTTCTAGAATGCACCAACATTTATGTGTAAGTTAGATGAGAGAAAAGTTAAAAGACATAGAGAATGAACCTCCAAGATGGACATCTAGTTAAAGAATCCTGGGAAGGAAGAAAAGAGGGAATGTGGAGAAGGAAATGAAAACAAAAAATCAGTGAAAATTTTCCAGAGTTACAAAAAGACGCATGTTGTCATATTGAAGGTAACCACTGCATTGGGAGGAGGAGAAATGAGGAAAGGCCTGTGCTGGACACGTTGTGCTGAATTTGCAGAAAACCAAGGCTGAGTAGAATACCAAAAGCTCCCAGAAAGAAAAATGAGGTTTCTTGCAAAGAAGCACACTTCAGATTGGCATTAGACTTCTCACTGCCAGTGTCAGATGCTAGGAGACAATATGGGACTTGGCAGTTCTTTTTTTTTTTTTTTTTTTTTTTGAGACGGAGTCTCGCTCTGTCGGCTGGAGTGCAGTGGCCGGATCGTGGGGTTCACACCATTCTCCTGCCTCAGCCTCCCGAGTAGCTGGGACTACAGTCGCCCGCCACCTCGCCTGGCTAGTTTTTTTTTTTTTTTTTTTATTTCTTAGTAGAGACGGGGTTTAACTGTGTTAACCAGGATGGTCTCGATCTCCTGACCTCGTGATCCACCCATCTCGGCCTGCCAAAGTGCTGGGATTATAGGCTTGAGCCACCGCGCCCGGCTGGGTCTTGGCAGTTCTAAGGGAAGCTGCCTTGCACATAGAATCTTGTGCTGAGCCGAAATCACATTCAGGTTGGAGGGTAAAATGGAACCCTTGCAGAGAGGCAAGGACCCAAAAAGCTTTGCCTTCCAGAGATACTCTGAGGATGACCTGAGTATGTCCTCAAGCACCATGATAGTAAATCCAAAATTAGTACATGTTTGCAGCACAATTCAAATAATGCAGACATGTACAAAGTGGAAAGTGAATTTCCTCCTTTACCTCCCACCCCCAAGATAGTCACTGTTTGTAACATCACAATGTGGAACACATTCTTCCAGATATTGTATGTGTGTGTGTGTGTGCATATAACACACATCTTTGCAGAAAGACCACATTCTACATGATGTTGCAGAGCTACTTTTGTAACTGAAAATTTTACTGTGGCAAACCGTCCGGTCTCCTTACGTGCATAACTCCTTGTTCATGGTAAATTTCACATGGGCTTCTGTGCCCTGGAGGGCCCTAATTTATTTCACCAGTCCTATTAAAAATGTTTAGATTGCTTTTATGTTTCACTACTAAACGAACACTGCAGTGAATATCCCTTGGATTTTTATCTGTGCATACAAGCTAGTATTTATGCAAGGTAAACCTCCAGAATTGGAATAATTGCTAGATTAAAGGAAATGGCCAATTTAAAATGTGATATATCTTACTAACTCTTCCTCCAACATAATAATAGTAACCATTTATTATTTATTTATTTTTTAAAAGTATAAATAGGCTGGCGCACAGTGGCATGATCACAGGTCACTGCCGCCTGGAACTCCCAGGCTCAAGCGATCCTCCCGCCTTAGCCTCCCCAGTAGCTACGAGCACAGGCCCACGCCACGCCACCGTGGGAGGCTAATCTTTATTTTTAGCAGACACGGGGTCTCACTAAGTTGCTCAGGCTGGTCTCAAACTCGTGGAGTGAAGCAACCCTCGGACCTTGACCTCCCAAAGTGCTGGGATTACAGATGTGAGCCACTGTGCCCGGCCCATTTATTCTTTAGATGACTGAGCTGGGCATTCAGCTCATCCAGGGATGGGTGTGTTTGTGTGCAGGGGAAGGGGTGTTGGTACCGGAGCTTCTGAATCCTACAAGTGTTGGACACGGGACTAAACAACAGGGTTGGGCGTCCTGCCTGGGCTGTGAAGTTTCTCCTACAGATGGCGCTGTTGCCTCGCGCCTGTCACTCAGGCCGAGGGGCCCAGCGGTAATTATAAGACAAAAAGAAATTAAGCAGCGCGCAAGCGGTCTGCGCATTTTTATGTTTATGACGAGACGACCCAAATCTATGTTTCCTCACCTTCCTGGCTGTACAACTCAGATAACTTTGTGATCCACTTTTCTTCAGAAGGAAGAAAGAAAAGATTCTATTTGACCGTCTTTTCTGAAATCCTTAGAAATTCACCCTTTGAACGTCAGTCTTTGAGAACTTCCATCAATGTGCATCCAGTGAGTATGTTTCAAGAGAAGAAATAATTTTGATTTTAGCTCAGTATTTTGTTTTTCATTCTATTTCTTCTAAAAACAAAAACAAAAACCTCTTGATCCAAAGGAAACACATGGAGAATGGAGAATTCCACAGTAGCCTTGCCGCATGACAGGGTCTGGATGGCCCTGCCTCTGGGCTCCAGGCCCCCAGTGTTTGGTTCCAGGGCTTCTGCCCAGCGGTGATGGGGCTGGGAGACTCGACTCACTGGGTTGGGAGAGCAGTGGGTGTCTCCTGGGCAGGAGAGCCTCATCCCCGTGCGCACCCACACTGGAGCCTTCTAGGTGTGTGTACTCGAGGGTGTTCAGTACACCTCATGCATTCAAGTGACAGACTCGAGCTGGTAAGGACCTGGAGTGCCTTTCTACCCAGGCAGAAATTGGGGATAAAGTGAGAGCGGTTGACAGTCAGGCTTCCTGGACTGTAACTACCAGGTTCAGAACATGCTTGGAATTAGGATTTGAATGTAAGTTGTAAAGATGGCCCTCTCTGCCCATTTGAAATGAGCACAGGCCGTGTTGCAGGTCTCTGATTCAGAGACCGGCTTCCTCTGTGGAGGAGGCCAGAAGCAGCTGCGGAGGGCTCAGCAGAGGCCTTGGCACTCACAGACTTTCATCTCCTGCATCTTTTTAGGCCTGGAGGGCACCCACATGCTCCTCTCCGCACAGAGGTTCCAGGAGGTGGTGACCTTGATGAATCCCAGTCAAGATTTTGAATAATTTAGGAGTAACACAACCCAGTCAGAGAATGCTTTCCCAGACAACAGACAGGCTGCCATTCTTCCAAGTGTCCCTAAATGGGCATCAGATGTAGGAAGACTGGTGGGCACGGCAGCAGAGGGCTTTCTTCTTGGCGTTATTAAAAGCTGACATGCTTCTTTGTGTGAGTTGCTTGTTCCACTGACATAGAATTGTTTTGTTGTTACTGTAGCTTTAATGTACACATAAGCAAAGCAAGCTCTTTGGGTACCATGAAAACGTGATGGTGGATATTTCTGTGTGTCTTGAGCATAAATTGTGAGAAAACCAAACAGATTTTAAAGGGTATGGGGGGAATGGCAGGGAGATCTGGGTGTTAGCAGAAGAATGGACTGTGGCTGGCGGTTCTGAATAGTCACTGCCATACGTCCCAGGCCACGTTTAGCGTGCAGTGATTATGGCAAAGGTGGGAACTTGAAGGGGTGACCTGGTAGCATTATGCTAGGACCTGAGCGGCAGCGGTCCTGGGCTGGACAGAGGAGCCTGGCTCTAGTGGAGGATCTTGGGCAGGGGTCAGGGAGCAAATGCCTTGGGGTCATGCCCCAGCATGACCAGAGGTCAAGAGCTAAGTGATATCTGGGACCCAAGAGGTCAAGGCAAAGGGCTGCCTGCTAGGGTTTAATGTTGGCCAGAAGCAAACTCAAGGCTTGGGAGGCAGGTAAGCAAAGCGGGAAGGAATGGGTCGGGGAGGAATCAGGTAACAAGAACTTGGTGGAAGCTTAGTGAGAAAGCATGTGAGGTGAAGAGGGAGGGATTCGTATTGCAGGCTTCATTTCATGGTCAGGTGCCATGTGGATGGGGTGCGTGGGAGGCCTCACATGGGTTTCTCCTGCTGGCAGCAAGGGCTCTATCCTGTGCTCAACCCTGGGGACGCTGGACAGCTTTGAGGAGGTCACAGAACCAGGCCAGTGTTCGAACTCAGGAGCCGAATGCGGAGCCTGTGCTCGTAGGTGTCGCTAATTCCACTCCTGCTTCCTGTGTCCTGTGAGCTTAAGTGACGTGCTTTAGGCAGCACGGAATCTGGGGCGTCTGGATTCCCACCCAGGCGTGTCAGATGCCCCAGCCCAGCCTCCTCGACTCAGCCATGCTGCTGTGCCTCCGACTCTGGATCCTAGGCCAAGAGACAGAGGTTCTAACCCCCTTCTCCTCCGAGGTGGCTGTCTTAGTTAACAGCTTTCTTGCCATCCGCCCTTTCCCATCTCCACCCACCCCAAGTCCCTTCCTTTCTACCTGTGAAATGTCTACTGGTCTCAGCCTCCCCCCCCAAGTGCCCCTTCCCTTCCAGCTGTCATCAGGCCCATGTGACTCCTAGGACTCACTCTCTGCCTGCCCTACCTACTTCCAACTATCTCTGCCACCTGCTACTACCCTCCCCCAGTCCATCCTGCCCTGTGAATATCAGGGCCTTTCTAAAGCAGTGATGGAAGCTGAACATGCCCTGCTGGAAAGGCAGTGATGGCTTCCCCTTATCCTAACTCCCTAACTCTGCAGCCTGGATCTCACTTCCTCTCTGAATCTCATGGTCCAGCTCTTGTGGTGCGAGCTCCTTGGAGCCACATAGAAGGATTCCAAGGCCAGGGCAGGGCTTCCTGGAGCCTAGGGCCGTGATTGACTAGTAATGCCTCCAGGGGCACCTCCAGGAGGGCAGGGCTTCCTGGAGCCTAGGGCCGTGATTGATTAGTAATGCCTCCAGGGGCACCTCCAGGAGGGCAGGGCTTCCTGGAGCCTAGGGCCGTGATTGACTAGTAATGCCTCCAGGGGCACCTCCAGGAGGGCAGGGCTTCCTGGAGCCTAGGGCCGTGATTGATTAGTAATGCCTCCAGGGGCACCTCCAGGAGGGCTAAGCCGGTAAGCCGGGGTGTTTTCTTTTCTCTCTCTCTCTGTCTCTCTCTCTCTCTGGCAACTTGTGGTCACTTCAGCATACTATATGGTACTATATGGTTTTGGGAGCCTGAGTTTTGAACGTCCCTTTCATTTCACGGGATATTTTACCCTCTTTGGGTCACTTTGCAAACTCTTAATTGTCCTTCAAGACTCTTCTCTGCAGAAGTCACTCCTTTGAGGTTTTAACAGACCCCACCAGCCATGTTACCCCAGTTGCTGCCATAAACCCTTGGACATCTCTCTGGGCCTTCAATTCACGCCCTGTAATCCTGAGCATACTCCTCCCCGACCCTTTCCCTGCCTGCCGTTTACTGTGGGTTTCTGAAAACACAGAGGGTTTTAGAAATTGCATATTCCCAGTAACTGGCACATAATCAATATTCAAAAATGAGTGTTGAGTTTTGGAAATCTACATCCTTTATATCTGCCTTTAAAATCAGCTGAGGAGAGCACGAGTAAATGGAGTTCTTATTTAACTGTATAAATGAATTCTTTTACCTGCTCAACTTTCATGAAAGAGTAAGGCTGAGGAATCAAAATACAAAGATAGCAGGATTCAGTTAAGGAAAAGAAATTAACTTCCAGGTTGCTTCTGAATTAGCTTTGCTTCAGTTTGCACATAGTTACAAAGCACCTACTGTGTGCTGGACAGTCATGGATTCCCCTGTGCATCTACCCCTACTTAGTGTCTTGGATGACGAGAATCAGTCTCAGGATTCCAGTGAGATGGGGGTGCCGAGGCATAGGTTTGAGAACTTAATAAGTGCATCAACAGATGGAGAAATTTATCCACCCCTTCAAGCCTTGATTCGCTCATGTGCGAAGTGAGGAGACCAAGTCACTCATGGCTCCCATTCATTTACCGACATGCACTCTTTCTCCCCTTGGTAAGCATTTTTGATGGATCAGCCCCATTCATACTCACAAGAAACCCACAGGGAAGGCACTAGGAGTTTTCCCATCTTAGAGACAGAGAGGCTGAGGCTCAAGTTGTTAGAGAAGCTGCTATATCCACTGCTATATCAGAAGTCAGCTTCTGAGATCCAATAAAATGCAGCATGGAAAGTAGCTTAGAAAACCACCCAAAGCCATCATACTTCATTCACTCTGCAAGTGGCTGTCAGCCAGCTTTCCTCGGTCAGGGATCAGGTCCCCAAGTGCTGAACCCGAGGATGGAGCAGCACAGAGCGCAGACAAGCCTGGGCACTGGGGGAAGCTGCAGGCCAGTGGGTCCTGTGGGAAACAGATGTTCATCAAGTATTCACACCAGTTCAACTCTCATGACCCCCTGTCTATTTGCTGTAGTATTTACCACATTCTGCCTTATCATGTACTTAATGCTGTGCACATCTGTCTCCCTTATAAGACAGGAAGGTTTGGAAACAAGGGCCATATGCTTTTCGTCTGTCCCAGTGCCTGGCATGGTGCTTTGTAGAGCAGACCGAATATAATTTCAGAAAGAATCAGATGACGAATTTAACTCCATCACTACAGCCGTGGTTTTCAGGTACGTTCAGGGATGCACAGCTCCTTCAGGAATTAAATCAATACCACATACATCCACTGAGCACCGGCTCTGTGCCAGACTCTAGGGCATGCTGGGAGGTGAGTGTCGTGTCATCACCCCTGACCCTGGAAGAGACATCAACCAAATGCTGGGTGTGTGTGTGTGTGTGTGTGTGTGTGTGAATTTTGAGGCATTGCTCTTTCTGAGTCCTTACATGAATTCTTGTCCCAGGCATCCATGCAAAAGCTTCCACTGATTTTGCACATAGCACACTGACAGCTGCATCATGGGTGCCAGATTTTGTAGCTGCTAAGGGGAGGCTGCTGGGAGGAGGAGCAGGGAGGTGGCAGGTGATGCAGGGAGAGAAGGATGGAGCTGCACCCTGGCTTGCTCCCCGCTGCAGTGACTGGTACATTTCCCTGCTTCACAGCTCACCCAGATGCAGTCACTTAACTCTATGGTAGATCTTGCAGCAGGACAGATCAGGAGGATCCCAGGCCAGACCCTGGTCTTTCTTCTTGTGCTCCAGATAATTTGCCATCCCGCAGAACTGCTGGGTGGGGCTGCACGCCGTGCTGACCAGAGTGAGGGCTTGATTCTGAGTCCAAGTTATCAGAGTGCAGCCTTGTCTGTGACAGCATTGCTGTGTGACTTTGCGTAGGTTACTTAATTTCCCTGTGTTGCAATGTCTCATCTGTAAAGTGGGATAGAAGAATAATCCCACCTTCTGGGGTTATGGAGAGGGTCACATAAAGGCATCTGTGCCGTGAGCTTAGCATGGTGCTGGCAGGCATCCCAGGGCTCGGCTCGTGCTGGATGCCGCCCTTGCTGTTTTATCAAGGGCTGTTCAACCCGCTAGCAGCACCAACCAGCCCATCAACCCCACACCTAGCCTGCTCTCACAACTGCTTGGGGAACTTTTACAAGAGACAAATTTTCTGCTATGCAGCCATGATAAAAAAAAAAAAAAGGAAATAGATGTCCATGTGCTGATGTGGAACAGTTTCCAAGATACATAGTGAGGAAGCACAGTGCTCTGCAATGTGCAGTCAGCTTCAATTTGTGTAAAATGCTGGAGAGATTTACACACATGCTTGTGTGTGCTCAAAATATTTCTCAGAGGACCCACAGGGAACTTGCTACAAAAGGGGCCTTTAGAAAAGAAATAAGTGTTTGGGTATTGGGATTGTGGGGACAACTTTATATATTGTTTGGATTTTACTTTTTTTGTTTGTTTGTTTGTTTGTTTTTTGAGACGGAGTTTCACTCTTGTCGCCCAGGCTGGAGTGCAATGGTACAATCTCGGCTCTCTGCAACCTCTGCCTCCTGGGTTCAAGCGATTCTCCTGCCTCAGCCTCTCAAGTAGCTGGGATTACAGGCACATGCCACCACGCCTGACTAATTTTTGTATTTTTAATAGAGACGAGGTTTTGCCAGGTTGGCCAGGCTGGTCTCGAACTCCTCACCTCAGGTGATCCATCCACCTTGGCCTCCCAAAGTGCTAGGATTGCAGGCATTACCGTATTTTATTTCTTAAATGACAAAAGAGTCCATCTCCATCTGAATACACATTCCTGGACCCTGTTTCTAGTCTTCTGATCTCATAGTTTTCAAGTGGAATCTGGAAATATATACCTTTGTGGTGTTTCCTAAGTGCTGTATGTGATCCACTAGATTTTGGAACGTCTGCTGTAGAGTGAGAAGGACAGCCTGGATGGCTGCTAATCAGTACCACCCCAGCATGTGGCAGGCCACAAGTCTGTGTTTGCCCAACTGATGTGAGTTATGGAAGGGAAATGGAGGCAGATGTTTTAGGTTGGCTAATCCTATATCTATTTCTAAGTCCTTTCTCTCTTTTCTGTCTCCTCTTCGGAGGGTGGAAAGTGAAATACCCACTTTCTCAGACTCCTAGGAGTGGCCGTATCTACACATAAGTGTTCTGGGAGGCTGCAGGAAAAGCTTTGGCTTTGGGGAGAAAAATGATATCCAGGGGGGATTGGCTCCAGGACCCCCCGCAAGCACCCAAGTCTGCGGATGTTCAAGTCCCTGATATAAAACGGCGTAGTTTTGCGTATAACCTGTGCATATCCTCCTGTCTGCTTTAAACCATCTCTATGTTACTTGTAATGCCTAATACAATGGAAGTGCTGTGTAAATAGTTGTTATACTACATTATTTAGGGAACGATGACAAGAAAAAAGTCGGTACCTGTTCAGTACAGATACAATTATTTTCTCAAATATTTTTGATCTGCAGTTGATTGAATTCAGGGATGTGGAACTCACAGACATGAATTTAGATGGATTTTCCTTTCCGTTTCCCTCTTATCTTGAACTCCTCCACGGTATCTGGAGCTTTGGCAGCCATTTTGCACTCATGAAGAAAAGTCCGAGGGAAATTGTGGAGACCTCAGCCGTGGTCGCATTAGACCCCTCAAATGAAGCATCAGCCACCTTCCCAGACTTCTTGTCCTGTAGGTGAAAGGAACCATTTTTTATTGAGGTCGGTCAAGTTTTCTGTTATTTCCAGCTAAAAGGGACCTAAGATATAGGCACTGAACTAGGGATGCGAGAGACTTGGGTTCCAACCCTGGCTCTGTTTCTGATGGGCTGGGTGGCCTCAGGAAGATTTCTATCCCTTTCTGATCCCCAGTTTAACAACATATAAAACATGTTGAGGCTGGGAGTGGCGGATCATGCCTGCAACCTCAACACTCTGGGGGGTCAAGGCGGGCAGATCACTTGAAGCCAGGAGTTTGAGACCAGCCTGGGCAACACGGTGAAATGCCATCTCTACTAAAAATACAAAAATTAACCAGGTATGGTGGTGTGCACCTGTAGTCCCAGCTACTGGGGAGGCTGAGGTGGGAGGATTGCTTGAAACTGGGAAGCAGAGGCTGCAGTGAGCCGAGGTTGCGCCACTGCCACTCCAGTCTGGGCAAAAGAACTAGACTCTGTCTCAAAAAACAAACAAACAAACAAACAACAACAAACCCATGTTGAACATTATACCTCATTATGACGATGTTGAGCATTTTTTAATATACCAATTGGACATTTGAATATCTTCTTTTGAGAAATGTCTATTCAGAATTTTTGTCCATTTTAAATTGGACTTTTTTTTTTGCTATTGAGTTGACTTCCTTGTAAGATATTCTGGATATTAGCGTCTTATCAGATGCATAGTTTGCAAATGTTTTCTCACATGCTGTCTCTCCACTCTGTTGATTGTTTCCTTTGTTGTATAGCGCTTTTTAGTTGGCTGTAATCCCATTTGCCTGCTTTTGGTTTTGTTTCCTGTGCTGTGAGCTCTTATCCAAAAAATCCTTGCCCAGGCCAATGTCATCAAGCATTTCATGGATGTTTTCTTGTAGTATTCTTATGGTTTTGGGTCTTGCAACACCTAAATCTTTAATCCATTTTGGGTGATTTTTGTATCGGGTGAGAGATAGGGGGTCCAATTTCATTCTGCATGTGACTGGCCAGTTTTCCTGGTACCATTTATTAAGGAGACTGTTCTTTCCCCAGTGAGTATTCTCAGTAAGTTTTGGAAAGGCCACTTAGCCCTAAGTGTATGGAGTTATTTCTGTGTTCTCCGCCCTGTTCCACGGGTGTATGTGTGTGTTTTTACTCCTGGGTCTTTAAGATTGTTGAGAGCTTGGAGCCTGGGTGCTCCAGCTTCTTTGTATCTCACTGTCTTCCTCCCCAAACCCAGTGCCCAACTCATAGCCTGGCACACGTGAAAGGCTCAGCCAATTGTTTGGGTTTGATATACATGTTAATATTGGTAGATCGCTGCATACACTTAAGTGCCGATGTTTCAAGCTGGGGAGGCAGAAGTCTGGGGAAAACAACAGGTTGGAACTTCATTGCAACTCGGAACATGTCTGGCTGGCATATGAATCCATCCACCGTGACGGCTTGGATGAAAATAGTCCACAATGGAGGCTTCGTTCTATTTGAATGTACAGATTAACCAATACTATGACTACTGTTTTCGGAAAGCATCTTGCTGAAACTCTGTGATGATGTGTTTAGGCTTCACAGCTTCCAAACATGATCTTCTAAGTGAAAGAAGATAAATAGCTTCGAAGAAAGGTGTCCCCCCCCCTTTCCTGCCCTTGGAAAACATAACTAGATGATGAATAAAAATGACTCTGGACCTGTCCGTACCACCTGTGAAATGTTCCACTTCTTGAGCGTTTTATGTAACCGGTGTCAGCCTGGCACCGTGCATTAACACCAGAAGTTTCTTGTGATGTTTTCTGGCTGATAATATTTTCCTTCCAAGTTCCCTATAAAATCTAAAGCAATAACCACAGAACAGGGTACTTCTATGCTCTAAAATGTAATTGTCCAATTTTTTAATTAGGTGGGTATCTCCGATTTCCCAGGGGAGTCGATGGGAGGCAGTGTTTTACAACTCATCATTTGGACACCTTAAGTCTGAAGATTGGGTCCAGGTGACAGGACCAACGAGAAACTCCTGCACCAGGAAGGTCGGGGACACAGGCCCGGAACCCCAGCTCGCACGTGGTGCCTGCAGCTCCTTGGTCACAGGATCTCGGGCATCCATCTCTTGCATTTCCCCATCGGTAAAACACGGATGCTGGACTAGATAAGGTTTCCCAACTCAGCACTACTGATGACTTGGGAAGGGTGATTCTTTGTTGGGAGGGGCTGTCCTGTGCCGGTTAGGATGTTTAGCGGCATCCCCAACCTCTACTACCCACTAGATGCTAGTAGCAACCCCCAGTTTGGATAGCTGAAAATGTCTTCAACATTGCCAAATGCCCCTGGAAGGAGAGGGAAAAATGACCTGCAGTTGATGACCTCCTGGCTGTGTCTGATGCATATGGAGGAGATGGTTCAGAGTATTCACACCGTGCATTTCCACTTCTCATGGCTCCTAATTACTCCTAGTGGCTCTGGAGTGGCTCTCCACTTTATGTGCACCTTCCTTCTGAGAGCCTGGAACAAACTTGTCTTTACTCAACTTTACAGTTTTATACGTTTTGTTCACGTATAACTCACATGCAGAAAAGTGCACGTCAAAAGTTTCTATCTCGATGACTTTTCAAAGTGAGCAATCCATGTGGATGTAGCCAGCACCTAAGCCAAGCTGCAGGACAGGAGTCATGCCCCCTCCTTCTCCTCTGCCCCAAGTTAGCCACTAGCCTGACTTCGGAGCCATAGATTAGTTTTGTCTGGTTTGTTGAACTTGGTAAAATGGAGTCATCCTGTATGTGCTATTTATGTGCCTGGCTTCTTTCACTGTACATTACGTTCATGAGATTCATTCATGCTCTGTGCATTTGCAGCCCATTCACTCTCAGAGTGGATGATATTCCATTATCTGATATGCGGCAACTGCATCTTTCATGCCACTGGGGAGGGGCCTTTGGGGTATCTACAGATTGGGGATTATAAGTTGCACTGCTGAGAACATTTGTGTGCATGTATTTTCATGAATATGTGAATGCATTTCTGTTGAATATATACTGAAGAGTGGAGTTGATGGGTCATAGGGCATATACATATTCAGTTTTAGGGGCTGCCAAACAGATACTTCTGGAAATTAATACGAAAAAGACTGAAAACCCTATAGAAAAATCAATAAAAGACTTGAACGGTCACATCGCAAAAGAAGATGCTCAGTTGTTCAATAAACACGGAACGGTGGTGCTTAACCACTTTAGTCATCTAGGAAATGCACATTGAAACTAAGCCATTCTACTGCATCTCCATCAGTGTCTATAAAGAAGGACAAGTTGAGAAGGACATGGAGCAACTAGAAGTTCCATATGCTGTTGGTGGGAGTAGAAATTAGTGCAACCACTTTGGAAAACTGGCAATATCTTCTTTGAGGTTTGTAAGCCACAGAAAGGCACAGGTAAAAACAAACATTTATGATTTGGAATAACTAGGTTTTATATAAGATAGAAAAATTAAACAAAGGATTTGTGCATTGCAAAAAGCTACAAGGAGGTCCAAAGCAGGAAGTTATGCAAAACATAGCATTTGCCCCTGACTGGGAGTGCAGGGAAGACGTGGAAGAACAGAGAGGAAGAGAAGGAGGCTAGGGTTAGGTACCTGCTCAGGAAGGTTGAAGGGAATTCTGGAAGGAGAGGGGCTGGTGTCCTGCTCCTGCTGTCAAACTCTAGAACCTTGTGGGACTGCTGTGATCCCACAGAGAACCTGAAGATGGCTCCCAGTTCCCTATGGCCAGTGCCAAGCTGCAAGGACATTAGGGAGTATCTCCAAGGCTTGTGGGTGGGGTAGGAAGTGAAAGACTAAGAGAGCAGGGACCAGGACCTTTTCAAGGCTGGAGAGGAGGATGCAGGGAGGCTGTGGCAGGGACCACAGGCAGATGCCATGCCAAGGAATGCCCACCAGCCAAAGAGATGGGGTCTAGCACCTGCATACACATGCAGAGACCGGACGGGCAGGGGGCTGATGGATCACCACCCTCCTCTGCCACTTCACCCCCAGACAGGAAGAAGGGGCTGGAGGGTAAAGTAATGTACGACGATTTGCCCAAACAGGACTAGTGAGTAAGATAAAATAAATTCACATTTGACTAAAAATTTGGTGGATTAAACTGAATAGGTCCATAGGTGACAGCTAAAGTGTTCTTCTCTAGGAAGACTGGGGGATTGAGATAAAAGCTCAGTCAATGATAGCAGGCAAAGAAAAATTCACCGTGCGTGCTCGGGCCACTGGCTGTGAATTGCCCATGTCTCTCTTCTACCTGCAGCTCCCAACTGCAGCACAGATGGTCCCCTCCTTCCCTCCCTGTTTTCCTTCTTTATAACAAAGACAACCATGAGCTAGGGACTGGAGACCCAGCGGGCAAGAACACGAACACTGCTCTCTCCCTCACTTCTCTCTCCGGTCTAATGGGAGAAACAGCATCAAAGAGAATGACTACATACACGGAATACTTTTACTGTTGTGTGCAATGAGTGATGCTTTGGAGGTGGTTGTTACAAAGAAGGCATCTCTGAGAAACTTGGAAAGGATGAGGAGGAGGCAATTGTTCCAAGATAGTGAACACCTGGGAGCAAGCTCCAAGGAGTGGGAGTGGCCTGTGCAAAGGCCCTGGGGCAGGGCATGAATAGGATTTTCCAGGGAGTAAAGGAAGTTGATTGTGGCTCAGTACTCTGAAAGGATCATGGGCGGGGGCACAGGCTGGGCATCCCAGAGGGAGGGATTTTGCAGAAATAATGGAAAAACCATTGCAGGGATTTCAGCAACGGGAAAAGCAACCTAATCTGTGTGATAGGCTCCTTCTTCTTGCTGTGATATGGTGACTGTATTAGAGGAGAAGAGTGGAACTGAGGGGCCATTCCAGAGCCTGGAAATAATGGTGGCCTAGACTAAGATGATGGCATTGGAGAGAATGTGCATGGATTTAAGATCTCTTAGAAGCAGAAATATAATAATCATAACATACACTATTATTATAGCCACTACTTGCTGATAACCTACTCTGTGCTGGGCAGTGTGCTAACGGTCTCATATATAATATTCAATTTAACCCCATGTGGTAGATACTCCTTATCATTCATGTTTTGTAGATGAAAAAATGGAGCTTCCTAAAAATTACATTGATACAGGGCAGATGAGCCCCAAAATGGGGCTTAGAGCAAAAGGGTTCTTGGCTTCACCCAGGAAAGAATCTGAGGGTAAGCCGGTGGCAGAAGAAAATGCTTTATTGAGATGGCAGTGTTACATCCCCATGACTGCTCCCACAGAACAGGCCACCTCACAGGCAGTGTGCTCAGAGTAGCAGCTCAGGGCAGTTCTGCAGTCATATTTATACCCACTTTTAAATTTTAATTTAATTTAATTTTTTGAGACAGAGTCCCACTCTGTTGCCCAGACTGGAGTGCAGTGGTGCGATCTCAGGGTCATAGATAGTTTTTGTAAATGCTAAAGCAATATTCAAATTTGTATTACTTTCAGAGAATAAAGAACCACCAGTCCCAACAGCCCTAATACAGTTTTTTTTTGTTTTGTTTTTTCCTGGAGATCAGACTTCAGGAACAGGAATGGAAATGTCCTTTCAGAGAATCTCATGTCTAGAAAGTCCCAGAGAGGGTCAAACCTGAAGTTCTTTCTCCCTGAAACCGGAAGGAAAACCTCAGCTTGGACTTAGGGCCTGCTCTGCCCCTGGAAACATCTCTCTGTTCTCCTGTATGTTGTATTCCCCACTATGTGATGGCCCCTCACATTGGTCAGGGGTACCTAGAACATTGTGTCCCTCACCACCTTCCCAGGGGGTCTGCCCCCTGGAATGCCTGGCTTCACTTTCTACCTTTTCTGTAGAGCTTGCCTTGGCAAAGCCATCCCCAACGCCTCTTCTTCCACATCTCCCGTCTACCCCACTCTCCTCTCCTGCTTTGCCCATGATGATAATCACTAGCATTTATTAAATGGTTGCTTTTTATCAAGAGTTTCTTTTTTATTTTTTAATTTTATTTTTTTTATTTTTGAGACGGAGTCTCGCTCTGTCGCCCAGGCTGGAGTGCAGTGGCCGGCTCTCAGCTCACTGCAAGCTCCGCCTCCTGGGTTCACGCCATTCTCCTGCCTCAGCCTCCTGAGTAGCTGGGACTACAGGCGCCCGCCACCTCGCCCGGCTAGTTTTTTGTATTTTTTAGTAGAGACAGGGTTTCACCGTGTTAGCCAGGATGGTCTCGATCTCCTGACTTCGTGATCCACCCGTCTCAGCCTCCCGAAGTGCTGGGATTACAGGCTTGAGCCACCGCGCCCGGCCTATCAAGAGTTTTGAAAGTGTTGCTTTATTGGGCCCTGCCAATCCCCAACAAGGTAAGAGTTGTCCTGTACATTCTGCTTACAGATATGGAAACTGAGGTTTAGAGAGGTTTCAGGAACTTGGCCAAGTCAGTCGTGCTGGTGAAAGGTAGCCTGGGATTCCAGCCTCCATCTCTTTGGACAGCTGTGTCTCTGTTTCTCTAGCTCCTCCTTGAGGTCAAGGCCTCATTGTCTCAGTAACTTCAACGCTAACAGAGGGCTGGGTGTGTGGGCACCCAGTACACATTTGCTGAGTTGAATTGAGTGCTAGAGAATGTTCTAGTGCATTGGAATGTTTGAGCCGGGCCAGATGCAAACCCAAGGTGTCCCACTGTCATGACCAGACACGGCGGCTGTACCCAGGTATGACAAAATGCTGCTGCTGCAGCTGACGGCAGGAAATCGTGAAGGAACACCTATTTTGTGTCAGACCCTGTGGAAAGCAGTTCACAAAGTCATCTTCTATGGCCTGAACGTGTTCTCCCCAAATTTATATTTTGAATCTTAATCCCTCATGTAATTGGGATTAGTGATTTTATTTTAAAAAGGACCTGGAGAGACTCTTCGGCCCTTCCTCCGCTTGAGAGCGTAGCAAGAATACAGCCATCTAGGAGCCAGGAAGCTGGCCTTCACTGGACATCGAATCTGTGGCATCTGAGTCTTGCACTTCCAGCCCTCACAACTGTGAGAAATACATATTTTATTTTATTTTGTTTTGTTTTGTTATTATTTTTTGAGATGGGGACTCTCTCTGTCACTCAGCCTGGAGTGCAGTGACATGATCATAGTTCACTGCAGCCTCAACCTCTCCGGCTCAAGCGGTCCTCCCTCTTCGGCCTCCCAAAGGGCTGTGATTACAGGTGTGAGTCACCGTGCTCAGCCACGAAATACATTTTTTGTTGTTTATTTGGACTAAGATATCATCTTATTTTATCCTATGAGGGATCTGTTGTAAGCTTCGGTGAAGTGACGGGCCTGGCTGGTGGAGACCAAACCTGGCCATGGGACTTGGGAGCTGGGACTATCAGCATCACCTACCTCCAAGGACCACCAGAGGCCAGATGAGAGGCAGGGGAGGACCCACCCGCAGAGCCCCAGGAGGAACCAACCTGGCTGACGTCTTGATTTTGGACTTTTGGCCTCCAGAACTGGGAGAGAATATATTTCTGTTGTTTTAAGCTGCCCGGTTGGTGGTATTTTGTGAAGGCACCTCTAGGAAATGAACACAGAAGTTCAGGCAGGCCTGACTCGGTCCGTTGGCCTCCTAGGAGGTGAGGCCTGCAGAGCGTCTGTCAGACACACAGTAAATGCTCAGTTAACATTACGGTCTCCCCACATTATAACCATGGCTTGGCCTTTTCTGCTGAGAGTCTAGGCAGAGGTCTTCCCTCGAGATACTCTCTCTGCTGAAAGGAGGGTCTGGGAATTCTTCCACCATGACATGAGACATATTTAGCTTCATTGCAAACCTGAGGTTTCATCCTTTGGGAACATGAGGTAGCACCTGTATACGGAGGTGCGAGGGGGAGTGGTGCAGCCAGGAGACCCGCCTGTGTCTTCGCATTGCCTGGGGGAGGCGGCCTACGCCTGGGGGTTCAGCTGGGTCTTTGGCTAAACAGCATGATGGAGGAGGGCAAGGGTGTCAGTGTCAGCCAGGCCCACCCTGAGTCCTGGCTGCTGGACCGAGGGCAAGCTATGTCATGTTGCTCAGCCTCAGTCTCCCCACCTGGGAAGTGGGCCTGGAGTTCAGGCAGATAAAGCACTTAACACAGAGCCTAGAATAGGGAAGCAAAACAAAACATTCTTATATACGTACATGTGTGTGTATGTATATGATATAACAGTGTTTATTAAATTATAAAAGTTACACTGTTTATTTCATCCTGAAGATTTAATTTTTTGAAAGTAGGCCACATAAAAAGAAAAGAAAGAAATTTAAAAAGTACATATAAAACAAATTAGAAATAAACATATGGCAGTGCAGTCAGCCCTCCGTAATCCACAGATTCTGCATTGAGGATTCCATCACCCTCAGATCAAACATATTAGAAAAAAAGTAATAAATATAACACTTAAAAAATGATACAAATAAAAAGCAATAAAATGTAACAATTATTCACATGGCATTTACGTTGGATTAGGTATTATAAGTAATTTAGAGATGATTTAAAGTGCATGGGAGGATGTGTGTAGGTTAGATGCAAATATTATGCTAGTTCATCTGCAGAAGGTCGTGGGACCAATAGCCCTTGGATACCAGGAGACAACTGTAAACACAGCATATTTAGTGTATAGTTTTTGCATATTCTCTCTTTGCTGATGTATTTCTTTACTTAAAAATTGGACTTTATTATACAAAATGTTTTCAAACCCTTTTCATTTAACCATATATGGTGAATGCTTTTCCGTGCGGTTAAATATTCATCTTCAATGTTCCATTTAATGGCTCGTTGTGTTCTGTGTGAGACTTTCCGTGGGGCTTTGAATGGCACCTACAGACAGGGGGAAGAAATAAGGTTTTGTGATGACAAAGTATGAGGAAGCTGTCCACACAGAGATGGGACAGGAAGCAGGCTGCTTGCCGACCCCAGAGGCTTCCGTGAGATGTGCGGCTGCAGGGGCACCCACTCGCCTCCGAAGGGGCTGTTCCGACTCACAACCCCGGCACGGCCTTCTGGGCAGAACACTGGCAGATGGCACATTTTTGCCAATCTGAATATGTGGGAATTCTATCCTACTGTTTTCATTTGCATTTCCTTTATTACTCAGGAAGTGGAACATATTTTCTGTTTGCTCCTCCCATTTCCTCTTCTACGATTTGTCAATTTTTTTTATTGATTTGAATGGATTTCTTTTATTATTTTGTAGGACTACTTTATGTAGTCTAGATAAGATTTCTTTGCCAGGTACATGCCTTGCAAAGACATTGTTTTGTCAGATTCGAACTTATCATTTAATGTGGTTTATAATGTCTTTTGTCAAAGAAAAATTTAATGTTTTAAACAGTCAAATTTGTCAATATTTTCTTTTTTTCGAAACAGGGTCTCACTCTGTTGTCCACGCTCATGTGCAGTGGTATGATCACGACTTATGGCAGCTTTAATCATAAGGGCTCAAGCAATTCTCCTGCCTTAGCCTCCGCAATAGCTAGGACTACAGGCGTGACCATCATGTCCAGTTTTTTGGGTTTTTTTTTGGTAGAAATGGGGTCTGGCTGTGTTGCCCAGGGCTGGTCTTGAACTCCTGGGCTCAAGCAGTCCTCCTGCCTCGGGCTCCCCAAGTGCTGGGATTACAGGTGTGAGCTGCTGTGTCTGGCCCTTTTCTTTACTGGTGTCTTATATACTTTGGGTGTCTTAAGAAGTACATACCTACTGCAACACTGTGGAGACACTCCCCTGTATTACACCTTAGTGATCCACTGGTAAGCACTCATGCTGAGTAGCTCTGTGACTTGGGGAAAGATCTCTCTCTGGACTGAGATTTCTTGGTTTATATAAAGGGGGTAATAACAGTACCTGCTTTGTTAATTTGTTTTGCAGATTTCACAGAGTTAACCTATGTCAAGTCCTAAAAAGTGCCTGGCATCTGATATTCACTCAAGAAAAGTTAGATGATTATCATTGTCCTAAAAGTTTCAGTTTTCCTTCTAGTGATTTTTGCCTTAAAATTCATCTGGAGTTTGTTTGTATATAAGGTATGGATCTAATGAGATTGTTTCCCTATGAGTGGCTTACTGCCCCACTGTCAGGTATCGAATGATCCGTGTATTCACTGCTAGTTTTTAAGGCTAATTCTATTCCATATCGGGGTTCCAGATATTAATTTCTGTGCTACCCTGTTCCAAGGTCCTAATTTTTTACCCCTAGGACAAAAACGCATGTTTAATTTCATGTAGGATTAATAGCTGATAACTGAGTGGTCAATACTGCCTTTCACATTCTTCTCCAAAACTGTCTTAATCATTCTTCATGTAACTTGTCTATGTGGATTACAGGAGCTGCTCGTCAACTTCCAGGAAAACCCTGAGACCAACACTCGACCACTGAACTCTCTCTCCTAGACACACCACATTAGGACATTGATTTACCTGCCATTTTGTTTGTTTAATACGGTTTTATTTTGGAAAATGCTCAGTTTGATGAGCTTTTTTATGTGTCTTCACTGGCAGCAGGGGTAGTTCTTCTCTGTGTCTGTGGCTCAGGTTCCCTGGGCAGTGTTAGAACACAGCTTGACTGGTTCTTTTCACAGGGTTCCTGGAGCTCACTGGAGCCAGAGAACTTCAAAAGTCAGGTTCTCAGAGATAATCATTGAGTTTCTGAGCATGCTGGGACTTCCTCACAGAACAGGCTGTATGTGGCTTTGGTGACAAGATCAGGCTGCTGGGTAGGTTCTTTCTGTGCTTGCCCCAACGTGTCTGCCAAATTGCTGGCATCTTTCTGCTTTTCACCTTCTCACCTTCATCTTTTTTGGTGTTATTACAGCTCTAATTTTAACTGCATTGAGGTGGATAGATTCTATCTCAAAATTTCTGTCTTCTAACTTTAGTATTTTTCCAATTTATATCTACTGTGATTACTGAGTTTAGTTCTACTATGTTATTTTGTGGTTTTAATTTATTGTCTTTTTAAAAATATTTTTTCTCCTCTGTTTAGTCTCTATTACAGACTGAATAATTATTCAGAGTTCATTTATTCCCTGATTTCTCTGTTTTGGTATGAAAAGTCCACATTTGATTACAATTATTTTTATGGCCAACTTGAAATTTATAACATGAGCACTAGATTTAATGAAATGAATTCTAGACTTAATGAACATTTTTATCATTTCTATCCTCCCGAACAACATGAAGGCATTTTAACTTCATTTATTTAATTTTAGTTTTTGAGACGGAGTCTCGCTCTGTTGCCCAGGCTGGAGTACAGTGTTTTGATCTCCACTCACTGCAGCCTTCACCTCCCAGGTTCAAGCCATTCTCATGCCTCAGCCTCCCAAGTAGCTGGGATTACAGGTGTCCGCCACCCCGCCCAGCTAATTTTTGTTTTGTTTTGTTTTTGTAGAGATGGTGTTTCATGTTGGCCAGGCTGGTCTCAAACTTCTGACCTCAGGTGATTCACCCACCTTGGCCTCCCAAAGTGCTGGGATTACAGGCATGAGCCACTGCACCTGGCTCTAAACTTTTAAATTTGATTACTCATTCTATTTTCTGAGATATATTATTTTAGTATTACACTGTCACCATATTTTTAACCTCTGTAAATTAGTAATTATCAAGATTATTTTTATAATCAATGAACATTTAATTCCCCACGTAAACACTGATAGAGGGATTGCAGCTGTCTCTTGACTCTCACTCTTCGATACTTGTTTCTTATTAGTCAAAACTTCTTTTAGTAGTTCTTTCATTTTGGGTCTGTGAGTGGTGAATTTTTCAGTCTTTGTCTGAAAATGTCTTAATTTTTGCCTTCACTCTTAAACTATGGCTTATTTTAATATCAAGTTTTAGATTTTCTTTCTCATAGTCCATACATGTGCATCTCATAGTCCATTCCATTCTTGTGTGGTCTTTATTATTACTGAGAAGTTGATTGCTATTCGCATTATTGTTCCTTTGTAGAGAACTGCTTGTCCTCCTGGCTCCTTTGAAGGTTTTCTCTTTGTCTTTGGTAATCTTCATTTCACTGGGACACATCTAGGAATGGGTATATATTTCATATGTTTTCAACAGAGGATTTATTTGTATCCTCAATTTTGAAAAATTCAAAATTATTTCATTTTGAAGATTGCTTTTCTTCCATCTCTGTTATCTTCTTGTTTTGACTATAACTTGTAACTTGTTTTGACTAGACATTGGCCTTCTCATTCTATTGTTTATGATTTGAAATTCTTGCCACGACTTCCATCTTCTAAATTTCTGTTGCATGACTAGTGATTTATTCAGCTCTGCTCTCCAGCTGTATCTGTTGAGTTTTACATGTTAGTGACTGTATTTTTCTTTTCTAGATTTTTAAAAATTAAATCCATCATTTCTTTCTTTTATAGTATTTTGTTCTTTCATAATGGAGTATTTTAATTCTTTACTCCCTTTAATTCTTCAATTTTTCTAAGTTATTGGATAGATCAGTTACCTTTGTTGTATATGCTGGTTCTCTGTTACAGTGTAGCTTTTCTTCATCTAGGTTAGAATTTTAAATTTTCATTTTTTCTTCAGCTGGCGAGGCTATATATTGTGACTATTTTGTGTAACTTTGGTTACACAGACTCGTCCCTATAGACCAATTTTCCTCAGCCTGAATGCAAATGTTATGTTCATTTTGGTTTGGAATTTCTGCCCTATAGATGAAGTGCAAACTTGAACTCTGTATCCTGGATGGTGTAGACTTGGGTTGGAATTTCTAGCGAGGCTTGGCTTCTTTATTCAGAACCAAGCAGTGCCAGGGTCTCTTGCTGTTTACCTGTGCTGGTGGAAGTTCACTTGCTTGAGTGATACGTATGAGGAAGTTTAAGGCTTCATTTCGGTTGCCCTTCAATTAACATACTCCTCCCACAAACAGCTCATAAATATGATTTTGCAGTTTTCTTGTTAACCCTAAATGAGTGGTTGTCAACCAAGTGCACTTTTGCCCCCCAGGAGACATTTTGTAATGTCTGGAGACATTTTTGTTTATCCTCACCAAAAATGGAGAGGGTGCTACTGGCAACAAATGGGTGCAGGCTGAGCACTGCTGAACATCCTACAATGCCTAGGATACCCCTTCCCTCAACCACACACACCACCCAAAGAATGATCTGGCATGGAATGTCAATTGTGCAAGGCTGAGCAGCTCTAGACTAGAAGCCCACTGAGGACAGGGACTTCGTCATACTGGTGCAGGTACAGAGGTACTCTGTATCCTCTTTGCCCGTTTTACTTCTTGGTAACTAGTAGTTACTCAGTAAATTTTGCAATGTATCAAACAAGCATTAGCCTTTAAAGCTGATATTGCCAATATGACAGGTCGAATGTAGTATCTTGTTTTAATTTGTATTTACTGAATTACTAGGGAAAGCTTTTTGGTTTTTACATGTTTACTGATCATGATTACCTGTATTACTTCTTTGGTGAACCAATCCTTTATTTTTTTTCCTTTGCTTACATGAATATACTAATGCCTGTTCAACTATCTATTAATATAGTTGGGGTTATGGATAGTAATGAGATTAATTGAGAAAAAACCCATGGATAGTATATAACACTGGACGAATAAAGACCTTATTATCATTTTATGCTGCCCAAGCAGCCTGCCCTTAGGAAAAAGTCCAAGGTGTCTTATGCAGGCTGCTCACTGCACAAGCGGGCAAGGGGAGCACCAAAATCCAGCCAGCACTCTGCCCTCTCAGATGCCAAAAGGTCACCATGTGGGTGTGCCTGGAGCACAGCCTCCTATCTCTGTTTACATTCGCCCTTCAACAGTGTGATAGCTGAGCACATCTTGATACTTCTCAAAATGCATTCATACATGTGGTTTATTTTGGTCCTTACTTAACCCTGTAAGAGGTGCTTGGGGTTGCTCTTTCTGGCAGGTGACGATCCAAGCTGGTTGCACCTCGGAGACACTGGCAGTTTCAGAGGGTAGATACTTGGATGCTGCTTCTGCACCCCTGCATTGCATCTCTTCCCCGGCGCCTAGTGTTAGAGAAGTCTTGGGGGGGGAACCTCTGCTGGGTGAGCTTCCTTTCAGCACTAAGAACCTAAGCTTGACATGGACTGCAGTTGTGAAAGGAGAGGACTTTTATTCTCAAAGATATCAACCTTGCCTGAATGTAAGCAGGTCTTGGGGAACTCCTGTGGTTCTCTCTTTTCAAGGTTTTCCATGAGACACAGTCCAGCCACACAAGAGTTAACCATATCTACATGACCCTTGGAACCTTTGAGAGTGATGGACCCATAAGAATCTCATGAAAGCTGTGGACCAGGAAAATATACCTGCTTTCAGGGGCTTCAGGGTCCCTGGAGAGTCTGCTCAGGCCTCTCTCGGCTCCAGGAGTCCTTGGTTAAAAACTGCAACCTATACTAAATTGGATTTTCATGGTCATGTCAAGGGATGCCAGAAATCAATGTAAAATTACCCAGGTGGCCCGAGTGCCTGCAGATACCAAGTTCTGTGCTCTTCCCACTTCTGCATCTTTGCCTCTTTGCACATGCTGTGACTTTCAAGGGAAATGTGCCTGTCTGTTTTGAAGACTCATATTGACAGCTCGGATGTCACTGTCTCTATGACAGATCTCCCTGGGGGCAGGGTTGAGCATCACATTCCAATTCCCACAACCCCTCTTTCACATCCTTTTCACTGTACTCAGAGTTCTAGTTATTGGCTTATATATTTGTTTTTCCAAGTAGACCGTGGGATGCTTACTAGCAGGAATCATGTCTTAGTTTTCTTGACTTGCCTTTGTTAGCCTCTCTTTGCGGCCTGGAATATAGTTATATAACAAGTGTTGCAAAAATGGCAAAATGCAATAAAGGATGGGGTTTTCATCAATTAAAAGGGTGTAGGAGAGAGGATATTCGTATAAGTGACCCTTATGTCTATGTATTGGGACAAGATTATATGTACCTGTTGGGCAGGTATCCAATGCCTAGTCAGCACAGATGATTTGTGAGTCTTCTTAAAAACAAATTTCCTCCAAATACTGTAGACTTCTCTCAAATCAAACTCTACAAACTCTAGTTCAAGAAGCACCAGCCAACCTGTTCCCTGACAGATGGGTGTGGCTTGAGCTTGGGCGATGTCAGCTTCTGTAGGCGCCCACATGGGACAAATGGCCCATTTCTGGGACAGTGTCCAGCATCTGGAGCTACGTTGCCACTTTGAAGATTCATCTCAATGTCCCTGAACTGCCAGGGAGGAAACAGCAATGGTGTTAAGTTGTCTGGTATGAATTACTGCTGCAAATAAATCTGACAAACCAATGGTCACGGTGAGAAGAATTGCCTCAGATACACACTGTCAGCCCGCTGGGTTAGCCTCCATCTTTTAGCATGGGGGGAAACAAGCATAACTACCTCTAAGAACTGAAGAAAAAAATCCTTCACTTGAGGTCTCTGTCCAAATGCTATGACTCAATGGTTCTATCCAGACTTGTCACCCTGGGGACCCTGAGGACATACATTTCCTGTAAGAGAGAAAGAGAACTGAATTCCAGCCATTCCTTCCCCACCACCTCCTGCTCTTCTTCCTTGCTGACACCGTTCATCTATATGATAGTGTACCCTTTTCTTGTTCATCTTTCTTTCCCATGCCATGAAATATTCTCTAAAAACATTTGTTCATAACTGCATAGCATGCCTTCAAATGGAGGTGCCCTAATTTGGACTACCACTCCTTTATTCTTGGCCTCCTAAGTTTTTTTTTCTCAATATTCACCATTGTAACTATCACATCTCTGACACCCTTGTTCTTAATTTGTCTTCATCTGAGATTATTTCTTGGGATACTTTCCTGCAAGGTTGCTATAATAACATCAAATTACTCTCCATGGTGAAATCTACTAATTTACACTCCCCGGCCCGATGGGTTTTCTGTTCCACCTTTCCTTGATCACCAAACATCATCACAACTTTCCAAATATCTCCCAAGCTTCTAAGTGAGAAATGGAACATTGCTATAGAATTCATTCTACTTCTGGTCATTTCAAACGTTTTTGTCTTCTTTTGTGATTACCTAATCATATCTTTTAACCATCTTTTTATTGAGGTGCTTCTCACTTTCTTATTTAGAAGATCTCTTTGGGCATTAAGAATATCATACACAGGCCGAGACGGGCGGATCACGAGGTCAGGAGATCGAAACCATCCTGGCTAACACGGTGAAACCCCGTCTCTATTAAGAAATACAAAAAACTAGCCGGGCGAGGTGGCGGGCGCCTGTAGTCCCAGCTACTCGGGAGGCTGAGGCCGGAGAATGGCGTGAACCCGGGAGGCGGAGCTTGCAGTGAGCTGAGATCCGGCCACTGCACTCCAGCCTGGGCGACAGAGCGAGACTCCGTCTCAAAAAAAAAAAAAAAAAAAAAAAAAAAAAAAAAAAAAAGAATATCATACACATATAATGCAGATATTTTCTCCAAGTTATTACTTCCCTTTTGACCCTGCGATCATTCATACTCATGGATTCTATTTTGGTGCAAGCCACAAGTAGGGATCCAACTTTGTTTTATTATAAATGATCTCACATCTGTTGAATTAACCACTTAGTGTTAGTTTTAAAAATAATTTTACTGTTAATATTATTTTAATTGACACGTTATAATTATATACAGTCGTGGAGTACGATTTGATGTTTGGGTATATGTGTACAACATAGGATGATTCAATCAACCAAATTAACATATCTGTCACCTTGTACCATTCATTTTTAATGTCATTCTTATCACATACTATTCATGGGTTTGCTTCTAAGTTTTGAATCTGTCCTGGTGATATTTGTGATTATTTCTGGATAATAAGAGACTATTTTAACTTACTGTTCATATTTTGTTAAGACAACCCACCTCTGCCTTTCCCCTCCCTCCCTTTCTTCCTCTCTTGTTTTATCCCTCCCTCCCTTTCTCTCTCTCTCTCTCTCTTTCTCTCTCTCATAACTTTTTGACCGGTTTTATCCATTTTTTCTTCTTGAAAAACTTTAAAATCATATTAAGATTCAAAAAGCGTTATCTAAGAATTTTCATTGGAATTTCACTAAATTTATAGTTTAAAGTTTGATATTTTTACTATATCAGACCTTCTCACTTAAGACTATGATGCCCTCTCCGTTTCTTCATTGTCTTTTATATCTCCCAGTGCAGTGCGATAATATTTTTATGAAGTCCTGTACATTTCTGTTTGAGATTGGCCTGAGGTATGTTACGTTTTTGTGGCTATTATACCTGGAATCTTTATTTTATTTTTTTAACTGGTTACTGTGGGTAAAGACACGCATTGATTTATTATTTATTAACAGGTCATTTAATGAATTCTTGTTAGTATCTCAGCAGCTCTTCTGTTTTCCAGGTAGACTTTTTTTTTCTGTATGAAAGTAATAATGATCATCTCTATTTTTCTAACATACCATTTTAGGATGCTTAATTACTTTTGATAAAACAAGGACAAATACGAAGCTTATGGGGATTTTTACCTTTATATAGACAATAATGGAATGCTTCAAGTGGTACTCCCTGAAGATAGTTAGTCTTTACCATGACAGGAAATTTTCTTCCTATTTGAGTTTATTAGGAGAATTTGTCGAAAAAGAACGTTGAATAGTATCAGATGCCTTTCTATGCCTACATCCATGTAGCAGGTGATGACAGGATTTTCCCGTTTAACCTCTAATAAGATGCATTATTCTAGTTATAGAAGTACTTCTGTCAGTATTCCTTTTATCTTTAACTTTTCTTTATCACTTTATGCTGGAGTGTCTTTTAGACATATATAATTGGATGTATATTTACCAGTAGGAGATATTTTATCATTTGATAGAAAGTTTAACACATTTACATTTTTGTTGCAATGGATATGATATACTTGATCTTCTTGTCATTCTCTTTCTGTATTCTGTATTTATGCCTCTTTTTTTCTTTGCTGTATGGATTATATTGCCTTTAATCATTTTTTCATAATATTGAAGTCATATGTCCTATTTTTATGGCCATGAATAGTTATCTTTAAGTGTTAAGAAAACACCCAAACTTCATTTCTATAGTTATCAATATAAAGAACAATAAATATCCATTGTATCCCCTTCACATAATACAAGGGATACAGAGTTAAGAATGTTTTGGCTAAACAAACAAACAGCAACAAAAACAAAAACAAAACTGTGCTCAATGTATCTTAAATAATTAAAGGCTTATTTCTCTAAAATGACAAGAAATCTGAACATAGTCAGTTCTTGGCATTGGTTTAGTATATCAACAATATAAGAGTCTACATCTTTGCAAATCTTTTCCTCATGGTAATAAAATGGCTGCTCTAACTCCAGACATCATATCGACATTCAAGGCAGTAAGAATAAGGGAAGATCTGTGCCAATCATTTCTATCCCAGGACCCAATACCTAGAAGACTTCACTTAACATCTCGTTGGCCAGAACTCTGGCACATGTCCCTCCCCACAAACACAGAGGGCACTCAGAGAGGGAGCATCTCTTCTGCCTGGATGGTATAGGTGAAAAGAAAGGTGTGCCTGCCTCAGGAGAATTAGCACCTGTGAGCTCCTCCCATGTCAATGTCCCCTGCAGGGACTTTCCTGCAAAATAAATATTTTCCTTTACAAATTATAGCATTGCATTATCAGTTAAAATGAAGGATAATATAGCATTTTCCCAGTACATAGTAGGTGGTTCAGAAACATTAGTAAAACCATTTTTCAGCTTATTCATGAATCACCTACCTTTGAATGGCTCTGCTTAAATTGCCAAATGCTGTATCCTTTATTATATGATCTTATTTTTTATCTGCGTTCCATTCCAACATGATTGCCTTTTTCTATTCCAAGTAATAACAAAATACATTTTCTTTCAAATAATTTGTATTGAATTATCTATGAAAAAAGCTCCTTCAATAAAAAAATAGACATAAATGCTGTCACAGCATCAGGAATAAATAAGCAGATATCTACCTGTATGGTATTGCTCTCTGATGTTCTAATGCTTTTGTATTTAGACACTTGATCTGTAGTTTAGTTAACTCATTTATGGTTTAGATAATTTCTGATTTCGTACAGAGATTTCAGGGGAATTCCAGTTGCAGAGTGTTGACTGAGATGGTCTTTTTGCTTTCCTCATACCACTTACAGTATGACTACTTGTATAATGAAATATGCTTTCTTCGAGACTGGATGTTTCCTTGCAAAGCCTGGCGTGCTTAGATTTATTTGTGTTGGAAAGTTTATGCAATTATATACACAGTTGTAACTTAAATAGACATGAATCCACTGAAATTAGTTTTAGAAACTATCCAAAATTAATGCATTTTTGTGGTGCTTTAGAAAGCGCTTAAAATATAGGCTCTTTGGGTTCAAACCCTGGGTCTTCCACCATGAGATACATAGCTTGAGCTAGGTAGTCATTCTTTTTGGGCCTTATTTTATAAAATGTATAAATTTTGATAAATTCACTTACAAAATCAAGTTGGTATATTAGAGGATTATTGTGAAGATTAGGAGTCATATGAAAGGGCTCAGAATACTGAACGAATACAGTCATTTTAACCTTGGCAAGTGTCTTCTTTCTTGGTAAATCTTCAACTCACGTTTGGTTGAACAGGAGAAATGGAAGCTTTAACTTTGGGGAAATTCCACATGCTCAGCTCTGCTTGCTCACACAGTGCAGCAGGAACTCTATTTCTTTTCATTGCACACTGTCCAGGTGCATTTGTAGGAAATAAAATTGTCCTGGTGCCCCTCATAGCCATTGTCTTGCAGCTGGCAGAGCACTTGCTAAAAGACCAGGTGTAAGGAACAGCATGGGTATCTTGTGTGAGGAGTGCCTAGAGATCTGGGATGGACACTGCCCAAGAACAGCCCAACCTGAGTGGACTGGCGTGAGGGGTTCTGCCCAGCAGGGAGTGGGAACCTAAATATCAGATGAGATCACCCTGCCTCTTGAGTTCTTGACAAAATTATCTCAAGAACAGATAAGAAACCTGATGCCCTCCCCCTATCTCCACCAGTTCCCGGGGGCTGCCAGTTCTTGACGCCAGCCTCCAGCTTCTGCCCAGTTGACTCAGTTTTTGCAGCCCTGCAGCATTCCTGCCTATGCTGCTCAGGTTTCTATCACTTGGGCCTGGGTGTAGGACTCAGTCTCTTTCCTCAATGATCACAACACAACTTCCTCTAGGCTGTCATGAAGGCAGTTTCTTCACAATTCAGTGCCCTGGCTATCTGCGTCTGGGGGCAAACCACGCAAAATATAGTGGTCAAAAACATCAACAACTGTTAATGTTCCTCATGAATCTCCTAGATGCTTCACTCATATGGCTGGAGAATTGGGGCTGGGAGGTCAGACAGGGCTGTTAGTCAGGGCCTTGATTCCTCTTCAGGCAGATGTCTCCTCTCTATGGGGCTGCTCAGGCCCCCTCACAGCATGGGGGCTGGGTTCTAAGAACAGAGAGTCCAAGGCACAGAAAGCAGAAGTGCGAGTGTCAGGGCCTAGGTGTGGACTCAGAAGCCAGCAGAGCCTGTCTCACTTGCTCTTTATTTTGCTGGCCAGGCAGCCAGAGAGCCTGCACAGGTTTGTGGAGGACCCTAACTCTCAGCGGGTGCAAATGAACTTGACACTATCACTAGTTTACTATGTTTAGGAAGTCACGGGAAGATTTTACAGCTCTGCATCCTGCCAGCTGCTGGCTGAATGTCAGGCATTCTGAGTCTTACAAGTCCCTCAGTGAACCATCCTGTCCGTGTGGCCACCCCGGCCCTCTCTTTTCTCCCATTTTCAGCCTCATTGCTCCTCTGTCTCTCTCACCTCCGTGTTTCTGTTCCCTTCTCATGCACAGCAACTTCGTGACCATTTTCACTCCTTCATTTCCATTCACCAAATTTCAGGGTCTCACCTACCCGTGTGGCTTTGTGAGTTATTTTTTCTAAACAAAGACATATTTCTCCTTAAGAAAAGATAGTTACCAGCTCTTGGAATAACAGTTTTTTTTGTACTACCTTGCTACAAAGAACATGTAACTAACTAAGTTAATCAAACTGAATCATGACCTGACATCCCCTAGGTCCTATGCTAAGGTCTGAATGTTTGCACTCCCCAAAAAATTATATGTTGAAACCTATCTGCCAATGTGATGGTATTTGGCGGTGGGGCCTCTGGGAGGTGATTAGGGATTAGTGCCTTCTTAAAAGAGGTCCTAGAGAGCCCCCTTGTACCTACCACCGTGTGAGGTTACAGAGAGGAGGCAAGTCTGTGAGCCAGAAGCCAGGGCCCTCACCAGACGCTGCATCTGCCACGGCTCTGATGGTGCATTGCCAGCTTGCAGCCTGGAGAAATGACTTTCTGTTGGTTATGAGCCACCCAGGCTACGGTGCAGCCTGGATGGACAAAGACGCCTCTGCACTGCTCTGCCCTTCCTCCCTGTGAATCCTCCCCACATCCTCTCTGCTTCAGACATGCCTGGCCTCCCTGTCTTCCTCCAGGACTCCAAGCACACACCACTCTGCCCCTGCATGACCACAAGGCCCCATCTCTCCCTTTCTTCTGGATTTTGTTTTAATGCCAGCTCATTGCCGAGGCTGTTGTTGGACATTTAACGTGGTTTTACCCCACCCCAGGACTCTGTCTGTCCTGCGGGCAGTTGTATTTGAACCCCAGCCTTTGCTACCCTACAGCGTGCTGGCGATGCATTGATTCAGTGGCGCTGTCTGTTTCCTGTGTGAGCAGGGGCTTTGCCTGCTTTGACACCATCTTCAGCACCTAGAACAGTGCCTGGCACACAGTAGGTGCTCACTAAATATTCACAGAATGAGTCTTACAGGGATGAACAAAAATATATTGGGAATTGGCCAGTAAGGGTTGCAAAGACACATGTGGTGACCCACGGCTCCAGCTTGCCTGGGACTGAGGCATTTCCAAGGATGCAGGACTTCAAATGCTAAACCCAGGCAAGTCTCAGGCAAATCAGGACAAGTGGGTCACCCTTAATGAGAACCCCCAAATGTCCTCAGAGAAATCAGGGTGCTGTGGCAATGAGAGCGGGGTCTGGAGGGAAAGCCTGAGGGTGGTTGTCCCGTCTTGTGTTTGATCTGGACAGATCTAGGCTTCAATGCATAGCCACCTGCATCCTTGCCACGACTTAAGGCTGATCGCACAGCCCAGCATCACAGTCTAACAGTGAAGGATGTGGCAGGTTGTTGTCTTGGAGAAAGGATGTGATTTCCAATTTATCTGAGCTGCTTGGAGCCCACGCTGCTTTACAGCATTGTTCAGAACTGACGAGGATTCTGTGAGCTCTCCTTTCTGTCTCTTCCTAAGCACTCTGCAGTGAGATCTTCAAGCCCCTGGCTTCGCAGGGTGCAGCGCACATCACAGACTCCGAACAAAATGCAAAACACAGAGCAGGCATGGCAGCTACACGAAAGAAGCGTCTCCTTCGAGGACTGCCCACCATGCGGGGCTGCGGTCACAGCACCGCACCTGCTCTCTGAACCTGCCGGCAGCAAGAAAACATGGCGTCCTGTCCTGGCTTGCCTCTGATCAGAGTTGGAGGGATCCGACTGAGTCCTCTTGTTCTGTTGGGCAACGACGTAGGGAACAAACCTAAGTAAACTTGAATGGAAACTGTGAAACTACAGAGAGAAGACGTGGGCAAAGCAAGCCTCTTGAAGACTTGTGAGCAGGGAAGACCCTGGCACTCTTTGAACTGTTTGGCTTAGGAAGATTTGCTTTGGCACAGCTGCTGCCAGAGCTGAGCAGGCTCCTGTATCGCCTGCTGGACCGGTGCCTTTTGGGCTGTGCAATTTGGCTCCACAATCCAGAGGCAGATTTTCAGACCGTGCAATAAAACAAAGCGACATCATCAATGCCAAGCCATGGTCTGCCCTGAGCCATGGCAGCGTTTCCACTGAGCGAGCTGCCTTCCAAGGAGGATGCTCTCTGCTGTGCGGTGCTGACATCTGCTGTCACCAGCCGGCTCAGGGGTGACAACCAGTCACACTGCAATGACCTCCTCCCATGTCCCTCCAAACATCTTCGGAGTGAAAGGGAGTCTCCAGTCATGTGCTCTCTTTTTCCTTTCCAAACCTGACGATGTTCAGTAATTAATGGCATATTTTGAATATGCCAGGGAGATGAACAACAGCACATGTAAATGCAAACCTGAAGCCGGGGCTCCTTCCACACCAGCAGTCGGTAGACTTGCCATAAAGGAGTGGAGATTATTTTGCCCTGCTGAGAAAGATCCTTTTTGTTCAAGGGGGAGAAAAGTTTTTGACAGTATGTGCTGCTGCAGAAGCATCTCGGCAAGTCCTTTATTAAAATTTATTTATCATCTTTTATTAATGAGATTTGGTTCGGGGAGACTATCTTGTGGAAGAATTAAACTCCTGCCTTCAAAGCCAGTTTTCAACAGTAGGCTGGGATTTGGCGATGGGTGACTCAGCAGCAAAGCGGATAGGAAACAGTCAAGAGACAAACAGTGCAGACACGTGCCGGGGTCCACATTTCCCCTGCCTGTGGTCCCCGCCCCAGCATCTTGGTGCGGTGTCCCAGCTAAGAATGTGGTCTTTGGAGTCCTGCTAACATGGATTTAAATCTGATCTCTACCCCTTCCTCCTGTGTCACCTTGAGCAAGCCTCAGTTTCTCCATCTGTAAAATGAAATTGTTCCAGGGAGAATCAAATGAGATAATCCTTGCAGAGTCCAGCACACAGCCACCTATACACGGTAAGTCTCAGCGCAGACATCCCTTAAAGTTGTGTTGCTGATAGATAAAGTCTCTGAGATCCGCAGATCTCTAGTCTTCTGAGGTCATGGCTTGCTCATGCTGCCCTTCTACTGTAGAATGAATGTTTTCCTGCAGATCCAAGTTCTCACTACGTTTGATCAAATTTAACCCATAGAATATTCACAGCAACATTATTCATAGTAATGCAAAAGTGGAAACAACCCAAATACACATGAACTGACGAATGGGTAAACAAAATGTAGTATGTCCGTATATGCTATATATGGGACATTATTATCTGGTGATAAAAAGGAATAAAGTCCTGATACCTACTGCAACATGGAGGAACCTTAAAACATCATGCTAAGTGAAAGAAGCCAGACAAGAAAGGCCACATATTATATGATTCCTTTCATATGAAATGTCCAGGATAGGGCAGTCCGTAGAGACAGAAAGCAGATTGGTGGTTGACAAGCTAGGGAAAGTGGAAATGGAGAATGACTGCTGATAGCTATGAGCTTCCATTTTAGAATGACGAAAGCGTCCTAAAATTAGATTATGAGGATACTGACACAACTGTGTCAATATAACTGAAAGCATTAAATTGTATGTTTTGAACAAGTAAACGCTGATGTTGTGTAAATGAAATCTTAATAAAGCCACTAGTATAGCTGATGATGAATACCTGTCCTTCAGTGTCCATTTGTACACATAGAGTACTATGGACACTTTTATATAGAATGCATGCATTTATGTATATTGTATACAATATAGGCATTTGTAGGCATTGCCTTTTTGTTTTAACTTGCATGGGCTACTGAGTCTGAGGGCAGGGCCTTTGTGTGCTTAGAAATTCTTGATTGATCTGTGGGTCCCACCCACAGATGGAGGCCAATTTTAACTTGTCAACTGCTCAGAAGCAAGACAGAAAATTATCAAAGAGACTTGCACCATGACATACTTATTCAGGATAGATTAAGACAGTGGCTCCCAGATGCTAATCTGTGGATTGGTATCATTTTTAGTGATGAACTGTCTAAAAGTTAGAACCAAGTAATTAATTGTATTGTCTCAATATTAATTTATTAGTTTTGACAGTACTATGATTATGTAAGATGTCATCATTATGGGAAGCCAGGTAAAGGATATATAGAAACTCTCTATTTTTGCAACTTTTCTGAAAATATAAATTTTTTTCTACAATAACAGTTTAGTTACACAATCTACTACCCTCCCCCCCAAAAATCCAAAAACCCACACTAACAACAGTGACAAAATAAAGACAAAGACAGAAAGACCTTGGCAGAAACTTAACATAAAAAACTCTCTTCTATTCAAAAATGATCATCTTGACATTGGTAATGTTAAATGTTCCTTTTATGGAGAGGCATTAAATGGAATTTGCATTTATTCTTTTCCAACTTGACAACATAAAAGGTGACAATTCTATGTCTCCAGAGTTGTAGCAGGTGCTATCAGATTCTGTCCCTGTTCTCAGCCAGCACTCTGGCTGGGATTCTCTAAAAAGTACTGTCTACCCTGTCTCCCAGAGGTCCCCAGGGAGCCTGTGCCCTAGTGGCCACACGGGTAACCTCAAACTCTCTGCTGGGCACCCTATTGACTCCTTCCCTCCCCTGCCTTGCTCCCCAGCCCTACTGGTGTTTGCCAGGGTTACCTCTTGCTAAAATATCTGCCCTTGGATTCCTAGCCTTGGTCTGCTCCTGGGCTACCCAAATTAAGACGTGTGGTTTGTGAAGTTGAGAATATGGGACTATTGACTAAAGCTTGAACTTAAATATGGGATACTATGTGTACGTGTCATTTCCAGGATGGCCATTAGCACAGACAAGGGGTGGTGCTAGATCCTGGGCATGGGGACTCGATTTATTGGGTTGTCACAACAAAGTCTCAACAACTGAGTGACTTATAACAATGGAAATTTAGTATACCATCTCACAGTTCTGGAGGGTAGAAGCTGGAAATCCAGGTGCAGGCAAGGCCATGCTCTCTTGGAAGGCTCTAGGGGAGGATCCTTCCTTGCCTCTTCAGCTGCTGGTGTTTGATGGCAACTCATGGCTTTCCTTGGCTTGCAGCTGTGTGGCTTCGATCTCTGTCTCTGTGGTCACACAGTGTTCTCCATGCATCCCTCTGGGCTTCCGTCTTCTTATAAGGACACTAGCAGTACTGGATTAAGAGCCCACTCTACACTGACCTCATTGTAGGTTAACTAATTACATATGCAATAGTCCTGCTTCCAAATAAGGCCCCATTGTGAGGTTCCAGGAAGGACCTCAGAATCTTTGAGGGACACGATTCTATCCAGTGCAGGATGCAGAGAGAAAGACATCAACAAGACCCTGCCTCAAGGCACTTATAGACAAATGGGTGCGTGTGTGTGTGTGTGTGTGCAGATCTTAACTAAACAAATAGTAGCCAATGGATAATTACAAAGATACAGACTTTTTGAAAAGGATACTGTGAGCTCACATGAGAAAGCAAGCTGGCCCAGCCTGAAGAGGTGGAGGCGAGAAAGTGCAGGAACCCAGGTGAAGGAGAGGAGCAGCCCTGGGTGGACATCAGCAGGTGTTCACCTCCCGCCTGAGGCCAGGAGCTGTATTCTCACTGGTTGTGCATTGAAATTATTTTAAAGGCCCTGGAAGGACTGGGAGCCAGGGAGAGAGAAGGGGCAGAAAGAAGAGAACATGTAGGGTTTAGCAGGTGCACTGGATGGAGGATGGAGAAACAAACAGTTCAGTGACCTACATACAGCAAGATCAGCAAGATCTTCTAGGAGCTTCCAGGAGACATGCCCCACCCCACAGATAGACTTAGTTCTGTGAACACGGGGTCCAAGGAGGACCCACAGGCACCTGGGGATGCTAATGTAGGGTGGCCTCTACAGAGCCCTTGCTGCATCTGGTTTAGGTCAGCTCAGAGACAAAAATGTCCAGAGTGGAGGTGGGGGGAGAGGAGAGAGGAATGGGAGGGGTAAAAGGGCAAGGGAACTGGAGAGAATAGGAAGAGAGTGAGGAGAGAGGGAGATGGATGGATGGATGGGAAAGGAGAAGAAAAGGTAGAAGGCTGGATGGAGAACATCTCTCTGTAGACGAAGAAGAGGGGAAGAAGAATGAGGAGAGAGGAGGGGAGAAAGAACTGAGGCGAGGGGAGAGAGAGAGGGTAGAAAGGAGGGAAAGACAGATATGGAGAGAGAAACGGAGACACAGAGACAGAGACAGAGGTGGAGAGAGATGGCGAAAGAGAGCGATAGGGAGAGGGAGATTTCTTTCAAGAGAGCAGAGTGCGCCCCCTATCTGGAGCCTGAAGAACGGCTCTGCTCCTCCTCCTTTCTTCATCCCACCCTTTCACCTCCCTTTCCTCTCTGGAACATTCTCTGAGGTCCCCTAATGCACTTAACTATTGCCTTGCTAACCAAGGCTTGCACTGGCTGACCGAAAACCACATCAGCGGTTTCACCCAGTAAAACCACGTTCAGCATTCAACTTCCAACCATAAGTGGCGTAAGTAATAGCATCGGACCCCCCTTTGCTGGAGGGGCTTCCTGACAATTCGTTCTCTCTGAGATGTTGAGACTGATTGCCTGGGAAAGACAATGAAATCACATGGGAAGTCCTATTATTGGGGTGAACCGCGTGACTCACTGGCTGCACAGCAGGGCAGGGGTATGGGGCATTAGATTTGGGACTCTCTGGGAAGCATTAGATATGAAATTACTTTGCATGATGCAGCTCAGACGTTAACAGTGCAATGCTCGGAACTACATGATTCAGTGAGAAAATATAAATGGAAAATTACTGGAGCTGAAATTTTATTGCAAAGTTATTTATCTTTGTTATTACTTTCTGAATCCTTTTGTGCTTTTTGTTCACAGCGACGGATAGAGGCACTCTTACTTACACTTTAAGTAGAGATTAGGAGGGGAAAATATTCCTCGCTGTACCACAAAATACAGATTAAGTCTCAGCCCAGGCCTCTGATTTCTCCCATTACAATGAAATGTCTAGAAACTGAAATAATAACAATAAAAAAAGTTTTGTAGTCTTTTCCGCAGGCAATTCACATGGCTTCCTATTGATGCCATTTAGCCTTTCTTATTAGAATATTAATGGCAAAAATAGAACTCTGATGGAGACGTGGCCTGGGATTTCATAATTGCACAGACTCCAGCTTGTAACCCAGGTATTCAGAAGACGGGGCTGGGAATTTTGTTAAATTAGACCCATAAGATAACACCAAGATCAATAATCTAAATAGCCACCCTTTACTTTTTCAAAGAGCTCTATTATGTTCAGGATGGTCACCAATATTCTCTTCTTTGATTATTTTTTAAACTGCATATGGTTTTTATTAAAAGAAAAACTAATTTTTCTTATAAAATAAGAACATATATTGCAAAATATATGTATACATAAACATACACATTTAAGAGTTTTAACAAAAGATTTTTTGTTTTTACATTCATTATCATGCAAGAATTTGCTGCTATATTCAGCGAGAAAGAAATAAGGGTTTTCCTTTTGTAATTCTCTTCTCTGGTTTTTACAGTCATGCCGTAAGGGCCCAGAGACTGTGTCACTGTTGTGCCAATAGAGTGCAGGGCCCTTCAAAGGGAGGTTTGTGGGCCAGCAGCACCCAAGGTAACCCTGGGGAGCTTGTCAGAGGAATTCAAAATGTGCATTCTCAGCCCCCACCCTGGACCTTTGTGGTGGGGCCCAGGAATCTGTGTTTTAACAATGGCGGTTCAAGGTGGACATGTTTGGATACAGAGGCCTTTTCACTGATGATGTTGCCACTGGATGGGAATTAGGATGTTGTGTCTGGAGTCAAATTGCCTGGGTTCAAACCCCAGCCCCACCACTCTGACCCTTAACTCTGTGGTATCAGGTAAGTTATTTTTTCACTTATTTATTTATTTGAGACAGAGTTTCACTCTTGTTGCCCAGGCTGAAGTGTAATGGCACGATTTTGGCTCGCTGTAACCTCTGCCTCCAGATTCAAGCGATTCTCCTGCCTAAGCCTCCCAAGTAGCTGAGATTACAGGTGCCTGCCACCACGCCCGGCTAATTTTTGTATTTGCAGTAGAGACGGGGGTTTCACCATGTTGGCCAGGCTGGTCTTGAACTCTTGACCTCAGGTGATCCACCTGCCTCGGCCTCTCAAAGTGCTGGGATTACAGGCACGAGCCACTGCTTACTTGCTTATCTTAAAATAACGCCTTGGCAGTGGGGTGAGGTGCAGCAGGGGACATTTTGGAGTGCTTGCAAGTGTGTATCCTCATTCTCTGTTAATCCCAGAGGGCTCTCCTCCCAAGCACCCCACCAGCCAGATGGGTCTGAGATACCTGTGAGAAGTAATTCAACACATCTTTCACATATGGGCCAATTTGCTGGTCTAAATTAAATTAGAGTGACAAGGACACCTGCTTGGAGAGTGAGTTCTAAAGCCCCAGGAATTAGGTGACATCTTGAGCTGGGGTGAAGCAAGGCAAGTGGGATGGGGAGAGATGGCTGGCTCCTGCAGGAGCGAGGCTAAGGGAGGAAGGCAGGGCTGCCTGGCAGCCCGCATGTTCCAGTAGTGGCCACGCGAGATGTCTGTCCCACAGGGGCTTATACTTGCGCTCCCTCAAAGGATGGTGTCTCATGTCCCCTCTGTTAGGCTCTGGGTGGGCTTTTGTGACAGCTTTGAGAATGTTCTGGAAGAGATGCTACTGGGCTTCTGGGCTCCCAGGCCCCCTTAGAGAAAGTGGTGCAGCTTCTCATTGGCTCTGTCTGTCTCCGAACACACCCCTTTTGGAACCCTCTGGAAAGAAAGACACTGAGCAACCAAATAACATCTTTTGACACTAATTTTCTCAGACCATTTTTCTAGAGATGGTGAAATTGCCCCTGCAATGGATCAAGCAATAGATAAAAATATTGGTCCAGTGTTTGAGGAGGATGATAGAATGTTCTTGGCTGAACGCTCTCTTTCCTTCTCTCTCTTTTCCTTTCCTTCTTCTTCTTTCTCACTCTCTCTTCTCCCCATTCCCACTCTCTCCCCTAGGTTCTCTTCTCTCTCTGTCTCCCTCTTACCCTCTTTGCCACTGGGCTCTCTTTACATGTTGCTCTTCTAGAGAAGTAATCCCAATGTAAGGTATATTGAGAAGTTTTCAACGGTTTTCCTCTCAGAACCCTGTTCATGGGGTCTAGCAGAGCATGCACCCCAAGAATCATGATTCTTAGGATTTTAAATACTAACATTTGCGGGCGAAGGCCTTGTTTCTGTGCTATCAAGTAATATTTCTGTGAACACAGACAAGCGTGCGCGCACACACACACCCCCCATTGCAGTACTTACGTGCACGCCCACCTTCTTCCAGGAGGAAGAAAGGAAAGGGAAGGAAGCTTTTTCTCCATTGCCCAAGTTCGTTGATATTTATATTAGTCTGTTCTCACATTGCTATAAAGAACTGCCCAAGATGGGATAAATTCATAAAGGAAAAAGGTCTCATTGACTCACAGTTCCGCATGACTGGGGAGACCTCAGGACACTTACAATCACGGTGGAATGCACCTCTTCACAGGGTGGCAGGAGAGAGAATGAGCGCCGAGCAAAGGGGGAAGCCCCTTATAAAATCATTATATGAGAACTCACTCACTGTCACAATAACAGCATGAAGGAAACCAGCCCTGTGATTCAATTATCTCCACCTGGTCCCTCCCTTGACATGAGGGGATTATTACAATTCAAGGTGAGATTTGGGTGGGGACACAGAGATAAACTACATCAATATTGATTTCTTATGTACTGATTTTCTAAATTCCTAGAATTCATTTGGGCCTTGTACTGTCTTTTGGTGCAGGTTTAACCACAGTCTTGACTGTGTTAGGAAAAGTCTCCTGATTCCATGGACTCAGCCTTGCAAAAATGGTCTCCTCTATATTTTTATCCAGTTCTTTAGAGTAGGCATGGGCTTTTATTGATTGACACATCTTTATAAAAAGACTCTTCTCCTTTCATCCCTCCCCTGAAGCACATCTTTCTCTTGAAATTTCATAAATTTCTGGTTATATTTAGTAATAATAGCAAAAATAGCAGTGATGATAGCAGTAGAGTTGTAGTAATTGATCCATATGCTAAAATTTTATGATGTGCCACGTTTTTCTTTAACATGTATAAACTCCCTGATTCTTTGGGAAGTCACTCAGTGGGTTTGGGATAAGGCTAACTGCCCGTCTTCCCATCATGGGAGACAAGTTCAATCAGCACAGGCCATCCCCTGGTCTTGGGATTTGTGTAAGGATGAGCATGAGACCCCAGATGCCCCATAAGAATAGGTCATGGGGGTGAGGTAGGAGAGAAGGTCTTCTGCTGTGAGATCAGAACCGTAAACTTCATGGAAGCAGGGGCTTTGTGCTTGTCCCTCCCTCTCATGGAGAAAAGACTGTCTGGACATGAGGTGATCCTCAGGAAAGCAGTCCAGGAGGCAAGGGAGGGGACATGTCAAGAACATTTGAACACAGAGTCAGCCTCGCTTCAGTTCCATGTGTCTCATGAAATTCCATTTACATGAGCTAGCATTTTTTCTGTAACTCAAATTGAGTTCAGTTCTGTCATTTACAATCAGAGTCCTGGTAGTACAATTACTGTGGCCATTTCATTGATAGCAAGCTGCAACTCAGAGAGCTGAGGTCATCTCCTCCAGGTCCCAGAGCTGCTATGTGGCTGAGCTGCAGTTCAGAGCCAGGGTGACTCAGCTTGCAAGCCTGTGCTCCTCAGCTCCATGGCACGCTTCTCCCAGGCTAGCAGTGAATCACCGGAAGGACTCCTTAAGACACGGATGGGGGACCCACCTCAGAGGTCTTGAATCAGCAGGTCTGGGGAGAGGACTGAGAATTGACCTTTCTATCAAGTTCCCCAGTGATGCTAATGCTGCTGGTGTGCGTACCACATTCTGGAACCTCTGCTCCCTGCTCTACTGCCTTCTGGATGGAGCCCTAGAGCTCAGCTCCCAGCTGTGGGCATGGCAGCCACTGAGGAGTGTTGCTTTAGGGTAATGAGTTAACACTCTAAGAAGGTGTGTGGTGAGTAGGCTGACCACTTCTCTCTCTTATTGAACAAAACATTGCTAAGCCCTGGATTTTCTCAGCTGTAAATCACTGAAATCTGAATAAAATTACCCCTACAATGAATCAATCAGTAGATTAAAATATTGGCCCAGTGTTCAGGAAGGACTGAAGGATGCTCACTGAGCTCTCTCTTTCCTTCTCTCTCTCTTCTCTCCACCCACACTCCCTCCCCAATGTGTTCTCTTCTCCGTCTTTCTCCCTGCCTCCTTCTCTGTTGCTGGGCTCCCTTTATGCATTGCTTTTACTCTGTACCAGCACAGGTGGGCTCTTGGCATGTGACAAGGCAGCCAGCTGGGCAGCTCCATGCTGTGGGGTGATCTTCTCTGGCGGCTCCAACAGATATGCATGCCAGAGGAGGCTCTGAATAACTGGGCCTTGGTTTGGACCCACCTCAGTCATGCTGTGGGCAGAGGGAGGCTGTGTCACCAGAAGAAAGGAGAGGGCTGGAAAGACAAACAGCAGAAAGACTTCCCTGGATCGTCCTGGCCCGATGTAATCATGAGTCATTAAAACTGGAGGAAGGTGGAAGAGTGCTCAGAGGGTTGAGACAGGAGAGGAAGGAGAAGAGATTCAAAGCATGAAGAGACTCAACTCAGCACTCCTGGCTGGGATGATGGAGGAAGGGGGCTACAAGCCAAGAAATGTAGGCTCCCTCTAGACGCTGGGCAGGGTCTGCAGCTGACAGCAAGGAGACCGGACCGTGGTCTTGCAACAGTGAGGAACTGTGTTTCACTAACGCAGTGAGCAGGCAAGGAAGTAGGTTCTCTCCAGAGCCTCTAGAGAGAAACCACAGTCCTAAGACACCTTGATTTTAGACCCGTGAGACCTATGCCGGCCCTCTTACTGCCACAGGGTGAGAGAGGAAATTGGTGGTGTTTCAGTCACTGAATTTGTGGCAATGGGTTATAGCAACAATGGAAAACTACGGAAGAACCAAAGACCCCACTTGTATCAAACCAAGAGAGAGAAGCCCTGTTGCAAACCCTGGCTCATTACCTCACCTGCAGAGTCCATCATCCTCCCTGAGGTGCCGTTTCCTTGCCTTTAAAATAGAAATAACAGAGCAACCCACCTCCCAGGGTTGCTCTTTTAATTGAATAACATTATTCTTGTAAGGCACGCAGCACATGCTAGGTGTTCAATAATTGTTAAATTATGAAGAAGAACCAAGAGAAAAAAAGAGAAAGAAGCTCCTTTGATATTTTTTGGACTTTTAAAAATAAACTGGGTCAAAAAGAAATACAGCTTGAATATATGTTGCAGACTAATTCAGTTTTGAAGTCTTTTGAGAGCTTTTATATTTTCATCTCTATAAAATTGTAGAGTGCTGAAAATACTCCCAAATACATTAAAATTTCATTAGAAGGTGCTGTATGGGGCCACACCTTATTTTTCTTGAAAGGAAAGGAATATGAAGGGGAGGGAACCAGAAACACATCATTTCAAAATTCCACTTCCAAATGCATCTATTTTGTGACATTTAAAATCTCAGATGCAAATTCCTTGGCTATAGTGTCACAGCAAGTTGAAAAACAAGCACATTAACATGGAATTATTTCTGTATTAAAAGGTTAACCTTGTCGGTGCTCAAATGTGCATGCTTCCCATTTCTTATGGCTGGGTGTGTGGTTTTTCTCTTGCATTACATTTTCCTATCACACAAAACAACCTTGACCCAACTCTTTCATTCTTGCTCGACTTCCCTGTCTTTTAGGACGGACATAGAACCTTGGAGTCTTGGGGTGGGAGTCCTGTATCCACCACCTACCAGGTGGGGCTGTGGGCTGGTTATTCAGCCTCTGTGATTCTCCGTGCTGGCACCTGTAAAGTGGGGACAGCAGTGGAACTATCTGACTGATTGGATGGTTGGAAGATGGGACAAGAGAACCCCTAGAATGCACTCAGCAGAGTAGCCCCTGAAACTCACAGGCTGTAAGTGTTCTCATCTCCTCCACTCACCCCCTTAACAGCTCTGGCGCCAAGTATCTAACCCAGGCTGGTGTTTATTCACTCCAGCATCGCATAAGTGAATGTCATTTCAAGGTCTCTGGATCTTATCAGCCTGTCTTACTTCTCAGCTCCTAGGTGCTCTGCCCATTGATTTGTTGCTGCTATTCTAGGAGGGTGTGCATTCAAAAATATTTATCATTCTTCCGCTGCCCACCCTACCTCCCACGCCTTGACTATCCGGGGATGAGGGCTTATCCTCACATCACTGGTCAGGGCCAAGCCCACACACATGCCGTATGCAATTGTCCTTTACTCATTGGTTTATTAACAGAAAATCATTTTCTAACTCACTATTACAATAACAACGATTATTGCAATTGAATTGCAATTCAAGGTGTCTTACAGTGTTTCAATGGTTATTTTTATTTCGCAGTTACCAGTATTGCTAATAACTCGTAAGGGGTTACAGTGATCACCCGCCCCTATTAGCTTCAAGTTGTCTTCAGCAGATGGGAGGAGGAGTTCTTGGGGGGCAGAGAGGCTTTAGCAATCCCCTTGTCTGAGTCTCATCCAGGGAGTCAGTTTCTGTTTGGTTCCTGTACTCGTCCCTCTGCCACTTCCACCTGTCCAGGGCTTCTGAGGAACTGTCGGGTATGGAGGCACCTCAGACCTGTCAGGACGTTCTGTCTGACTTGACATCTGACTTGACATCTGCCGTTTCTTGTGAGGGGCCAAGGTCAGGCAGTGGAAGGAGAGCTGGCTGCCTGCTGCTCTGCACAGGGAGGCTGAGCCTACTTCAGACCACCTCTCTCCAGAGCTCAGGCCACTTAAGATGTGAACACAGAAAACCTGCAAGAACCTTTCTCAGGGGATGTGGGGTCTCTGAGTTGGGATTTCTCTCGAGATAAGGATTTGAGTGATTGAAGGAAGCACCCATTAGAGAGTGGGGAAGGGAGACAGGGAGGGAAGGAGGTTGATTCCTTGAAGGTGCATCCTCAAGCTATATTCCATGAGGCAACTGACCCCGCTTGCAGCCTCTGCGGCACCATGAGGGATGTGGAGAAAAATGTCTCTGCACTGTCCTGGGGGAGGTGTGGGAAAGCAAGGGCTCATCTGCAGCCTTCACCCATCCTGGGCCACGGCTGCTCCCATTACCGATTCTGGACTCAGGCAGAGCTGCGAGTGCCCCCCAGGTAGCAACCTTCCCCTGTTTGGAGGAGGCTCCTCACCCGTCTCCAGCCAGTTCCTTCCTTCAACCTGATGTTTGGTGCTCCTGGCAACTTGACGTCCGACCTCCTGGCTATTGTGGTGGCGGTGACAGAGAGAGGGCTTAACAGAATCTCTGTGTAGGAAAGAATCTTACAGGGTGAGCATTAGGTATGTAAAGGGAGGGTGTTTACTGCAAACTGCAGGTGCATTGATGTCCGTGTATGTCTGCAGCCACTGTCATTCTTACCTGGAGAGAGCCCAGGAGAGAGATGGTTGGGGCAGAAGTCTGTCTGTGGCTGAGTCAGTACCTCGGGTGGGAAGAAGCTGATGGGATCCTTCTTGGGCAGCTCCTGCCCCTCTCCAGCCTAAGTGTAAGTGATTTGGATGTGTGTAAGTGTAAGTGCTGTGAGATGAAACTGCTATGATGATGAAACTGCTCAGGGCTGGAGGGGGTGACTGGAGATTAGGTGGGGCAAGCCCAGGCACTGGCTGTGGAGGGGGGGTCATTTTCTCCTCACCTCTGTCTGGAGCTCCCTGAAAATGCTGACAGGAAGGTGCAGGATGTTGCAGTCCCTGCTGGGCTGGGGCAGCCCAGTGTGGCCTCTCCAAGTGGAGGTCCAGGCTGCTGTGCAGTCAGGAGGGAGAAGTCTAGGTGGACGGATGGGGCCGTGGCCTCGAGCTGGTGGACAGGCACCTGGGAAGAACTCCTATCAGGACACTCAGAAATTTCTGGGGCCACTTTGAGGATCCTAATTTCATCAATCAGGCCAGTAGGTAGGTACTAGTGGAGGGTGTCTACCCACCACCAGGGGGTCAGCCTACCCATTAGGAAACACAGGGAAAGCCCAGTTGGTGGACAGGCTATAGAATAACAAGCCTCAAGATTAAGGAATTGTCTTATATTAAAAGGAGGCTAAAGAGACATGAGAAGTAAAGGCACCAAGTGACCTTGGACTGGATCCTGTGCAGGAAAGAAAATCCTATCAAGGACATTATTGGGACAATTGAAAAAATTGGAATACGATCTGTCATTTAGATTTTTGTATTAATGTTGTATTTTCTGAAGTTAGTGACTGTGCCGCGAATATGTAATGAGTCTCGTTCTTAGGGTGTGGACACTGAACATCACGGAGAAATGGGCACGGTGGGTGCCACCTGCCTAAAAATGACTCTGAAACACAAGCTTGCACACATACACGTGTGCATATATGGAAAACTTGGCAAAATGTTAAAAATTAGTGAATCTGGGTAAAAGGTGTATTGGAGATCTTTGTACTATTCTTGCAAATTCTTTTATAACTTTGAAAATAATTTCAAAATAAAACATTTCTTAAAAAGGTATTTTGAACTTTTAGTTACAACTTAGGCCAGAATAGCACACCCATAGGTGCACACACAGGATCGTCTCCCTGAAAGTAAACAGCCTCCTACCCCCATTACTCCTACCCCCCACCCCACCTCCTCACCCAGCGTGGTTCATGGAGCACCCAGGCAACCCCATTGCAGACGCCAGCATTCTGGTGCGTCCTTTCTGGAACTCTGATTTGGGACTCGTGCTCGAAACAGCCAATTGCGTTTTCTTCTGTCTTTATCCTCTTATTCCACGTGACCTCTTTTGCTGTTTGCTCTGAAGCTGACCCTTACTGAGCCCCAAGGCTCCTCCAAATGAACCATGACTGTGTCACATGGCCTGTATTTTAAGCCAGATTCTTCCTAACATACTTGCAAAATTGGGTGAAAATTTGTCCAGTCCTTTTGGCATAATGTCATGAAAGAAACTTAATTTTTTGCTAGAGTGAGCCTGTCGGGCAGGGGCAAGGAGGTTACAGGAAGGGTATGGCTCACCCACAGACTCTCCTGGGGAAGCCGATATCCAAAACGCCCCAGCACAGAAACTGTTGGATCACTTTCATCAGAGAGATGGGTGGGCAGGGGGCCAAGCACTCACCCTCAGACCCAGTAACGTTGACCCGAGGCACCTTTATATTAGAAAACGACGGGAAATAGAACAGTGCCACATAGGCAAAGCGTCTGTCCATTGGGATCAAATCAGGTGCAAAGTATAAGATATGAGAGGACCCTGTGGTGTTGCTGGGGTCTTCCTTTCTCAGTGTCTCCTTGAAGCTGAGGTCCAGGAGGGGCTGGGTCTGGCTGGAAGAAGGATTTGCAGGAGAAGGAAATCTATCTCCCACCCCCAGAGGAAAGAGGGTGCTTCCAGTGGTGCAGAGTGGCAGCAGCTGGAATTAGAGCAGGCAGTGTAAGGCTGCTGCAGACACAGAAACTGAAGGCACTCAAGGACACTCCCAGGGATTCATAAACACACCCGCCGGGTGTCCTCTCCACAGTCCATTCGCAGCCGGCAGAAAAACCCTCCCGATCTGCAGGGAGGAGCTTCAGAGCGACCCTGGAGAGAGTGTTGTGCTTCAGCGAGTTCACGCGAAATGGTCTCTGATGGTGTTGAGAAAAGGTGAGCAGGGGACTGGCCACACTATATTAGGTTTGTAAAATTTTAGTAATGTTCCTTTTAATTTGTGAAGTCAATATTTTCCTTTCTCCGTGCTGGGAAAGCTGTGCCGTGGAGGCCGACTCGGGGTCCTCTCCTCGCTGGGAGGCCGTGGCCTCTTATGTCTTATTCACTGGCTTCCTGGCAGACTCATAATGACCGCACAGACCTGCTGTGGAATGAAGCCAAAGTTGTGAGTGAGTCTGGGCGACTTATTCTCCTCTCCCAGCGCCAGGGACCTTTGGTCTCTCAGTCACTCATGGATTCAGCTGATACTTCGGAGCAGCTGTTATGGATGAGGTGCTTACAGCTCTCACGTCACTAGGTGCTGAGGTGAGAGCTGTGAGCAAAATGGCAAAGTCCCCACCGGGGGGGCAGAGGGGGCTCACGTCTAGCCAGGAGATGCGCAGGAAATAAGGGAGCAGAGAGCCCCACGGGGTGTGCTGTGAGATGAAACTGCTATGATGATGAAACTGCTCAGGGCTGGAGGGGGTGACTGGAGATTAGGTGGGGCAAGGTCTTTGGGAAAACTGCAAGGCCACCTGAGCCCAGGGGACAGGTGCCTTCAGATGAATTAGGGGTTAGGGAGTGGGAGCAGTGGAAGAGGAGCTGGGACGTAGGAAACAGTGGGAGAAGCACAGCCTGTGGGGCTGAGGAAGGGTTTTGGGCTGCATCTGAGTGCCAGGAGAAGTAGGTTTGGAGACAGGAAATGACATGGTCAGAACCGTGTTTTTATAAGGAGCTTCTGATGGCGAGCAGAGATGGGGTCTGGGGTCAAGGATGGAAGTGGAGGGATGAGGCACTCAGTATCAAGGTTAGTCAAAGCATTAGAATGACCCTACTTGAATTCAGTGCCTGTGATCCTCAGTGGCTGCCCAGACCGAGCTGTGTGAGGCAGAGTGTCCCTGTTCCTTATCCGTCCCCATGAGTGGTCCCGGTATTGACGACAGCGGGAAGCAGCCACACTTTGGGGATACTCTTGATGGGCTAAACCAATGCTTCTCAACAAGGGGGATTCTTCTCCACAGCAGACATCCAGCGACATCTGGGGGTGTTGTCATTGGCGCAATTGGGGGTTGTGCTCCTGGCATCTAGTGGGTGCAAACCAGGGACGGTGCTCAGCGCCCTACAGGGCGCAAGATGACCCCACTTCAGAGCAGTGTCTGACACAGAAAGTCCCCAGTGCTGAGGCTGAGAAATCTTGGGCCAGAACAGGATAAAAGGTATGCGCGCTTTGCTTCATCTCATCCTAGGAGAACTCTGTCAGGAATTATGATTCTCATTGTGTAGTTGGGGAAACTGAGACACGGAAGACTGAGCTTTCTGATGTGGCACAGCTGGGGAGTGGCCGAGCTGGGATTGGAGCCCAGGTCTGTCTGACTCTGAATTCTATGCCTTTAACTGATGCAGAAATTCAGAACATCCACGCTGAGGTATAGCAGGGGTCCAGCACACGGGGGCTCAAGTGCATAAAGAACCCTCTCTCTGTTTTGAGATGCAAGTTCGTCAGGACCTCCAAAACGTTGCCTCCCATCTTCCCCTGCTCCAAACTGTGTGGCGATCCCCTTGGTTTGTTCACCCTCCCCAGAGTCACTCAAAACATTGACACTGCTGCCCTGTTAGTCATCAAAATGCAGTAACGTTTTGATACTCATCAAAAATGCACCCTGCCACATTGGCATGCCAGGGGTTAAGGCCTCTCAAGGTGAGGGTGGATGAGACTGAGTTCAGCAGTGAGTGACTCTGTGGGAGCCATGCCCAAACATGAAAGAGGTGGGATTCCAAATATGAAAAACACCTTCCTCCTGCCCCAGGCCCCTTTCTTTTGAGAATCCAACAGGCAGCCAGTGGTTTCCAGCATGGGGATTCCTGGACCACGTCATGTGGTAGGTGACCCCTGAAGGTTCACTGCACCTGCTGTATCTATTGGATGTGTGTGTGTATTTGAGTTGATGACTATTTTTAGGAACTCAATTCAGCAGACATGTGGATGCTTACCGCATGCACTGCCTGCACTTGCTTTTGCCTGGGTGCACCTGCTCACGAAACATCTTCATGGCAAACCCAGGGGCACATGCACCAGGGGTAGTGCAGGATCCAGCAGTGCCATCTGCACCCAGCAGACTTTCCAGGAGAAAAGACTGACTGAGCACTCAGCCATCAATGTCACCTGTAGCAGAAGGCTCTAGGGCAAAAATTCCTTTATGAGCATCGCAGCACAAGTCTTCATGGAACACTGTGAACTGGAAAAGTGGGAAGGCGGATGAAGAGCTAATTCACTGAAACAAGGTGAAGCCCCACTGACCAACCAAAATATGGAATCAAGGCTGCTACTGTTAGGACTTTCAGCTGCTGAATGATATATATTCCTCCTCCTGTTACAGATGAGACACCCAGGAATGCTCCCTTCCCCACTCAGAATCCTTTGCAAAACCACCAGGATCTTGGACAAAGAGGTAATGAAGATTTTCTGCAATAAAAATAAAGGAAGAAAGAAAGAAACTTGGAATAAATCTATTTTTGCCACTTCAAGTGTGGGTTCACCTGACCCGTAATTGCCATGTTCCTGCTCATTTTGCCTCTCCGCCCCCAACTATTGATTTGATTTGGGAGATAAATATGCTGCGGTGTTATTTAGAGTCAACCTGCCTCTGAGTGTGGGTTAGGGGAGTGGGGAGGAGAGAAGGTGGCACTGAGCAGAATTTTAATCAGGTTTTAGTGGTCTCTACCTGCTCATGTAACTAATCAAATACTCCTGTCCCAAGGGCAGAAATTCACACAATGCATTTCCATTAAAAAATTACTCTTTAATCAACTTCCTCCCACTCAGGGCCATCCGAGGGGCAGGAGGACCAGGCATTCTTGCCAAGGTCATCCTGATTGTGGAAGCTTGCCAGGACACAGTCCCATCTCTGGAACGAAGTCTTCTTTGTGCGTGGTGAGATGGAGTTGGTGTCTTTTTGGTTTTATTAACCTAGGGACTATTTACCCATCTCACTATTTCCCTTGCATATGTCTAAAGGGCAAAACTAGGAAAGGGCTAGGTGGTCTCTGAATCCTCGCCTCTCTTTCTCCCTAAAAGAGGTGCCTGTTTCTGTCAAGACCGTCTGGTGGTTGGAGATACTCACAGCAGATAGCTACTTACTCAGCTATTCCCGTGTGTGTGTGTGTGTGTGTGTGTGTGTGTGTGTGTGTGTGTGTGCGCGCGCTGCGGGGGTCTTCATATTTGACAAAATATTTTCTTTATATATGACAATACTTGACTCTAACAAATTATATCATAATGCTAGAAGTGCAGGCAATCTGTTAAGCCAGAGTGGCAGATCCATTATGTGGCCTGGGAATCAGTAGGGACCCTTTCAGTGACCCTGAAATCCTAAGGGTGGATTACACACCCTGCTTTCATGCTGAAGTGCTACAATATGACCCGAAAGGAAGAAATAAAATCTCTCGGTTGTTGTTGCTAAGAATTCCTATTACCAAGAAAATCCATGCATGCAGTATAAACTGTTGGTTTTCTTAGAGGACAAAAATCGGGGTTAAGTCTGGATTTTGGCCTCCTACAAAAAACATAAGGCAGCAATGAGAAAAGATGTGATCCTTTACTGAAATAAAACACAACAAATACACAGGATCATAGGAAAGGTTTCATAGCTAGATTTTTTTTTTTTTTTTTGAGGTGGAGTCTAGCTCTGTTGCCCAGGCTGGAGTTCAGTGGTATAATTTCAGTTCACTGCAACCTCCACCTCCCAGGTTCAAGTGATTCTCCTGTCTCAGCCTCCCAAGTAACTGGGATTACAGGTACCTGCCACCACACCTGGATAATCTTTGTATTTTTAGTAGAGATGAGGTTTCACTATGTTGGCCAAGCTGGTCTCAAACTCCTCACCTCAAGTGATCTGCCTGCCTTGGCCTCTCAAAGTGCCAGGATTACAGGTCTGAGCCACTGCGCCTGGCCGGCTTCGTGGCTAGATTTTGGATACTAGAGTCTGTGGAAATTTTGTCTTCTCTCTCTGTGTCTCTCTCAGCCTTCTGAATACCTGACCCATTTTCTTTACTTTTCTAAAATGTTTCCATTGCTTTTTCATCTTACTCATGCTTTTCAGTTGCAAATGGTAGAATCTGTCCTAGCTGGTAGCTAGTTTCAACATACAGGGAATTCCTTAAAGGGCTTTGGTTAGCCCCCAGCATCCCTAGGAAAGCCAGGGACTTGGCCGTGAGATCTACGCACCCAGGAACACCAGCCCTCACTGAGCTGCTTCCTTCAGGGTCCGGGATGCCCACTGCACCTGCTGTCTCTGAAGGTTGCTGTGGGGCAGGTTGATGCTATTGGTGTAGCCCTAGACACAGGTCCCTGCAGTTAGGACAGATACCTGACCTGGTCCCACGTGCTGTGAGGACACAAGACCCCGTGTCCTTATTCTTTTCCAGAGCTTGGGAACGAGGCAGACAGATACATCAGGAAGGTGCCCAGGCAGCCTGCAGCTGATGGTCCTCCATCTACTTCATAATCTTTACTGTGTGCCAGTGAACAAGAGCCCCAGGTGCCCACCCTCCTCAGGGACAGTTCTGTGGGAGGGATAGACCAAACCAAGCAAGCAGACAAATACATCACAGTAATTATATGAGGATGAAAATCAGCAAGGAAACCAGCAGTCAGTGTGCGGACAGCTCTTCCCCAGATGGAGCCAAGGATGTCTTCCTGTGGACATGACATGTGATTGAGATGGGAGTTGGGGAAGGTGCACTGGAAGCTGGGTGGGTCTCAGAGGGCAGCCTGGTGGTTTATTTGGCCTGGTGGTGTGTGCCAGGCACAACCGAGGACATTGAAGGAAGAGTACCTCACTGCAGAGGAGCAGGAGGCTCCAGTGCCTGCAGGCTCCTGGGATGGAGTCAGAACATTTGGGTGTTGGGATGTGGTTTTGGTGAAGCATTCGAGCCCTACCACCCCAAAACCTGAGTTCAAGAGCTCACCTGCTACTTATGAGCAGTGTGGGCTTGTGAAAATTAACCTCTCTTCTCCTTGGCTTTCTTTTGGTACAATGGAGTTGATGAAAAGCATCAGCTTCAGAGGATTGGAGGAGAGGCACATAGAGTGCTGAGGACAGGGCCTGGCATGCAGCAGGAGCTCAACCAATGCTCAGCGCTGAGAGAGGACTCACCGTGCTTAGCAATATTGCTGCCGGAAAGCCAGATTGTCCCTTCATGGTCCGTCCATGCCTAGGGCAAGGAGACAAAAGCATTTGGGATTTTCTTTTATGGGTCTCTTCTTTCAATTTCATTTTCATGTATCTCAATTTTTGTTGACTGTATTCACCACTACTTCTTGACTGTTTTTTATGTCCTAGGCACTTTTCACAAATATCTATTTAATCTTTAGTTCTCTATGAATTAAATAGACATTTGTGAAATCCTATTGGTGAAATCCTCCCACCTTTGTGAGTGTGAGTGTGTGTGTAATTTATGTATCATAGAGTTTAAGTAAATTGTTAAATATTACACGGCTATTGAGTGGTAGCTGGGGTTTGAACCAAAATCTGCCTGGCTCCAAGTTCCTTCTCCTGACTGATATTAGGTTATTGGGTATCACGAGGTGAGGGCATCTAAAAAGTCTTGAGCGTTTAAATCGTTCCTAGATTTCTCAGGGACTTGTTTCTGTTGACCAACAGGTGTTAGGAGGTAGGAAGAAATGCATGTAAAGTACCGGCCCGCAACTGTTGCTTCCGGCAGAAGAGCTGAGCTTCACCCATCTCTGCCATTAGATAAAGGATGTGGTTGGTATTGCCCAAGAGCCTTCTTCTTGGAAATAATGCCCCCCCCCCCAAAAAAAAGCAATTCCTTGCAAATCCAGCAGTCACTAAAAACACAGAGAACTAAGTTTTTAGGATTGTCAAAAGTCACCCACCTAATCCATTTTATTTGTTTCCTGTTCATTTTATTTTCTTCTCCTATCTCCATAATCTTTATTTCCCCATGTGACAAGATTCTCATCTAATTCTCTATTTAGCATACCAATGCTTCTTGAGGAAGCCGTTATCTATTGTTACTTATTGTTACTTAAGGTGCACATTCATTAGCCCTTGCTAGAGAGGGGCTGTGTACTGTCATTTCTGTGCCTGCCTTTGTAGGTTTTAGATTAATTCCTGCTGTGGTCATGTTCACTGGGATAATTTTATCAAGATTTTCTTTCTCTTGCTTTCTTGGTTACTTTATTAAATTTTAAAATGTCTTATTAAAGTTACTTCTTTCATTGTGACAAAAGTATAACTTTTCCAACTTTGCTCTAAAAACTTGTAGAACAACTCTTAATAGGGTTCCCCCTAGGGATATGGGGCAGGACTAGAATAGGACTGTGGTGGGGAAGAACAGCTCTTACTTTTTAGTCAAAATGTTTCTTTATGGCTTCAATTATTTATAACCATCACAGACTATTTTAATGAATCGTTTTAAGTAATAAATAAGACTTATAAATCTGATAGTGTTATTTTTATAACCTTTTTTTAAAAAAATCAGGCCATGCTCTTCAAGATGCAGAGGTATAAGAAGTCCTTTGTGAAATGACTTTTAAGAACTGTGCATTGAAAAGATGGCTAATGGCAATCCCAGCACTTTGGGAGGCCGAGGGGGGTGGATCACGAGGTCAGGAGTTCAAGACCAGCCTGGCCAACATGGTGAGACTCCCTCTCTACTAAAAGTGCAAAAACTAGCTGGGCATGGTGGCATGCACCTGTAATCCCAGCTACTCAGGAGGCTGAGGCAGGAGAATTACTTAACTGAGACCCAAGAGGCGGAGGTTGCAGTGAGCCAAGATCATGCCACTGCACTCCAGCCTGGGCTACACAGCGAGACTCTGTCAAAAAAAAGGAAAATAATGTGAATATTAGAGCTTCATGGAATCCAGGGATATGGCTTAATAGAGATTTTTAAGGCCATTTAACCTAACTATAATTTGCAGCTCACATAGAAGTTTTGTTGGGTTCTGTTATTGGATTATCCAGTGGGGCAGAGGTAGAGCTGCCAGCTCCCGAATTAACACTGTAGATTGGCATCTAATGCAGGCAACTGACTTCCAACTTGGCCATCACTGAAAACCATATGGACAGACAACTGACAAAATTTCTGGAGGCTTTTTGGTGACTTAGTGATTGACCTTTTGGAAATGGACAGACAGAGCAAGGAGACAGAACAAACCTGAATATTTGGTGGCTGCAGCTCTTTTGGTCTTCACAATCCATTAAGTCCTCACCTGGGCAGGTGTCTATCTGTTCCAGGTGGGCAGGTAAGCCTGCTCGCTGGCCATGGAGGCAGGACAGCTCTGGATGGAAAATGAGCCTGTCTTGGAGAGCGACCCCTGGTGGATGGGGGAGCTTTCCTGCACTTCACAAACATTACTAAAGGTGAATCCCATCTTCCTCCTCTCTCTACCTCCTTCTCTCTGGGCTGCTCTCTGTTTCCAGTCATCTAAATAGAAAGGAATCCTTGAAGATACAGTAGCCAAAACATTGTAAGTCCTCTCCTACCCCCTCTCCACTCCCCACACTCACACATCAGATGTGGGTTTCTGAAATATAAATCTAAAATTAATGCACTGAAGCTTGGTTCCTTGGGGGAAAGCTGGAATAACCGGCAAATGTAAAATGTTTTCTTTAAATATCTAAATGAGTGGAAAATAAAACAATATGCTTCCCTAGGAATTACCTGGCCCCTGGTCTTTTCCATAGACATGATACGTCTCCTTATTGTTCCCGAGGGTGAAGCCAGTTGGGAGTATTTTACACTGCAGATCTTGGGTGCTTAGAGGAAGACACCATTAGTTTAATAAGAGAAGGTCCTGAGTCTGAGGGTTCTAAAGGTGGTGCCCGTAGACTCTAGGCAAATTGCTTAGCCGTGGCCTCATGAATATCACATCTTTCTGTAGGTCTGCAAGAGACCTGGCAACACCTCCAGAAATGGCCTCCTTCTCTGGGTAGTACCAGTTAACCTCTAGAATCTAGTATAACTCGAAATCTTTATTGGAATTATCCAAGCCATTACCCTGCTCGCTGTATTAGCTCTGCCCTCGAGCGCTCTTGACTAAGTATCAGGGGAATGAAGAGCTTTGTCAATTGGAACCCAAGCCTCCCGATCTTAATTAGAGATGTGCCAAAGTACCTGAATTTAATGGGGGAGGTTGGCAGACAGTTCTCTCTCCACCCCTCTTGCATTTAATGACTTCATTACTGATTACTGTCCACAGCAATGCAGAAATTAAATATGCTCTGCAGAAAAGCAAAAAGGTTGAAATGCAGTTGCTTTTGCATAGCAAGTCCCACGCCTAGCTTTGCACTGTTTGCAAAATGGGGAGAGCCAAGATGTTAGCATGCCTCCCCCACACATACCCTGCCACAGCTCAGCTCAGCCCCGCAGCCTGGCCTGGCAGGCCCGGGAGGGGCCCATACGGAAGGTGGGGAGAATGAATTATTCATGTGCTCGCTCCCATCCACAGATAATTCAATATTCTGCTCTCAATAATCTTTTCCAGCGTTATCCGTATTCATCCTCTCGTTCTGTAAAGAAGGCTGCTAAGTAATTGTTAAATATCTCTCCTGCTCCCTGAATAAATTGGAGATACAGAAAAATAATAGGGATATGATTGCAGCATATTCATTTGGTCATGTTTGCCCTGATTTAGTGGGGCACAGCAGACAGCCCCAGCATTCCAGAACTATTGCCATGTACAAAGAAGGGTCAAAGTCACACTGTTTTCCAACTATTTTTCTCAGACACTGATGCTCCTTAAAGCTCCCTCATAACCCATCACCCTGTGGTGGGGACACCAAGTCTTAGCATCCAGGTGTCTTTTCCACTGAAGAGACATTCACATGAAAATTCTGACAGTTCTCTTCTTTTATTTAAGCTAAACATTTCCGTTTGAGACAGGAACATTTTAACCATTACATCCATAGGCTTTGTATGGTGAATTTGCAGATTCAGTATTTCCCAGGCCAAGCAACAGTTTGTGCATAAATACAGGTGGAGGAAACTGTGTTTATAACACGTAGAAGGAAGAAATAGCCCTGGGCACTGAGAAGAAAAGGTCAAATGTACCCAGAGCTGCTGCAGAAGACAGAGGTAGAGGAAATGACGGAAATGGTGACCCTATTTGGAGGAAAATCGCCTGGAAAACAAACAGTTGCTTTAGCCTTTACACAGGCAGAAAACTTTCAAGGAGAATGACTTCGGCCCAGGAGGATGGGCTTTGACCTTGTTCCTAAAGGAACCAAACCCTGACTAAACTTGGGGTGGGGGACGGGCTCCAGCATGAGATGCCTGTCTGTGTCATTTTCCCTTTCTCTATGAGCTTGTGAGCCAACCCGGAAGACACTGGGTGCTTTGGAAAAGAGCTCTCTGGGTTTGGGGGATCTGCTAGGGCTTGCAGGTGGAGAATGGGGGGGACCAGCAGTGGGTTAGGGTGAAGATGGCCTCAGAGTGTGGCGGGCTTCTGACAGCGCCCTCCATCCATGTTGGGTCTCCAGTGTCATCAAGGTTGTTTACTGAGCTCCTGCTTGCAGCTGGCCTTGTGCTCTAAAAAATACACTTAGACACTTAACACTTCTCTTACTGAGAGCTTAGTCTATGACAACAGGGTCACAGATATTTATAAGCACATGTATCTATTAAATAAATACCTGCTGAGGCTAGTCTCTCTTACTATCAAATCCTTTCTCTGCCTTTATTCTCCTGCCTTTTTTTTGTCATGTTCAACTGGTCTTTGGTGCAAATTTTCCTGCGTACCATGTGGTGGCGCTGCGCGGTGCTGCTCTGCTTTCTTGGTCCAGGCACCCTCCCTGGCGCTGAAGTACAGGGTGCTTTGATGTGAAGGGTTTTCTCACCAGGGTGATTGTGCCCCCTGTCCAGGCCCCTATGGAACATTTGTCAAAGTCTGGAAACATTTTGGTTGTCACCATGTGGGAGGGATTGCTAGCGCATACAGCGGGCAGAGCCCTGGGCTGCACCATGGGTGCATGGACACTGTGTGTGCACAGCAGAGCATCCCCTCCCCAAGAATCTTCCAGTCCCAGAAGTCAGCAGTGTGGTGGCCTAGATGCCCTCATTGATAACGGGGCTGCCCCTTCAGGTGTTGCTGGGTTGAAGACCCGGCCTGTCACTTGCCAGTAGCAGGTTATTTAACTTCTATGTGACTTCTTGCCTCATCTGAAAAACACATACCTCAGGCTCCTCCTCATGGTTTGTGGGAGTTGATGAAATCATGCTTGTGAGTACAGAGCAGAGATATTATTCCTGGATCCTGTAAACATGCAGGCCCAGCTGGCATCGTTGTGGTTCTTATTTGGCTTTTAAACATCCAAGCTGTACCTGCTTCAATATAACCTCTCTCTGCTGCTTGTTGCCTCCTCTGCTCAAGAACCCTCAGTGGCTCCCCACTCTACCCACTTGCAATGGGCACCACTTCCTGTTTGCCGGGGAAAGCGCCCCGTAGTTTGGCCCTCACTGCCCATTGTTTGATGCTTCTGAGCCAACTGTCAGCTGCTCCACTTCCTCCAAGGAAGTTGCCAATGCTTCAGAACTTCTGTTGGTCTCAGGCAGTATTGGGGGACCTGGCATCAGCGGGGAGGCCTTTGCTCATTTCTCTCCTGGGTCTACACAGCCCCACCTGACCACCACAGCGAGCCTTGCCTCTTCTCGGATCTGTGTTCCCGGGTGGGGTGGGGTGTGGTGCATGGAGGGCCCCTCCTTCACTCCCCTGAGTCCTTCCCTGATGGAGACAGCTGCTTCTCTCCTTGTGGACATACACCCCGGCAGGGGCGGCGGGGGGCGGTTTAAGGAACAGCTTATCAAGTGATACTGGTGACTCTCAGGAGGTCTGGTATTGCCACGTACTTGGAAATGAGCTACAGGGCAGAGAAACAGCCTCTGTTATCTGACACTCAGAATCTGCTTAAAAGGCTGCCTGTTCCCAAAGACTTCCCCCTTGTGCAGCTGTCCTTTCATCTGCTGCAACTAAGGGGCCTGCCATGCCTCTGCTACCTTCCCGGTGACCGGGAAGTGGGGCTCTGGGTGGTGGAGCCCAGCCCCAGCCCATCAGAGTCCCCAGCTCTTCCTCTGGTTAATTCTGTCAGGTCCTTTGTCTTGGGTCACCCGTCAGCTCCTTCCATGGGCCTTACCTGAGCATCTGACAAAAAGGCACCTTTTCCCAGTCACTCCGCATCATGTTACCTGGTTCTGGTTTCTCTATACTGTTGTCACCATCTGAGACGAGCTCACTGATTCGTCCCCTTGTGATTCCTGTGAGCTCTGCATGGGGACAGGACGATTTCTATTTGATTTATTCATCAGAGTATCCAAAGGGCTCTGCTGAGGACCTGGCATGCCGCAGGTGCTCAATAAGTACACAGTGAATTCACCTGAACATGGCAAAGGCTCTCCTCCTGCCCCACGGAGAGGGAAGAGATGGTGGAAAGTGAGATGGAGCAGGGGAAAGGCTGGGCTCTTGACCTCATCTCTGTTCATGAAGGACCCCCATGATTGAGGCTGGGACCAGGGCAGGCTGTCATGGGTGTGGCGTGGTGACACCCACAAGGTTGATGGATTCTTCTCAGATTCTGCAGCGCCAAGGTCTCTGTCGAAGGTTACACTAGTATTCTGAGGGATGGGAGTCATTCTTAACTAGACAGGTGTGCCCATCATTCCATGGCTCTGGGTGAACATTTGCTGTGTTCAGGAGTCTGGACCACAGGTCACAAGGAGTAGCAATGCTGCCACCAGACATGGCTGGGAAAACAGTGGTCAAACATGTCTATGGAAACTGGCAAAGGGCATAGACTGTGGGCATGAAAGGTGAAAGATTACCCCAGGCCCCCACTCCATGTGGACGTCCAAGCCACAGCTCCTCCATGTGTTGTGAGAAAGAACCCCTGTCATTTCAATCCACAAGGTGGGTTGTGAGTAGCCTGTGGGGTCTCAGCACCGGTAAGAACCTCAGTCTTCATTCCCTGCTTCTGCACAACCTCAGCCCCTGCACCTTGTACCTTGCTTCTTAACTGGCCTTTGGTGCAAACTAATAATCCCACCTGTGTCCTGTCTGACCAGAGCCCAGTGACCCAGCAGGTGCCCAGTCCCTGGAGCCTGCTGTCACATTCTCTAGAAGGCATCCCATTCCTATTGGCTGCCACAGGGTTTGTTTAGAAGAAAACTTGTCCAAGTGGGATTGTGAATGGGCCTCTAATATTGATGCTTCTGAAATGCCATAGCCTTTCTACTCTATTCTTTTTTTTTTTTTTTTTTTTTGAGACGGAGTCTCGCTCTTTGGCCCAGGCTGCAGTGCAATGGCGCGATCTCGGCTTACTGCAAGCTCCGCCTTCGGGGTTCACGCCATTCTCCTGCCTCAGCCTCCCGAGTAGCTGGGACTACAGGCGCCGCCACCACGCCTGGCTAGTTTTTTGTATTTTTAGTAGAGACAGGGTTTCATCGCATTAGCCAGGATGGTCTCGATCTCCTGACCTTGTGACCTGCCCGCCTCGGCCTCCCAAAGTGCTGGGATTACAGGCGTGAGCCACCACGCCTGGCCTACTCTATTTTTAAGTGTGAGTATTGGTGGCATAAGCAGGGTTTAAAATCAAGAGCTAAAGGGTGAAATGTTGGAGCAGGCTGCAGAAAAATCTTAGAATTTGGGCTCACACAGACCGTGTTTGAATCCTGGACCCCCCACTGACCAGCTCTGTGACTTTGGGCAGCTTTCATCACTTCTCTGAGTCCATGTTTTCTACCTATAACATGCAAATAAAACAAGTATTTCACAAGGTCTTAGCTGCAAATTACATGTAGTGTGACTGTGTTTCTGCCTGCCCAAAATTCATTTCTTCTCTGCTAAAAGGGCCCCTCCTTGCTATGAGGAGTACATTTCACTTGGTTCAATATCCTGATCTTCCCCTAGAGATAGGCAGTGACCTGTCTGGACTGAACCAATCAGCTCAGGTATGTACATGTGACTAGGTTGAATCAGTCAGCTCAGGGACACACACGTGACCAGTTCAAACCAAGCAGCTCAGGGGTGTACACATGACCAACCTAAAGCCAATCAGCTTAGAGACATACATATCACAAGACCAAATCAAACAACTCAAAGAGGCACACGTGACCAGGATGAACCAATCAGTGCAGGGATGCCCACATGACTAGACCTCACCAATCAGCTCAGGGATAGGCACATGACCAGGTTGAACCAATCAGCTTAGAGATGTACACATGGCCAGGTCAATCAGGATTCCCCCTAAATTGTCCCCTGGTGACCATCAAGCCTGCTAGGAGGGAGGGCTGGAGCCAGGGATGTTCTTAGAACACATAGACTGGGACCTCCCTGGAATCCCTGAACTTTGCAGATATATAAGCCAGTATATTTCTTCTACCCCATGCTAGTCTGAATTGAGCGTTTCTGCAATTGCAGCCAGGAAAGCATTGTGTAGTGCAGGGCATGGCAGGTGTGCAAGGATGAGAGTGGGCCCAAGGCTCTGGGAGAAGAAATGCCATTTTCTGTTCACTGCACACAGGCATTGGAGCAACTGGTTGGAGGTGGGTTGAATGGCCCTTCACAGTCACTCTTAAGGGCTACCCACTCCTTAAACATCTGGGAGAAACCAAAGGCGCCTCTGCGAATCCTCAGCTCTTAGCCACTTTGTGGGATGCAGACTCTCATCCTTGAAATGGGCGCTGAGCAAAATGTCTTTCCTTAGTGCAGCTTCGAGAGAGATTTCCTTCTCACCTGCTAATTCCCCAGTGGCCAATAGAGGCTAATGAAAATGCGCTTTCGTTCCCAATTCCTCATGTAATTCATTTCTTCTCGGCAATGTAGAGCATGGTATAATATCCATGGATTGTGGGTGAAGAAAAATGTTGCCTTTCCTGAAAAGAGACTTTGATCCTCATATGCGTATGATCAAACCTTGATGTAACTTGAGTCAACATTTTAGGGTCAGAGTGTATTGAGTCCCTAGAAGCCTTGGTCTTGGAGGCAGGAACTGTCTTTCTGATGGGCTACATAAAAGTTAAGCTCGTTAAGGCCCTTGTTAAATAAGTGACAATTGGTAAACTCTCTGAATTTCAGGAGCCTAAGTAAATTGAGTGTGGCACATAAGGGCTCACATGAAGTCTAGTTTCATAGGGCTTGACAGCTGAGCATCACATAAATAGGACTGACAGTACCAAGGCATGAATTATTCCTGCATAATGACGTTCTTCAAGACTAAGACAAAAGCTGTCATTACTTCATTACTCTGCTGTGTCTTATTTATTCGGGGACTGCTCTGTGGAAACCATGAGAAAATATTTTCTTTTTCCCCCGTACAGGATTGCCTCCATCAGGCAAAAATGGCCTGCTTCCAATCAAAGCACTCACAAATCAATTATCCCCAGAGTCATGAAAATTCCTGGAGGTCACTGCAGACTGAGCTGGAGAGGGAAATCTGATTTGTCTCTCCTCGGTTCATTAGCTCGGAGTGTTTGCACCTTCACAGTATCCTTGCTGGAGGGTCTTCAACCTTTTCCAGAGAAGTCACTACTTCTGATTTCCCTGAAGTCTTATGACTGTTGATGAGAAAAGTCAGAGGCCGGCAGGCTGAGGACACCTTCTCTAGGTCATTTCTGGGACCTTCAGAGAGGAGATTCTGGCAGCGAGGACCATCTTGGAGATTTACCTGTTGGTGCAGGTGGTAGCCATCCCTCTGGGGTCCTGGACTCCAGATGTGGTTCCGGGCTCCTTGTTGCTTCCAGTGATCTCAGAGTGTGGAGGGAAGTGGCAGGCATACACCCAGGCTGTGCACTCGCCAGTGAAGCAGATGAAGCACTTTGGGGGAGTGTTTTAGGAAGACCAGTGGACAGCATTTGGGTTTTCTCAGAAGCCTAGTACAGGGCTTAGGAAAACAGGGGCTGCAAGCAAACTGGCTAGGTTCCCACCTCTGCTCCTCACTAACGAGGTGACTTGGCAAGTAACTAGGCTGCCCTGTGTCTCAGTCTCATCTATAAATAAGTTGTTGTGAAGATCAAATAATTTAACACTCATAAGATGCTTAGCATAACACCTGGTACACAGTCAGAAAGGCCAGCCTTTATTTTTATTATTATTTTTTTGAGATGGATTCTCACTCTGTCGTCCAGGCTGGAGTGCAGTGGCTCAATCTTGGCTCACTGCAACCTCCGCCTCCCGGGTTCAAGCGATTCTCCTGTGCCTCCTGAGTAGCTGGAATTACAGGCATGCATCACCATGCCTGGCTAATTTTTTATATTTTTAGTAGAGATGGGGTTTCACCATGTTGACCAGGCTGGTCTTGAACTCCTGACCTCAAGTGATCCACCTGCCTCAGCCTCCCAAAGTGTTGGGATTACAGGCGTGAGCTACCATACCCAGCCAGTATTTATTTTTTAATATGTCATTAGACTGTCATATTGAATTGAAATCTTGACAAAGGAGTATAAAGGAACTAACGTATTAGAAACATATAATTGTTGATAGGCACTTAAAATGAATATACATTGTACCTTCAATAGAAATTCAAGTCCATGGAAAATTGCTATTTGGGCTGGGTGTTGTGGCTCATGCCTGTAATCCCAGCACTTTGGGAGGCCGAGGCAGGTGGATCACAAGGTCAGGAGTTTGAGACCAGCCTTGCCAACATGGTGAAGCCCTGTCTCTAGTAAAAATACAAAAAAAGTTAGCTGGGTGTGGTGGTACATGCCTGTAGTCCCAGCTACTTGAGAGGCGAAGGCAGGAGAATTGCTTGAACCCAGGAGATGGAGGCTGCAGTGAGTCCGGGATTGCACCACTGCGCTCCAGCCTGGGCAAAAGAGCAAAACTCTGTATCCAAAAAAAAAAAAAAAAAAAAAAAATTGTACTCGATGTCCCCACATTTTGCACTACCCTGCATATCTCCAGGAACAATCACTTGCATAAAGTAGGATCCTCCTCATAAGTGATCGCTTGCCCCAGAGCGAGGTATTGCTCAGCAATTCTTAATCCAAACTGGCCCAACCTCTCTCTCATGGAGGTTCCAGAGAGGAAAGGATGAACAAATCTTGCAGATATTTTGCAACTGAGTAGCTTTGTGATCTGTATGTGATCTAATAAACTTGGTGGTTTATCAGAGTCATTGCAGTGACAGAATCTAGAATGCTGGATTTAATGACAACTGTGATAGGGACACAGCACTGATTTCTTTTAGAGACAGGTTCCATAATGCCCCTTGAGGGCTGGCTAGTAATGACATGCAGAATCGGTTTCTCTCTGTTGGAAGGGAGAAGCCTGGAGCACCATTAACTTTTTAAAAAACACTTTTTGAAAATTAATTCAAGATGGATTAGAGACTTAAATGTTAGACCTAAAACCATAAAAACCCTAGAAGAAAACCTAGGTAATACCATTCAAGACATAGGCATGGGCAAGGACTTCATGTCTAAAACACCAAAAGCAACAGCAACAAAAGCCAAAATTGACAAATGGGATCTAATTAAACTAAAGAGCTTCTGCACAGCAAAAGAAACTACCATCAGAGTGAACAGGCAACCTACAGAATGGGAGAAAATTTTTGTAATCTACTCATCTGACAAAGGGCTAATATCCAGAACCTATAAAGAACTCAATCAAATTTACAAGAAAAAAACAACCCCATCAAAAAGTGGGCAAAGGATATGAACAGACACTTCTAAAAAGAAGACATTCATACAGCCAACAGACACATGAAAAAATGCTCATCATCACTGGCCATCAGAGAAATGCAAATCAAAACCACAATGAGATACCATCTCACACCAGTTAGAATGGCAATCATTAAAAAATCAGGAAACAACAGGTGCTGGAGAGGATGTGGAGAAATAGGAACACTTTTACACTGTTGGTGGGACTGTAAACTAGTTCAACCATTATGGAAAACAGTGTGGCGATTCTTCAAGGATCTAGAACTAGAAATACCATTTGACCCAGCCATGCCACTACTGGGGATATACCCAAAGGATTATAAGTCATGCTGCTATAAAGACACATGCACATGTATGTTTATTGAAGCACTATTCACAATAGCAAAGACTTGGAATCAACCCAAATGTCCATCAGTGACAGACTTGATTTAGAAAATGTGGCACATATACACCATGGAATACTATGCAGCCATAAAAAACGATGAGTTCGTGTGCTTTGTAGGGACATGGATGCAGCTGGAAACCATCATTCTCAGCAAACTGTCGCAAGAACAGAAAACCAAACACCGCATGTTCTCACTCATAGGTGGGAACTGAACAATGAGATCACTTGGACACAGGAAGCGGATCATCACACACCGGGTCCTATTGTGTGGAGGGGACAAGGGGGAGGGATAGCATTAGGAGATATACCTAATGTAAATGACGAGTTAATGGGTGCAGCACACCAACATGGCACATGTATACATATGTAACAAACCTGCACGTGTGCACATGTACCCTAGAACTAAAAGTATAAAAAAAACCCCACTTTTCTCAAGAAGCAAGATGCTGGCTGTGGTGCAGTGATGCATGTAAGTTTAGACCTCAGAGATTTAGCCTGATCATGGTTAAAACTTACCTGATTCTCAGTCCTGCTTGGTATGAACTTCACAAAGGTTAGTACCTTAAGAATTGCTGACACATTTATTACAATTTCAAAGCTACAGCTCAAATCCCAGGAACACGGGATTGCAGTGACCTAGATAATTTGGGCTCAGATACCTGCAAGGCATTCCAAAGAGAGAGAGAGAACACCGAAACAAGGGAGAATTGGGAGTGGAAGTGGGTGCTGAAATTCCAATATAAAAATCTACTCCGGCTGAGGAATAAGGTACAATATAAGTGATTTAGGAAAATTATCCCAGACAAATGAGAGGTGAACTTTGGAAGGGGGTAAAAATCAAGATAATAATTTCCGTATTTGCTATTTCTTTTTTACTTTTTGCAGAAGAAATGCAATATAGTCGCTACTCAGGAATTTTGACTGAGGTTGGACATTGTTTAGAAATGGGAACAAGTTTGGGCCGGGCGCGGTGGCTCACGCCTGTAATCCCAGCACTTTGGGAGGCCGAGACGGGCGGATCACGAGGTCAGGAGATCGAGACCAACCTGTCTAACACGGTGAAACCCCGTCTCTACTAAAAAATACAAAAAAAAAAAACTAGCCGGGTGAGGTGGCGGCGCCTGTAGTCCCAGCTACTCAGGGAGGCTGAGGCAGGAGAATGGCGGGAACCCGGGAGGCGGAGCTTGCAGTGAGCTGAGATCCGGCCACTGCATTCCAGCCTGGGCGGCAGAGCGAGACTCCATCTCAAAAAAAAAAAAAAAAAAAAAAAGAAAAAAAAAAAAAAAGAAAGAAATGGGAACAAGTTTGAAGGATAGGATGGAGGGAAGGAAAATATTTTTTATTTCTTCCAATATAGTGGCTTTCACAAAGCTGAAAGTCTTCCCTGGAAGAAGCCCTCAGGGGCCCTTTCCTGAACAGGTAAGAATGGTTTGTAATTAACATATTAATTGCCAGGTGCTTCTGAAATGCTGGAGCATGCTTGAGAAAGGACTTGAGTAGTTCCAGCATTACCTTTTCCAAATTGTTCTTGCCATAAATTGACTCAGCCAACCCTCTTCTTTGTACAAAGGTTAACTTCCCATCCAGCAGGTGTGGGTTATCACAGTCTAAATGTGGTAGTTTCTGTATAATATTTGCCTCTGGGTGCCCCTGTGAAAACAGCTAAAAATAGGGACTTTTGGAGAGAGAAGTCTATCGGGAAAGCTAAGGACTGCAGGTGACCTTGAAGCCATGAGGGTAAGTCCCCGCTTTTTGGAAGAGGCAGCCGGAACCTGTGAGACCGCTACTGAATCTTGGTACGTTATCTATACCGGCATCTAACTGCTGCCAGCCACTAAGAAATGTTTTCTTGCTAAAATTAAAAAAATAAAAATAACATTATCTGCAATAACAATCTACAGTTTACTCAGCCCTTTTGCATATATGATCCTCACACACCCTTTGAGATAAAGAGAACAGATTTTGTTACCTTGAGAAAGGCTGAGTGATGTGGCTGAGGTCTGAGCCAGAATTCAAACTCAGGCCTTCCAGCTCTGTCTAATGCCTAGAATTTCTCTCCTGCGACATCATTTATTCCTGTTTTTTTCTGTCATTTGAGGGGCACTACATCCTGTAGACAATGGTTCTTGCTAGAAAAACCCCCAACATCCAAACTAGAAAAAACAGAAATTAAGAAAGAGAGAGTTCACATAACAGAAGAATGCTTCTGCCTCTTCTCAAAAGAATTGCCATTGAGGTCTTTAAACAAAAGAGCATGTTGTCAGTGTGATTTGGTTAACTGTCACAGAGGATGTCCTTCTCAGAGTATGTCCATTTGGTAGACAGGGACACGTCTGAGAAAGCAAACCCCACCGTCTTCAGAGGACCTCCCCCACACCCTCTTAGCCTTCTCTGCCTGGGCAGCTTGGGCAAGGTGGCTCTGGGGGGTCTCCCCTCATCCTGTGCTTGGTTCCTGGCCTGCCCCCACCGCCGGCTGGGCTTCAGGCATGTGTCCGTGCTCCTCTATGGGGCGTGTTAATAAATGGCATGGTTGGCAAGCCCTAAGGTGGACTCACTGCTCCTTCCTGGCTTTCAGCCACTTTCTTTCAAAAGATCAGACGAAGGTGTTTCTGAAAGTCTGAGCATGAATGAATGCTTCTTGTTGAGCTGTAAACTTCCCTATTGGCTCAGCAGCCCTCTCTTCTTACACAAACACATGCCTGAGTACTTGTGCATGCACACACACACACACACACACACAGGCTTCTCTCAAATAGACATGCATGTGCGCGCACACACACACACACACACAGGCTTCTCTCAAATAGACATGCACATGCACACACACACAGGCTTCTCTCAAATAGACATGCCTGCACGCGTGCACACACACACACACACACCCACCAGCCCATCTTCTTAGTTGCCTGGCTCAATCTGAGACCCTTATGGCGAGTCTTCCTGTCAGCAATACTGCTTGCCACATCGATATTCACCCTCTTGTTCAAATGGATGGTTCCCCCAAGGGTATCCTTCTTTGTTCAATCTATCGTAGTGGTTTCCAACTGCGAGCAATTTTATCCTCTTCCCATGGGATACCTGGCAGTGTCTGGAGACCTGTTTGGCTGTCACAACTGGGAGGGGTGGTGCTGCTGTCATCCGGTGCGTGGGAGTCAGGGATGCCGCTAAACACCCTATAGTGCAGAAGATAGCCTCCCACAGCCAGGTGTCAGTAGTACTGAGGTTGAAAAGCCTTGGTGTCTAGGGGAAGACGACATAAAGATGAAATGGTCAACAACTCATTTTTGTAAGGAACCCTGGCCTAGAAGTTTTGAATAACACTGGGATCTGTCTTTGGAAAACTGGAAAAGGAGAAATATGTCCACACTCACAGAATGATGCCCATGCATCATATAAATCTTGCCTTTTTAGGAACAATGATGACAAGGACAGCAAGGGACATTTTTCCTTTTAATTACAAAGTGTAGCTAGTAAGCACGGCGCCATAACTTCTAAATTACAGTCCTCCACGGGGCTCATTCCCCGAGCAGCCAGGCAGAGGAAGGACACCTGGTCTGATGATGTGCTTATCATGTTTGAGTTACCGGCAAGGAGAATGATCTGGTCTTTGCTGAAACACTTTTCCTCCTGTTATTAAGATATTGCATTGAAAAAAGACACTTGCAGTGTTTGGTGCTATTAATAATTCTCCATTTGTGACATCACCTACATCCCCAGAGAAACAGAGTTTCAATTACTGCATTACAACAAAACTCTTGCAAGATTGGGCTGATAGATGGATATATTAAAATGGAGAGGCTGAGAGTGTCTGCCTATGTAGGGGCTGCGAGGAGGGGCACTGTAATTTAATATCGAGATGGCATTTGAACAGGAAAGCGAAAGCCATCATCAGAAGAAGCAGAAGCGTCTTTGGCTGGTAACAGTATTAAATATAATTTGCCACTGAATGCACCAGCTATATTTAGCTGGATATTGAAAAGGGTAGAAGAAGGATATGTTTAAATAAGGTTTGGGACAGCTTGTCATATACAAACTCATCACTCTTGATGTACACATACCTCTACAAGTTAGGGGCAGAAAGCTTCCATCTAATGATTCCCTTAAATGGTGGTTTCTGCCCCTTTCCTATCTCAGAAATCCTGAACACGGCAGTTCTCATTAACACAGATTTTAATGGGAGATATTTGTCTGCACTGCTCTGTCGTTTCTACTTGCATGAGGCTGCCATTTACAACAACAAGTGTAATAGCATCTTTGAGCTTTTTAATTAAAAATTAATTAGGAGATTTAAGAACAGACTCATTGGGGGTTACTGTACAATAACATGTTTACAAAATTAGGTCTGGGCTTTTTGTTCCAGCTAAGTGTTTCAATCAATTCTGTGTCTATTAAATGTAATTATGTATGATGCTTCCTCAAAATTATAATGTAGCATTTAAAAAGCAGCTGGGAAAAGTCTATAATTTTAAGTTTGGAATTAGGGTAACTATTAAAATGCAAATAAAGGCAACTGTAGTTGGTTGACTGGGGAGTGGGAGGTAACAGTTAAAAACAAAGTTTCAGCCAGAGAGAGTTCATCTAGAATGCTTGGCTGTGGGGTTCACCTTTCTTCTCACTCTTGCTAGATCTTCCCCTGGGGAACGCAAGGGAAGTGAGATTGCGGTGGTACCAAATGATAAGAACCGTAAGCGGAAAGGATTAGTAGTCTTGCACATTTCCTCGCTAGGTATTTAAGCACATATTACTTTTTAATGAGAGGTATTAATTGATTAAATGTTTGCTTTAGATTTTGGTCCTTTAAGCACGTATGTTTCCCAAATACTCTTCAATTTCTCTGTTCAGAAACGGCACTTTTAGATACTTTGGAGACAGGTTCTATATGCGTTTTTTTCAGTGTTCATTTCCTTAATGGGTAATCATTTGATGAGAGAATTTAATGTGTGTGGAGGCAGAGATTTAAGATCTGGAATGTCTGAGTACGTTCTATCCCATTCATTAATGAAGGTCTGTAGCAGTGTCTTCAGTCTGTGCAGCAGGTTGAGTCCCATCTACCCGATAACTTCCTAGACAGAACTGGGTTATATCCACAAATCATATAAAGTAATTAAAAAGCAGTGCTTCTCAAAGAAGAATGCTAGGGTCTGTTCCAGCCAGCTCCCTGCTCCCTACCCTGTGATGGGCACAGAAGAGGTCAATTCACATCTAACTAGAGCAGACTTCAAGAAGCTTGCTGTGGTGGGGCTCCCCAGTGGATGGCAAAATGATAACCAGAGAAGAGTGATCTTTGAGCAACAAAGGAAACAGACAGACCCAGGCTCTTTCTAAGCATACGAGGCACAGAACTTAGACTTCCTGGGGCTGATGGAAGGGCCATTTCAAAATGGTACCCTCTCCTTGCCGATTGGGACCTACAGCCCAATGATGCCTTGTATTTTTAAGTAGAGGGAGAACTCTCTATAGGGATATCCCCTGAACTGTAGTGTGCCAATGTGCTTCTGATTTGCCTGTGTTACTGTAGATCACTTTGTAGACATAATCATGAGGCAGGCACTCTATACACCGAAGAATTCAACTCTTCCCCAGATGTTTCTTTTCCTTTTTGCCATTATCGTTCTCAATGAGAGATGTGTTGTGGGATCTGTAAAGAATGGGGTGTCAATGCCCTAATGCAGCTCCTGGTCATTGGTGTGGCCATGCGTGGCGCAAGAGGCAGCGAGTGTTCATCTTTCCACGGTCCCTCGTGTCTCCACAATGCATACACCCGGAATTCCCCCAAGACAGAGGGAGGGTTCTTGTCTTGCCCCATACCATGACCATGACCCTGACTGACCTAGCTAAGTCCTTTGGAGGGATCATAGTAGGGGAAAAAATACAATATTTCTCTTGCTACGTCTATATAATATTGGTTTGTTTATTTCTTGGAGATGGAGTCTCGTTCTGTCATCCAAGCTGGAATGCAGTGGAGTGATCTCGGCCCACTGCAACCTCAGCCTCCCAGGTTCAAGCAGTTCTCCCACCTCAGCTCCCAAGTAACTGGGATTACAGGCGTCTGCCACCATGCCCGGCTAATTTGTTTTTTCTTTTTTCTTTTTTTTTTTTTTTTTTGCATTTTTAGTAGAGATGGGGTTTCACCAAGTTGGCCAGGTTGGTCTCAAGTTCCTGAGCTCAAGTGATCCTCCCGCTTCAGCCTCCCAAAGTGTTGGATTACAGGTGTGAGCCACCACAACCAGCCAATATAGTATTTGAAGGTTATAAAAATGGTGTAACTTACTGTCACGGCTTTGTGGGAGCTAATTAATTTATTGGAACTATCCTCTTTTGTCTGTTTTCTCAAGAGTAGAGCTAAAAATTTAAATTCAAATTCAAATTTTTATAGCATTTCCCCCACTGTGTTGCTTGACTAGAGGATGTCAATTATGAATTTATATTGATCATATATACCTGAATAGAAGAAGCATTTTTCTACAAATCATCCCTCAGAAAAGGAGAGTACCTTTAGGTTTGCGTTTTTAAATGTTTCTCCTTTCATGTGGCTCTCTTTTTATTTTAAAGAACAATGTTTTGACTCTGGAAGGCACATTTGGCTGAGACAATCTCTTTCAGTTCCACGTTTCGGTGCTTATAGAGGGCACATGTCAAAATTAGGATTCAAATGTTTTCTTAAAGTAATAATTAGCACAGATTTGGTGACTATTCCCTGGGGGCAGGACTTTACATTTCTAAACCTTGAGAGTTATTGCACACGGCTCTGAAGAACCACTTTAAAAAGTGGCATGGCCAGCAGTCCTCTGGAGGTAACTAATGTGCTCCTACAAGAAAAACAAATGAGAAACAAACTCTCCTCGTGTGCTATGAATGAGGACTTGGATTAGGAATCGGTTTCCATTCATACGTGGAGTCAAAAAGTACCTAATCGCAAACACCTGAGATGTAAGACAAGATGGTGTACTGTGGAAAACCACACTGACCATTCACAAAGTAACCCCAGTGATGGCAACAACGTTAAAGACGCAAGAGAAGAGCCTGAGTAAAACTGTCTCATCAGGAATGAGATGGACAAAGCGATGTTTCCAAGTCCATATTTTCTATATCACTCAAGTATGCTGTATGTCCAAACAACTTCAATATTATTAATAGGTGTTATTAATATTAGTTTTTAACCTTTATTTTAAGTTTATGGGTACATGTACAAGTTTGTTACATAGGTAAAATGGTGTCGTGGGGTTTTGTTGTATAGATTATTTCATCACTCAGGTATTAAGCCTAATACCCATTAGTTATTTTTTCCTGATCCTCTCCCTCCTCCCACCCTCTACCCTCCTCCCACCCTCTACCCTCCAACAGGCCCCAGCGTGTGTTGTTCCCTTCTATGTGTCCATGTGTTCTCATTATTTAGCTCCCACTTATAAGTGAGGATATGCAATATTTGGTTTTCTGTTTCTGCATTTGTTTGCTGAGGATAATGGCATCTAACTCCTTCCGTGTTCCTGCAAAGGACATGATCTCATTCTTTTTTCTGGCTGTGTAGTATTCCGTGGTATATACGTGCCACATTTTCTTTATCCAGTCTATCATTGATGGGTATTGAGGTTGATTCTGTGTCTTTGCTATTGTGAATAGTGCTGCAAGGAACATAAGTGTGTGCATGTGTCTTTGTAATAGAACAATTTATATTCCTTTGGGTTCATACTCAGTAATGGGATTACTGGGTTGATAGAATTCTTCATCTTGTCCCAGGAGCTTTCTCCATGGAGGGTGATCAAGGTCTTTTCGAGAGAATTTCAAATAGAGGAAACAGGGAATCACTTTATATCTGAGCACAAGTGTGGGTGTGTTTGTTTTGCTTTTTAAATGTGAAATCAGGATCAGTGATTGGAAATTATTAGTGGAGGTTGAAAGAACTGATCACTGATAAACACCTGCTGCTTGTGTATTGCCAGATAATGCACAAAATTCAGATTTAATCAACAAATCTTTGAGTGTGTGTTAGTGCACTTGTTCTCAATGTCTAATGTACAGCAGAATTGCCTGTGTAGTTTATTAAAAATACAAATTTCTGCTTGTCATATTCCAGCAGCTGGGATGGAATCAAGAGTCTGAATTTTGATCATGCACTCCACTATAGCTGTGATGGTCCCACAAAGGACCGAGGCCGTCCTTTGAGAAACACTGGCCCTGGGGTGAGGAGGGGCCTCACAAGGAAGTAGCCATCATGCTGAGACCTGAAGAAGCATCCAGGCAGGCCATCCATGCATGAAGATGCACATTAAGGAAAAGCATGGACAACAGAATGCCACACAGCAGGGAAAATGGAGGAACTGGATTTATATGTGGAGAGTGAAGAAGTGACTTTGCCCAAAGGGAGATCTGGCCTATGTCCTTGCTACTGGGAGTGATCTCTAGGTTCCTGGAATGTTCTTCCCTCTAGGAGTGTCCAGTGTTTGCAGTCTAAACATGTGATTCATGACGAGGGCTTTGGTACATGCCACAGCAGTCCCAACCTCTGGAGGAATTGGAGAACAAAGAGACCAGCCTGACCTTGCAGGAGAGACAGGAGACCAAGGCCAGCTACACAGACAGAGCCCCCATGAAATCTTGACATCGATGGCTCTGGCAAGCATCCGTGGCTGGCAACATGCTGGAGTGTCCTCATGCATCCAACCTGGGAGGAGGTAACACCAGCCAGGCCTTTGTGGGGATTGATTAATGGGACCAAAAGTTTCCTGGTGGGACCCCTCCTAGACCTGCCCTAGATGTCCCTCTTTTTGTCTGGTTCTAATTTGTGTCATTTTACTGTAATAAAACTGTAATTATAAATATAGCACTTTCCTGGGTTCTGAGAGTCACTCTTGTGAATTATCCATCCTGAGGGGTTGTGGAAACCTCCAATTTTGTAGCCAGATGACCAGAAATGAGAGTGACCCTGCAGACCCCTGGATGTGTGTCAGAAATCTTGGCTGGCTTGGCCATCTGGAGAGCTGAGCCCCTAACCCTGAGTTTGACTAAGTCCTCTGCAATATTTCAACCTGAGTGAGTCTCAGGAACACAGACTACAAGAAAGAAATAAGTTTCACGAAATTGTGATACCACTTACACCAATTTTAAAAAAGGATAAAAGATCCATGTATTGCTTTGTATTGTATATATTAACATATGTACATATAATTCATATGCTAACACTCAACATATATTTACATATGTGTAAAGTGCATAGGTAAACACATATACAATTTATTCATTTATATTTACATACAAAGTTTTAATATGGGTTCAGAATTATACTCACCAATTTCATAATAGTGGCTGCTTCTGGGGTCAGGATAAGAAAGTCAAACGACAAGCTGTTAACGTTTGTTAATTATGGGTGATGATTATTGGATGTTTGCACTGATAGCCTATATGATTTTTGCTATTTAAAGTTAATACTTATTATAATGGAGATGGAGATCGTGGCTTTTTTTTTTTTTTTTTGAGTCAGAGTTTCACTCTTTGTTGCCCAGGCTGCAGTGCAATGGCGTGATCTTGGCTCACTGCAACCTCCGCCTCCCAGGTTCAAGCAATTCTCCAATCTCAGCCTCCTGAAGAGCTGGGATTACAAGTGCCCGCCACCATGCCTGGATAATTTTTGTATTTTTAGTAGAAATGGGGTTTCACCATGTTGGCCAGGCTGGTCTTGAACTCCTGACCTCAGGTGATCCGCCTACTTCGGCTTCCTAAAGTGCTGAGATTACAGGTGTGAGCCACTGCACCCAGCCTTGATAGTGGCATTTTCAATGCACTGTGAGGAGACCTTTGAGGCTGGAGCTTGGGCAGGAATGAGAGAGCCCTGAGGGCAGGGCAGGCAGGGGAGTAGTGGCTAGCTGCATGGATGAGTGGATACACTAGCAAATGTGGATGTTTTTCATGTCCTAGGACCACTTCTCAAAGTACATACACATCAGGAGGGGTTTTCTAACTATTAAGCCTGCAGAAGAAGGAGTCAGGAGTTGCCCATCTTTGGAAGCACCTAGCAGTGGCTGGAGGACCTGGGATGCTCTGAGGGACAGTCAGCCAGGTAGGATGCCTGCCAGGCAGCTGTGAGTCTGAGACTTTACTTCCGCACAGAGCAGATTCCAGAGCCCCCCAAGGAGGAGCAGCTGCATGGCTGCATGGATCTTTCACCTTCTCAGACTGTCCCCTCATGACTTGGGAAGGCATAATTCTTGTGGTTGAACAGGAATGAGGTGAACGACAGAGGCCCCTGAAGCCACCTAAGATTGGAGGGCCCCACCCTCCTGCTGGGAACGTCTATGAGGCCCTTTCCCCATCCTTCCAGTCCTGTTGACTTGTTTCTTGGGTGACTCTGTGGTTTTTTGCCTCAGTCTAATTATGCTCGACAGTGGCACATGTCAGTAAAAACCCCATCTGGCTCTCACATCACAAAAGACTGTATATGCCTTGAAAATTAATTTGTGCTGAGCTGAGCACATGCTGCTAAATCACAGGCCCCCAAAGAGTCAAGGTGACATGGCAGGAACAGGGAAGACCAGCCGTCAGAACCCTCAGCACCACAGGGCTACACTTCACCTTTAGTTGGGAGGAAACTGAAGGCCTGCTTTCTGTTTATCCTGATATTCAGAGGAAATGAGGGAGGTTTGGAAACACACATTGAGACCAACCCTGTGCCAGGCACTGTGTAAGAGGCACTTCCCTCAGAAGGCGTAAATTGCCCAGCAATTTACATTTCATTTCTGCTTGATTTAATTGATGACCCTGTGAAATAGACCACAAGTCACAGATTCACTGTCTAAGAATCTGTAGGCCTTGTGAGCCCCCAAAATGCTTCATGGGACAATGTCAGGCACATGTGGAACTGCCCCTCCCAACTTCAGAACCTCCCTGTGCCTTTCCTGACCTCATAAAATATTTACAGGGGAGAGAAAACCCCTGGCAGGATAAGAAGTTTGTGGAAGCTGGTATTCCAGAATAGAGATAAATATGATGTCACAAAAGGTGTTTTAAATTTTTTTCAGTGAGCGGGTGGGCAGGTGGGTACAGACACGCCCTTACTTTCTGAGTAAATGCTTTTTGAGAATCTGTGATGCCTGATTCCTGAGCTGAACATTAGAGAAACAGTGCTGGTCTAGATATGGGGAAATATATTTCTAAAAGTGTGGAATTGTTCTCGTTTATAAAATGCTCATATCTGATAGTTCAGGATTTTTTGCTTTTTAGGGTTTCACTAAAATTTAAGGTTACTAAGGATAAGAATTCTAGTTAATACATAATTCTGTATACAAAATGTGCCAAAAGATGTGCTATTAGTGAGAGAAAAAGTAATTTTGTGTAATTTAGAAGTTATCTAAAAGTTAATTCAAATTATGGACTTTAAAAAGGGGTTATTTATGAAACAAGGTAGGAAAGAACCAGTAAATAGGGGAGAGAGATGTGAAGAACATTATGTATATGAAGATGTGTTTTTGGTATGAAAGGTTGTAGAGACAATAACTTTGCATGAGAAAGGATCGTGTATGGTAAATGCTTGTCCTAAAGTAAAATGTCTGGTTGTTTAAAACGAGGGATGTTTAGGACAAGTCAGAAAGTCCAAGCATGTCATAGATGGTCTGTGTAAGTAATGAAGAGGACTTGTGTAAGAAAAGTAGAATATACATTTGATAAAAGTCATGGGAATGTGGATTTTTGCCTAAGTTTAGTTAAAGGATTGTTTTAAGTGAGATAGGAAAAATCTAGAGGCTTGAACGAGTTGTGGAAGGTTTATTAAAAATTAATTGTTAAAGAGATTCTGTGTGTGAACACATTGGCTAAACTTAAAGAGGAGGACTGATAATTATTCTTCACCCATATGCTAGCTTGCAAAGGATCCGAGTTTTTGCTAGTACTAGTAGACACCTTTATTGGCTGGATTGAAACTTACCTTACCAGAACAGAGAAGGCTAGTGAAGTTATAAAGGTTCTCTTAAAGGAAATAATCCCCCAGTTTGGGTTACTCTAAAGCCTCCAAAGTGATAACAGGCCGTCTTTTGTCTCCCAAAAAGCTCAAGGGGTTGCTAAGTTTCTCAGAATCAAATACTATTTAAATTCAGCATGGAGACTTCAACCCTCCAGAAAAGTGGAAAGAGCTAATCAAACTCTAAAACAGGTTTTAGCTAAGCTAAGTCAGGAAATATCACAAACTTGGGTCAGCTTATCTGCCCATAGCCCTCTAAAGGACTCATAATTCCCCTAGAGCAAAAATTAGTATGAGCCTACATGAAATGTTATACAGAAGGCCATTTTAAACTAATGATTCATTACTGATCCAGAAATGGCCAGCCTAATAAAATACTTAGTTAACCTAGGACAATTTCAGCAGGCTATATAAAAGTTTGGAACTCAAAGACTCCTCACACCAGGAACTAACCAGCAACCCAAAATCAGGCCAGGAGATAATGTACTTGTTAAAACATGGAAGGAGGGATCACCTGCTCAAAAATTGCAACCCAAATGGAAGGGACCATTTTCAGTGGGATTGGTCATGCCTTCTGTGGTCAAAGTACTAGGATTAGATGGTTGGATACATCTTTCCAGGGTCAAGCCAGAGATAACTGAAGCCCCGGACCTGGAATCTGAAGCTGCCATCAGCCAGTACGCCTGTGAGCCTGTGGAAGACCTGAAGTATCTGTTTAAAAGACAGTCAAAAGATAAGTAAATACTTCCCAACTTTCCTTGGTGTCTTTGCAGCACAGTTGCTGCAGGCTGGATAATAGTAGCCATTGTTATATTTTTACAATTAATTTCTTTCCTCCAAACAGATGGAATCACTTCCTTTCTAATAATTAAGCAAAGCAAAATGTTGTAATCCATTTTTATAACAATCATTCCTGGCAGGATAGGTATCCACCACCACCACCCCAAAGTGCCCATTCTATAGAACAAAATAACAAATAAGTATTTTTTGTGTTCCATAATAGTCATCCATAGCCTGTGTATACTGGGACCATGCATATGGGAATCAGCTTTATTTTACAACAGAGTTTCTCTTTACCTCTCCATCAATTCATGGATTCTGGGTATTTATTAAGAACTTTAAATTTACTGGAAAGACTGTTAAATACCACCAGCCCCACTCTGGCAGAGGACTGTTGGCTTTGTTTATCTCCATCATCATCCAAATACTTTGCCATCTCAATCCCAGCCCAATTGTGGGCCCTTGAGAAAATAACCTATAATTCCTAACTACAAGGGAGGAACTCCTTTCAAATTAATGAGCCTGGATGACTTATATGACTTCAAAATTATGTAAATGGCAAGGGTTAGAATGACAGTATGAGCAGTAAACCTCCTCTAGTCTCATCAGAACAAACTTTCTGGGGATATATCCCATTAGAAACCCGTTTGGGGGCCAATATCAACATACACAGAACTAAAATTCCAGGTGCCACTTTGTATTAAGAGAAGCTACAATTTTTGTCAGGCCCTGGAAACCTTGAAAAGTCATCAATACAACTGCACCCTGGAAATTAATCCCTCACATAATCATGTAAGCTATGCAGTTACCCAAACTTTATTATTTAGAAAACCTGTGTGGTTTTCATGGAAATCATCCTGAGTTAAGGGCACTTTAAAGGATATACAGTCTAAGTACTGTCAAGTAGGCCCACTAGCTGTGTTCGCATTTTCCCTTGGGAAGACTGTACCGATCCTCAGATATCTGGTTGCCTTTTGATTTCCCAGTATGAAAATAGCTTCGGGTGATTGTTGGAGGACACTAAGTGTAACTAACTCCATTGGGAAAACAGAACTGTTGGGGCGACTCAGGATACTTCCCAAGGTCCTTTCCAGCCTTTAACTGGGGCCATCTTAGCAGGGACCTTAACCACTTGGAAAAACAAAAATGGCAAGCTAACCCACATGTTCATCACAGAAAACAATTTCTGTCTTGAACAACAAGGAGCTTTTTTTCCTGTGTGGAACTAGTTCCTACTTGTGTTTACCAGCCAGTTGGACTGGAACCTGTACACTTGTTTATTTAACCCTGGCAATTAATATAGTTCTCAATAACCAATTCCTCATTTTGCCTTTGACTGCAACTTCCAGGCACAAATTAACCAGTCAGCTCATACCCCTTTTGGTAGAACTAGGCGTAACAGCTGGAATAGGAACAGAAGTTAGCGGGCTTGCAACTTCCCTATCCTATTATCAATGCTTGTCCCAGGATTTTATGGAAAGCTTGGATGCATTGCCCAAAGTATCATCACCTTACAAAATCAGGTAGACGTCTCGGCAGCAGTCACTTTACAAAATAGGAGGGGACTGGATCTCCTAATGCTAAAAAAGGTGGTTTATGTCTTTTTCCTAGAGGAAGAATGCTGCCTTTATGTCAACCAATCAGGATTTGTAAGGAATGCCACCCAGAAAAATTAGCTAACTGGGCCTCCGATATATCACAGCAGCTGTCCATGTCATGGGACTCCCGATCAAAAATGCTAAGTTGAGGTTCCTGGCTCCTTCCTTTGGCTGGCCCTTCATTAATGATGATACTTCCCTTGGTTTTTGGACCATGTTTGTTAAATCTCTTAACCAAATTCATTTCCTCTTGCCTGGAGACCACCAAGCTTCAGATAATCATGCAGCAAGGCTTCCGGTCAGTTCCAGGTAAAGACACCACCCCCGGCCATCTCCCCCTCTCTCAGCGGGGAGAAATGAGGCAGGAAAATAGGGACTGGGGGCAGGGAACCTAAGGCCAATTCACATTGACTTCCTAGAACTAAATCAAAAGGAAAAACCCAACGTTCCACATAACAAAAGAATAGAAGCTACTCCCTTTGCAATCCCCACCCCCTTTCTGCATGGCAGACGAGAAATGGAAAGTACCTCTGATGGCTTCCCTCCCACAACCAATCAAACTGGACACGGGCCTAGTTTTCATCTGCATAGGGGTGTAACTTTGTAACTTTACTTCAGCCTCTGATTGGTCCTCTCCCACCACCAGACATTTGCATACGGTATAACTTTCTACGTTCACTTCAGCCTCCGATTGGTCACCTTCTGAAACTAATCAGACTGGTCACAGGCCACTCCTTCATTTACATAGGGTGTAAACCAAGTAACCAATGGGACACCTCTAGAGGGTATTTAAATCCCAGAAAATTTTGTAACCTGTGATCTTGAGCCGCTTAGTTGAGACTGCTCCCACTCTGTGGAATGTACTTTGATTTCAATAAATCTGTGGTTTTGTTGCTTCATACTTTTATTGCTTTGTTTGTGCATTTGTCCGATACTTTGTTCAAAATGCCAATAACTTGGACAACTTGTAGTCAAGACCCTCTACTGTTAACAGGAGGAGGATTGGAGGGAGGGAGAGGAAAGGAGGGGGAGGTTAAGGAGGAGGAGGAAGTATGGACAGAGGGAGAGAAGGAGGAAGAAAGCTGAGAGAGAGAATGAAGAAGTGGAGGTGGAAGGAGGGAGGAAGGAGGAGAGAGAAGAATAAAGGAAAGAGTGAATGAGTCACTGTTTCTGGGTTATGGGACTGACTGTGGTTGTGGCTTGCCTGTCTCCCCGTCCCTGGCCTCTTAGGCCAACCACCGAATTCCTGGCCCCAGGATATTTGCAGCACTGGTCCTAGGAACTTCTCAATGAAGTCCATTCCAGAAGTTCTCCCTCCGACCCCACTCTCTGCTTCTGTGGCCCCCAGTTGGGTCCTGCTTCTGGCCTGGGATTTCACATTTAGATCTTTTGTCCAGTGACTAAACATCAGCATGGCCAGCAACCGGGACCCTGGCATCCCTCTAGGTACAGTGGCCATTCTGGAGGAGTAGGTGGCCACTGACCTGTCCCCAGTGAGGCCAGCTTTGGGGGTCTTTGCAGCAGCACTGTGCTCTCAGGTTTCTAGAAGAGGGTATTTCGGCAGAGATAACAGAATCGGCTAGCAGTGCCTACCCATGCTTTCCATCCAATAAGCCATCACCTTCCAATTACCATAGTGCTTGTTAAGTGTAACAAAAGGCTCATTCTGGTGACAAATGTGGTCCTGCACTCTATGTCCCTTGAAGGATAAAAGGGTGTTTCAAATTCTAGTTACGAATTCTGTCAATAATTCTAATAAAAACTTGCAATAATTAAATGAGAAGCAGAATATAGCTTTTTTTTAACATAAAAGTAGAAACAATTTGCTGAGATAAGTCAATTAAAAACTGTAACTGCTTGTATTATGTATTTATGAAGTAGAAACTCATTTTCCCATCCAATGTTAGCTTGTTGTTTCATGTTGGGTAATAGGTACTTCTGATAAGAACAACAACCTGTGATGGAAATGTGAGTATTGTCTTATCCTCAAGTTCTCTTCAGACCCAGATCAAAGATTTAAAAAGGTCGTTAAGGTTTGAATATTTCACTCAACTGACTCAGGTTAGTTGACTCAGGTTACAGAGGGAGTGGAGATATGACAGCTAACTCCATGGTTCCCCACCTTTCTGTGTCCTTTTTATTTTTTATTATTCTTACCTAAATGCTGCCTACACTTTACAAATAATTCAAAGATCTCCTCCTCCAGGAAGCCTCCAGGGATTGCCTCTGGATGGATGGAGCTTTGCGGCTGGTCCCACTTGTCCTTCAACCTCCTGTCGACAGGGTTGTCCTCAGGATGGGTCAGGAAGGAAAGCATTCTCCATGTCTGTCACCTGCTTTCTGTCACCCACCCCCTGTTATTAGGCTGTTCTTACATTGTTGTAAAGAAATACTGGAGACTGGGTAATTTATAAAGAAAAACAGTTTAATCAGCTCATGGTTCTGCAGGCTTCACAGGCAGCGTGGTGCTGGCATTTGCTCGGCTTCCTGAGGGAGGCCTCAGGAAGCTGACGATCATCTCAGAAGGTGAAGGGGGAGTAAGCACATCACATCATGAATGCAGGAGCAAGAGAGAGAGAGAGAGTTGGCGGGAAGGTGCCACACACTTTTAAATGATGAGGTCTCACAAGAACTCAGTCACTATCATGAATATAGCACTAAGCCAGAAGGGATTTGTCTCCATGATCCAAAAACAGCTCCCACCAGGCCCCACCTCCAGCACTGGGTATTCCAATTCAACATGAGAGTTCAGCAGGGATAAATATCCAAACGACATCATTTCTCCCCTGGCCCCTCCCAAATCTCATGACCTTCTCACATGGCAAAATATAGTCATGCTTTCCCAGTAGTCTCAAAAAGTATTAACTTGTTCCAGCAGGAAGTGAAAAGTCCAAAGCCCAAAATCTTATCTGAGACTAGGCAAGCCCCTTCCACTTACGAGCTGGTAAAATCAAAACCAAGTAATTTATTTCCAGGATACAATGAGGGTACAGACATTGCATAAACATTGCCATTATAAAAGGAAGAAATCAACCAAAAGGAAGGGGCTACAGGCACCACACAAGTCTGAAACCCAGCAAGGCAGTTATTAAATCTTAGAGCTCCAAAATAATCTCTTTTTTGACTCCATAGTCTGCATTCAGAGCGCATTGGTGCAGGGGATAGGTTCCCATAGCCTTGGGCAGCTCCACTCCTCTGGCCTTTTCATGGATGAGCCCCAACAGCTGCTCTCACAGATTGAGTGCCTGTGATTTTTCCAGGTGCATGGTGCAAGCGGCTGGTGGATCTACCATTCTGGGGTCTGGAGGATGGTGGCCCCCTTCCCATAGTTACACTAGGCAGTACGCCAGTGGGGACTCTGTGTGGGGGCTCCAACCCCACATTTTCCCACCACACTGCCCTAGTAGAGGTTACTGTGAGGGCTCTGCCCCTGAGGCAGGCTTCTGCCTGGGCACCCAGGTTTTCTCATTCACCCTCTGAAATCTTGGCAGAGGCTGTCAAGCCTTCACTCTTGCACTCTGTGTGCCCACAGGCTTAACACCACATGGAAGCCACCAAAGCTTACAGCTTACACTCTCCTGAGTAGCAGCCCAAGCTGTAACTGGGGCCCTTTGAGCCATGACTGACACCATGATTGGAGCCAGAGCAGCTGGAATGCAGGATGCACTGTCCTGAGGCTGTGCAGGGTAGTGGGGCACTGGTCTGGCCTGTGAAACCGTTATTTTTTCTTAGGCCTCTGGGCCTGTGATGGGAGGTGCTGCCTGGGTGTTTTCTGAAATACGTTTGAGGCCTTTCCCCCATTATGTTGGATACTAATACTTTGCTCCCTTTTAGTTATGAGTAAATTTCTCTGTCAAGTGGTTGCTCTACAACCACTTCAATTTCTTTCCTGAAGAAAGCTTTTTCTTTCTCTGCCTCATGGCCAGGATGCAAATTTTCCAAACTTTTATGCTCTGCTTCCTATTTAAATATAAATTCCAACTTTGAGTTATTTCTTTGCTCCCACACTTGAGCTTAGGCTATTTTAGAAGCAGCCAGATTAATTTTTGAATGCTTTGCTGCTTAGAAATTTCTTCCACCAGATACCTTAGGTCTCACTCTCAAGCTCAAAAGTCAACAGATTCCTAGGGAGTGAACCGAATGCAGGCAAGTTCTTTGCTAAGGCATAACATGTGTGACCTTTGCTCAAATTCGCAATAAATTCCTCATTTCCAGCTGGGACCTCCTCAGCCTGTACTTCACTGTCCATATCACTATCAGCATTTTGGTGATAACCATTTAACCAGTCTCTAAGAAGTTCCAGACTTTCTTTCATCTTCCTGTCTTTTTCTGAGTTCTCCAAGTTCTTCCAACATATGCTTATTACCCAGTTTCAAAGCTGCCTCCACATTTTCACATTTTCAGTTATCTTTATAACAATACCTCACTCCTCAGTACCAATTTTCTGTATTAGGCCATTCCAGCATTGTTATGAAGAAAGATCTGAGACTGGATAATTTATAAAGAAAATAGGTTTAATAGGCTCATGGTTCTGCAGGCTGTATAGGAAGCATGATGCTGGCATTTGCTTGGCTTCTAGTGAGACCTCAGGAAGCTTACAATCATGGCAGAAGGTGAAAGGGGAGCAGGCACATCACATGGCAAAAGCAGGAGCAAGACAGAGGGAGATTGGTGGGGATGTGCCACATATTTTAAACAACCAGATGTCATGAGAACTCACTCACTATCACAAAGACAGCACCAAGCCATGCGGGATCCATGCCCATGACCCAAACGCTCCCAGCAGGTCCCACCTCCAGCACTGGGGATTACAATTCAATATGAGATTTGGTTGGGAGAAAATATTCAAATTTTATCAGCCACTTCAGAAGAAATCCATTTTGAAGAACTGACTATGTCCCCTCCCCCTAGGCTTGAGATGGGCTGGGCTATCCTCTGCCAGTTTCAGGCCCCAGCTTGGGTTTGGGTTGAGGACAATGGGTAGAAAGACAGGAGAAGTGGAGGGAGACAGGTGGATCTGAGTAATTGAGTTAAAAGTGATTATGGATATTTGGTCACTGGAAAACAAAAAGAGACAGAGAGAGGATCAGACAGGGGAGACAACTAATGATGCAAGGTACTCGGTTTGGGAGAATCGTGTGGGATTGGAAGATTGAGAGGAAAATGTTGGGAGAGGGAGATGGATAGAAAGAATTCCAAAGGCAGCTACAGGGTATGGGGGAGACCAAGAGTGAGTGGAATAGGGATTTAGAAATAAAAGCCTTACTGTGGGTTATGAATTGCATTCTCTTTGATGTTCTTTGAGAGACTCCAACAAAAAATTGAAATGATCTAAATTTTGTTTGAGTGTTCAGAGGTGTGATTGTGTAAGCCTGTTTCTTTATGTGACTCCTTGCAGAGACTGGGCCCCATGATGAGCCCTCTCATGTCTGGGGTCATGCTATTGTTCACATGGTGCCCTGTGTGCATAGCATCTGGAGTCAGAAGACCTGACACGTGAAGTTGGATGCAAGACGTTGCAAAAGTTACTTAGCTTCTTTAAGCCTCAGTTTCTTTAACTGTAAAATGGACCCACTAAGAGATTTCTAATAGGGCTGTCCTCAAAGCAAACTGAGATAATTAGATGTTTGAAGATGCAAGGTTAGGCTTATCACACTGTAAGCAATGAATTATTAATAGATCTTTATTTCTTTGTTTTTTTCATTCACCCCTTATATGATTTGGCTCTGTGTCCCTACCCAAATCTCACCTTGAATTGTAATCACCATAATCCCCATGTGTTAAGGGCAGGACCAGGTGGAGGTAATTGAATCATGGAGGTAGTTTCCCCCAGGCTGTTCTCATGATGAGTGAGTCTCACGAGATCTGATGGTTTTATAAGCATCTGGCATTTCCCCTGCTTGCACTTCTTCCTGCAGCCTTGGGAAGAAGATGTCTTACTTCCTCTTTGCCTTTCAGCATGATTGTGAGTTTCCTGAGGCCTCCCCAGCCTTGCTGAACTGTGAGTCAATTAAACCTCTTTCCTTTATAAATTACCCAGTCTCGGGCATGTCTTTATTAGCAGTGTGAGAACAAATTAATATATCCCTTCAGGTTACGTCTTCCAACCCCAGCTCTTGCGTTTGCTCTTTGTAGAAAGGACCGTATCCTCTGAGTCCACCCAGGATGGCATACATTTCTGGAGCTCTAGGAGGCCATCTGGGGTGAGTCTACCCTGTAACCCCAGTGGGCTCTTTCACATGCTGCCCCAAGAGGGACGGCCTGTCATGACCCAGGCACAGATGTGTGTGCCCTGACACCCAGCCTGTTCCCCTGAAGGCTTCTGTGTGCTCTGTGTTAAGCCTTGGCTGAGTTTCTTGACCCTGGCTGTGAGTCTCATGAGGGAGGCATGAGGGTTTGGCCTGTTTGCTCAACCCCTAGAAAGAGGACACGTACAAGTGGGCTTTCACCGAACGTCCCTGAGCAGAATCAGAATCATACATTCATAATCACATTTAATTCCTCAACAACAAAGGAGACACATTTGTCTAAGGGCTAAGTACTAAAAAATGCATGGAGCAGGGAAAAATCATCAACAAAAACTTAACTGAACGCCCATGACTAATGATTTATTCAAGGTGTTCTAGTTTGATTACAGCTGGCTGTGTTTGAAAACAACCAGCTTGTGTGGGAGGCAGAGTAGGGGGCAGCTGTAGGTCAGCCTGGGCCTGGCCCGTGGCCTGAGGCCCCCAGCTACAAGCCAGGCAACTTGGGCAGCTCCCGCTGTGTGTATAAGGAACTGAGGTGTTGTGTGCAAAATGACTGGCACCAAGCGAGTGCTCAGTAAACGTCACTTACTGTTACCATTTTTGTTGTAGTCAGGAGTATTAATGCCATTTGCTCCTCCTGAAAATAAACTCTTAATTTGTTATACTCCAAAATGACAGATAAATATTTTATTTGTTTGATACTGAGTGTTCTGCATCTGACATCCTAATGAACGCTGAACATATTTCCATTCACTAATGGTGTTAAAAGAACCACAGGCTTGGTTTTGCAAAAAGAGGTATCTTTGCAACCAACAGACTTACCCATTACTGCAGAGATGAGAGGACTTTCTGCTGTTGGAATGTATGCATTAACCAAAAATACAGAAGCGGGTGTGCCCTTGAATATTAGCATTGGAACAACAGGTGGTCATGGACATAAAGTCTTATCCACAGCTAGGGGCAAAGGGAATGCTACGAACACTTCATTGAACATAGGATCCCACAAGCATGCACATTGTCACATGGAAGCTATTTGCAGAGGGCAAAGTGGGGATGAGGATACAGTGACTTGGACCAGAGACCCCACCATCGACGGGAAGGCCTGAGACTGTGAGGTAGATATAAATGCCTTCTCCTTCTGGCCGTTTTAAGATAAGCTACCTGAAAAGCACAAATATCGACTGAGCTCTATCCAGTAATTATGACAAGTACAAACCAAAACACAACAAGCAAAAAGAAAGTGATCAGAAGTGTGGTGGTTGGTGGGTGTTTGGCTTCTCTACCTGTTCATCCCAAAGCCCACTGCTGGGAATTGCTGCTGCCTCTTTGATCCTGGTCAAAGAATAAGGGCCAGGCCTGATGCTCAGAAGAAGCCAAGGTGGCCCCTCTTACACAAAGGTGAAGAGCATGGGTGCGAGCCCTCCTGTGCAAGGTGCTTTGCAAAGCACGACTTTGCATATCTATTCTAGTTTTATCTTTGCAATAACCTGTGGGATGGAAAACACCGTCACCCATTTCACAGATGTAAAAAATGAGGACCAGCAGGGGTAAGATGCTGTCAATCACACAGTGTCAAAGTTTCAGCCTCTGGGAGTGCTTGTTCCTCTTTGTGTTAGTCTGAAATCTGATTTCCCAAACTTTGACCCACAGTCCAGGCTTCCTACTTGCTCAGCACATGCCTGACCTATCCTGGGGGACAGACCTTTGGGTGGTCAAAGATGGCACTCACTTCCCTGCAGCAGTTTCCTTCCATCATTGCCACATCCTTCAAGCATCCTTCATGCACGTTTCCCACAGCCTGGCTCTGAGTCTCTCCAAAATTTTGTTTTAAATCTACCTCCAGCTGATTGATATCACTCTACAAAATTTAGTATTTAGGACCTCATGCCACACCACGACCTGGTTTTAGAACACCTGAATTAAGTTTACAATGATCACCTGTATTAACTCTGTCGCTAGGGTTCTCTTATTGCAAGCTAAGTTCGTGCCCGCCTTATCAGTAGCCGATAATAGCATAAACTTAAACGGAGATCCTGGTGCATTCACTGGGTCACGGAGCGCTGTTGGGTACCTCGTATGCACCAGGTCTTAGTTTCTAGGATATAACAGTGAGCAGCAAAAAATTCAGACGCAGAGCAGTAGGGAGGGCAGAAAGGAACGAAACAATTAAACTAGTGCGTGTCAGGTTGCCACTGTGTGTGCTGTGAAGGGAGGGATGTGGTGCTCTCGTCGGGTAAACAGGCAGGACTGGCGTGGTTTGAATGGGGTTGGAAGACACTCCCCTAATGAAGTGGCATTTAATCTGATAGGTAACAAATGAGAATAAAGTGGGTGAAGTGGTCAGGTGGGGTGACTCACACCTGTAATCCTAGCACTTTGGGAGGCTGGGACGGGTGGAAAGCTTGAACCCAGGAGTCTGAGACCAGCCTGGGAAACATGGTGAAACCCTTTCTCTACGAAAAAGATGTAAAACCAGCTGAGTGTGGTGATGCGTGCCTGTAGTCCCAGCTACTCAGGCGGCTGAGGTGGGAGGATCACTTGAGCCCAGGAGGTTAGGGCTGCAGTGAGCTGTAATCGTGCCACTGCACTCCAGCTTGGTTGACAGGAAAGAGACGCGGCCTCAAAAAAACAAAACAAAACAAAAAAACCTGGGAAGAGGCAGAGGGTGGAGAGTAGTAGGAGAGAGTGTTCCAGGAAGCAGCTATAGCATGTGCAAAGGTCCTGAGACAGGGAGGAACTTCATGGTGAAGGAAAGAAACGGAGAATAGCTGATATTTAGAGAATGAGTATGTTCTGGGTCAGGGTTAGAGAAGCTGGTCCCAGGGCAGCCATGCAGGAGCTTGTCAGACATGGCGGGAGTTTGGGCCTTTATCCTGAGAATAATAAGTCATTGAAGAATTTCAGGCAGAGGAATGAAATGATGAGGCTGCAGCTTGAAAAGCTCCCTTTGCCTGCTTGGTGTAGAGGGGAACCTCACAGGACAAGAAAGCTAGTAGGAAGGCTACTGAAGCAGGGGAGGGGAGAAATGATGGAGTCTGTGAGGGAGGTGTGAGGGTTGACTGATGGAAGTTCCGGGGCATGAGCTCCTCATGATGGAGTCCACAGGCTGGCCCCAGCAGTTAGCTTGCAAGCTGGAGTACGGACTTAGGACCAGGTGCTCTCTTGGGTGGAAACAAGATCCACCAGAAATGGTCCTACTGGTTCACCACCTTTCTCCACTTGGAAATCAGCTAGTAAGGTAGGATTCCCCCCTTTGACAAGCACGGGCCACCTTCATCAGTGTTAAAAAGGTAACACTGGGACCTGAACTTGCGTTCTTTCAAATGGGAAGTTTGAGGGGAGGCTTCGTGTCAAATGAAACAGTATTTGTTGTAAATGGTGCATGCGCTGAATATGGCAAAAGGAATTTTTTGATGTTGGCTATTTCTTTGAACTTTGAAGAGCCCTACTTTTTGTCCCGAGCACACCTTAGATCAAAGCCCGCTGCACCCAGGCCTTTTGTGTGCTCCTTTTGCACAGGTGAGATGAAAGTTGCTGGGAATGGGGATGTCATTCCATGAGCCAGATGAGAAATGGGGGGATGAGCATCTGTGGGAGGGTCCACAGCACAGTCCCCAGGAGGACAGCAGCTGTCCCCTTCTCTCTCCAGTGACCAGTGGTTCACCAGGGGAGAATTTGGGCTCAAAGGCTTCCTGTTTGGGGTGGGACACAGAATCCCAGGCCAACCTTTCAAGGGCATAACATTGTCAATTTCTTAACCTTATTTGTCACACTTATATGGATGCCATAATTAGTTATTTAATTATGATGTGTAAAACCAGAAGTTAACGAGGATAAAATGATGAAATTTAATCATTTTGCCACCCCAAGTTAATGAGCTTTCATCCTGGACTCAGATATTGGGGTTGAAAGTCAGATTCTTGTAAAACGACTCTCTGTGAGCTGACTTCAAAATGCGGGGAGTGTCTATGACATGGTTCCTGTGTCCCTTGTGAGGGCTGGAGGGAGGCAGAATTAGAATGACAACATGACCACAGGCAAAGAGGGGGAGGTGGCTAGTGGTCCCTCTGTTCCTGGCGCTGCTCCAAGGGCATGACTCCCAGGACCGGCAGTGAGCAGTTAATTCTGTAATGGACACCATCACCCCGGTGAGGAATAAGAGGCTGAGATGTGGCCAGGTGCGGTGGCTCATGCCTGTAACCCCAGCACTTTGGGACACCGAGGCTGGCGGATCACGAGGTCAGGAGATCGAGACCATCCTGGCTAACATGGTGAAACCCCATCTCTACTAAAAAAAAACCATACAAAAAATTAGCCAGGTGTGGTGGCGGGTGCCTGTAGTCCCAGCTACTCAGGAGGCTGAGGCAGGCGAATGGTGTGAATCCCGGAGGCGGAGCTTGCAGTGAACCGAGATCATGCCACTGCACTCCAGCCTGGGCCACAGAGTGAGGAAAAAAAAAAAAAGAGGCTGAAATGCCAAATAGCTTGTCAAAAATCACGTGGCTGGAAAGCAGAGGAGGCAGGTGTGCGGTCTGGTTCTGCATCCCAGCTTTCAGAAGCTCTGTTGAGCTTGCATGGAGTAAAAAGGTGCTCTGGGACACCTGCTCTCAGGAAGCCAAAGGCAAAACTGCGCAGACACACTCCTTCAACCGGCGCACACGGCAAAACTCAGGCCACTTTGGCTGCTTTTACTTGTTCTCTATAAAATGTTTGTACTTGACAACGGTGTTCCCTGACCTTTTTGGCACCAGGGATTGGTTTCTTGGAAGACAATGTTTTCTCCGTGGACCAGGGCAGGGGGATGGTTTGGAATGATTCAAGGGCATTACATTTATTGTGCACTTTATTTCTATTATTACGTTGTAATATATCAAGAAATCTACACAGCTCACCGTAATGTAGAATCAGTGGGAGCCCTGAGCTTGTTGTCCTGCAACTAGACAGTCTTAGCTGGGGGCGACTGGAGACGGTGAGAGATTGTCAGGCATTAGATTCTCATAGGGAGTGTGCAACCTCGATCCCTCACACGTATAGTTCACACTCGAGTTTGGGCTCCTGTGAGAATCTAGTACTGCTGTTGATCTGACAGAAGGTGGAGCTCAGGCGGGAATGTGAGCCATGGGGAGTGGCTGTAAACACAGATGAAGCACGGCCCGCTTACCTTTCGCTCACCTCCTGCTACGCAGCCCAGTACCCGCCTGTGGCCCTGGGGTTGAGGGCCCCTGCTTTATAAAGAACCTTACACTTACTTCACTGTAAACACAATTTGAAATTCTCATTCTTTTAAGATGCTTAGTTCTCATACTTTAAGATATGTAAGTTTGACAAGTGATCAACTTCTGAAAAAGCAGCATTTAGGTGTTTGGAAATAAATGGCATGACTGCGAGGTGTTTAGCCGATGCTGTTTCTTAGTGATGCCTGTGGAAATAGCTATGTTAGATTGTAACTGTTTGCTGTATCCGCTGTAACAAATTACAACAAACTTGGTGGCTTCATGCGACAGAAACTCACTCTCCCACAGTTCTGGGAGCCAGAAGTCCCAAGTTAAGGTGTCGGTGGGGCCATGCTCACTCCTGAGGCTCTGGGGGAGGGATTTTCCTCACCTTTCCTAGCTTCTGGTGGCTCCTGGAGATCCTTGGCTGTAGTCACCCCCTCCCATCTCTGCCTCTGCCTTCACGTTACCGCTTCCTCTGTGTGTTGATGTCCTCTCCTTTCTGATCTTGTAAAGGACATTTGTCATTGGATGTAGGGGCCACCCAGGTCATCCACGATGATGACATCGTCAGACCCTTAACTTCATCTGCAGCGACCCTCTCCCACATAAGGTCACATTCACAGGTGCTGGGATGTGAACAGACCTTTTCTTGGCTGGGGGAGGGGGCAGCCTTCAACCCACTGCTGAGATCATTTGTTCAAAGCACTTAGAACAATGGCATCCATAAGAGCTCAAGGAAAATTGGTGGTTGCTGTTAATATAACAGTAATGATTATTATTTCCTAGGGTAGGGTTTGGGAAGCCTCTAGGCCTTTTGGTTAAAACTGAACTGATGAGCACAGAGAGTCAGTGCAACAGGCAGGGGAAAGGCCTGGGAGCCCAGAGGCCCCTGCTCCCACTAGTAAGGCTGCCTGTCCGAGGGGAGGCCCAGAGGCTCCAGCCTCGTCCCCCATCAGCACGGCGAGAACACTGGTTTCTTGCTGGGGATTGCAGTGTCTGCCTTTTGGGTTTCCTTGGAGCAGATGTTCTGAGAGTTCAGTGTTTTCCCGGCTGAGAAGCCCGGGGCTCTGACCCTGCCAACATGCTCCTGAGATTCCTAAACACAGCACTGATTGGAACCTGACCTCTTCACAGTGCAGAGGATCCTTGGGGGCTCCTGCTCTTTAGTAAGAACACAGCTCGCCTCTCATCTTCCACCTGGAGCTCCTCACCAGCAAGCCCTGGTGGAGCCACTCTGAGGATGGACCAGAGCCTCATTCTGTGATGCTATCATTTCTGCATCCGTGGAGTCACTGCACTGGCCACACGCGTACTTGGCTGCCAGGGGACCAGGAGTGCACGGTGTGGGCTCCTGACTTGTGTTTCTTAAATCTGCTCATTCGCCCCTTGCCTAGTGCTTCTCACGCTTTCAAGGAACATACACCCTTTCAAGGGTCTTGTGTGTGCCAGGCACCCTGAACAGGCCCAGCCCTACACTTAATGAGCTATTCATGAGTCAGAGGACAGGATGGTGAAGTGACAGGCAGTCACACTGCTTGCAAGGGGGTGACATTTGGGGGCAGGAGGCTGCAGGGTCCATTAAGGAACTCCACTGTGCATTGTGGGGTCAGAGGAAGCCAAGGGCTGAAGGATGCATATCACCTGGAGAGAGGAAGAGGTTTCCATTGGCAAGTGGGACTGGATTCCTCTTTGTTGTGGGAGCTGCCTGGGTGTTGTAAGATACTGAGTTTAGGCAAAGCCCTGGAGGCAGCAGATAGCAGGTGTGTCTGTAACTATGGGACCCCAAGGAGGCTGGCACCCAGTGGGTAGCCCGGGGAGCATAAGAGGAGGCTGTAGGAGCAGACAAGCAGGCAGGATCCTGGAGGCCCCGTAGGCACTGAGGAGAGTGGGCTACTTCAGGCGCAGGAGAAAGACGTGTTTGGAGCAGGAAAGCCACATACTCCGAGGGGCCTTTTACAACGGCCCACCTGCTGTACCGGGACGTTATCACTCCACGCCGGGCCCAGATGAACACCAGTGAAAAACATTCCAAGATCTGCTCCTGCGTGGTTTCTCCTTGTCAGTCACAAAAGAGCCAGCCCTGCAGCTCTCTCCGCTGGCCCATGGCACAGACTCCAGCGTGGCCGCCACACTCGCCGTGGATGGGCCCTGCAGCTTCTGAATCATCACTTCCTGAGCTCACTCACACCTTGCATCAGAGCACCGGGCCGCCCGGCACCGTCCACACTGTGCAGTTGTGCGTGTGCTTCCCAAGAGTCGGTTATATTTGTTCCCAAACCTGTTTACTCCAGTCATACTTGCTAGTGTAGTTACACCCTGCATTAAATGTTACATAGAACAATGACATCAGAGTGCAAATAAGAAGGCTGTTTTTTCTATAAATAAAGGTTGAATTTCTGGAAAGATTCAAACTAGGTAAGGTACTAAAACTTTCTTCAATTATATTTTTTTCTGTGAAACAGCAATAAAGCACTGAGGGAAAAATAAGTCAAAATTCCAGCTGATGGCTATACCTGCTGCTGCTTCAAATTCTCTTCACGTTCTCTCGCCAGCCTAAACAAACTGGAGTTGGCTTCATGGGTGTGGCTCATGCGAGGCCCAGAGCAGAGGGCAAAAGGTTTATATATATATACATTTTTTTTTCCTCAAAGGTTGGTAAATGTACAACTGGAGGCATGTTTAACTGTTTTGTTTTAATATTTAAGATGCATCATCTTTAGCAGTGCCCTCTGTTGTGTTGGGTAAGAGGGTGTGGGCTGAGAATGTTAGTGGTTGGAAGAAGAGGGCACCCCTAAGAGCTCAGGGTGGCTCCGAGCTCCATCCATGTCTTGGTCTATAAACTGGAACACCAGTGACGGTCTCTACCTATGAGACAGCCGTGTGGAAAGGTCTCCACCATGCCTGGTACATGCTCAGCACCACAGCATACATATAATTATATATATAATTATAAATATAATTATATATAAAATTATATATTATGCATGTGTATTATATATAAAATATACATATATAAAATTATATATAATATATACATATATAAAAGTATATATAATATAGGTATATAAGTATTACATACATATTTTTATATATATACAATTTTTTCTTTATTCCTTAGAGGATATGTCCACAGATGACTTACCTTTCAGTCAATTTTAAAAAATAATCCTGAAACAATGGGAACTCACTTCCTGAGGGAGAAAAGGGAGAGTAGACAGAACAAGTCACACGCGGTGATTGGCAAGCCCATGAGGCGTCTGTAAGGTCTCCAGGGTGACTGACAATTGGCCTGTTGAAATTAAACAACCATATCCTGCCACCTGGGCACTCATGCATCGAGGTATGGGTATATTTTGCATGCAAGGCCTGCCCTACCAAGTGTCTAGTAAGAAGGCATTATCTTTTAAAAGGTAAAATACAACTCAGGTAGATTAACTTTTTTGAGCTCCTTCTGTCATATTTTATATATATATATGTTTTATATATACACACACACACACACACACGTACATATAGCATTGAAATGAATGAGGGATTCACAGAAGCACATAAAGGGGCACATTTTCCTAGTGTGTCATTGAGATTTAATGCAGAGGAGTGGGCCCCGGTGGAGGGATGCAGGTGAAAAGTGCTGGTTTCCCCTCTTTGGGTGACCTTTTCTTGCCTTTTTGAGAGCAACTGAGTTTGGAAAAGGAGCTGCGGAGTCTCCAAAGTGGCCGGACCTCCCCTCTGAGTATGAAGGGGATGCTGCTGACAGCAGTGACAGGCTGTTGACCATTACTCTGCATCTGGTGTGGAGGGTAGGGTGCAAAAGACCAACTGTTGCTGAGTGGAGTGGACACTTGGTGCAATCAGAGCTCTCCGAGACTCTGTTTGCAGCCAACTCTCAAAGCCAGCTGGGAAAGCCTGTGCAGAATGATTATTAAAGTGATTGTTTGTCTAAAGGGAAATGTGATTTCAGTGACCGCATTTGGGGTTTGGGTAATATTGACAACATTTTATATGTAATTGTGATGATATTTTTTCATCATCAGTGGCTGTGCCACTTAGCTAGGGTGTCCCTGCCTTCTCCCTGACTGCACCCGTCTCTCACTTTGAAATTCACATCTCGGAGCAAGACCACCCACTACTCCACTTGTTATCCACAGATGCCCTGATCCCTCCCCTTATATGTGAAGGGGATTGCAGCCACCTCCCTGCACTTTCTTCATATAACTCCTGCTATATTCTTGGTGATTTCTGCGTCTTTTTGAATGATCTTTTCAATATCCCAAGTTCTCAGTTTTGTGACCTCCTCTCCTCCAAAGATAATGTATTTTTCCCTATCTCAGTCACTTAGTCCCATGGGTCATATTCTAGACTATGGATTCTCAACCTTGTGGAGCTTTAGAGAATTCCACTCTGCATGCTGTGCCCCAGATCTATTAGAGCACAGTCTATTGGGATACGAGCTGGGCATCAGCATTTTAAAACTACCCAGTTTGCTTCATTGGGTAGCTAAGGTCACGAATCACTGCTCCTCACTTGCACCCCCATTGGAGCTGGATGTCCAGTGTCCCTCTCTCCAAAGTACCCCTATTCCTTTTCCAGCTCCCCCAACTCCAATTCATAAATTTCATCATGACCTACATTCTTGTCACCCTTTTCAGCTCTCAGGCCCCTTTGCATCCTCACTGCCTTCCTCATCTAGTTTAGAGTCCATCATGCAATACTAGGATCAGTCCCATGAAGACACTCGGCTGTTTCTCATCTCTCTTAAAGCCATTAATATGGCAAGGTCTAAGCAGATGAAATCCAACCTCCCACTTACTTCTTCCTGTACCCAGGCAGGTAAATATGTATACACACACACATACACAAACACACACCACTCAATGTTCTGTATTTATTTTAAATGCAAAACCACAGATGAGTCATGAGTCTTTGGTTCTGCCCATCAAGCCGATATTGTTCCCTGAGTCTGCCCATTATCCGCTGTCTGAGATGACGACTCCACACCTCTTCCCCTTCTTGAGCCATTTACCCTTCCTCTACTGCATCTGTTTCTAGCTCTTGACCTTGTTTCCTATTTCACTAAGAAACAAACACTCATAATTGCCACATATCCCATCAACACATCCACCCATCACACTCCTCTGAGCCTCAAGACTCTGCCTCCCTGTCCCCAAGACCCCAGAGGCCAGATCTCCATGTGCACACTGGCATCTGTGCCTCCTGTCTTCTCCAGCACACCTCCCCAGGGATTTGTCTTCTGCGTGTCTCAGCATTGTGCTTCCTTCATCCCTTAAAATATGCAGAAACATCTCTTATCTCAACAAACGTGCACCAGAAAACCTCCCTTGGTTTCAATGCCCCTTTTCTCATCACCCAATTTCTCTACACCCCTTTACAATGAAACACATGGAAAGTAATCTCAGTATTCATCGCCTCCACTTCCTCTCCTCCCAGTCTCTATGGTCACACTTTTGTCCCCACCCTGCGAGATCTCCAGTGCCTTTTGCTTTGCAAAATCTAGTGATCCATTCTCAAAAGCACTGACCAGTTAATATTGCATTCCTCTTCTTGACTTTCTCAATCTGGCTTGGAGGCATGATTTTTCTCTTCTACAAGTTTTCCTTCTAAGTCTGTGGCTAGTCCTTCTAAGGTGTTACTTCATTTTGTTGACTCTCTCTCATCTCTCTGCCACTAAATGTTAGAATACCCTGGGGCTTGGTCTGTGGGTCTCCTCTCCATCTGCATGCGCTCTCTTGGTGATCTTCTAGTCTCCACATTTAAATGTTCTCTACGTCTCTGCTTGGATGTCTAGAGGTCATTTCAAAGCTGACGTGTCTAGAGTGGAACTCCCACCCCAAACTTCCCTAAAGTCTTTCCTATCTTAAAATGTTCTAGGAAATTTAAGCCCTGTCCTTTCATATCTTCCAGCCAGAAATATGGGTCATCCTCAACTCATTCTTCTCTGACACCTCACACTGAATCCATCACAATGCCGCTCAGCTCAACCCTCAATATATGTCGAGAATCCAACCTGCATGACTTCCATCCTGCATGTGGCTTCTGCCCTGGCCTGGAAACTGGATTTCCTGTTCCTGCTCCTGCCCTGCTGCCACCTCATTGCCTATATAGTAGCCAGAGTGAACCTGTTAAAAGGTAGACAGGGTTAGGTGCAGGGCTAGGTGTGGCTCATGCATGTAATCCTGGCACTTTGGGAGGCCAAGGCAGGTGGATCACTTGAGGCCAGGAATTTGAGACCAGCCTGGTTAACATGGTGAAACCCTGTCTCTACTAAAAATATAAAAATTAGCTGGACATGGTGGCACACACCTGTAATCCCAGCTACTTGGGAGGCTGGGGCAGGAGAATCGCTTGAACCCAGGAGGCAGAGGTTGCAGTGAGCCAAGATCGCACCACTGCACTCCAGCCTGGGCGACAGAGGGAGATTCCATCTCCAAAAAAAAAAAAAAAGTAGATGGGATCACATCACTCTGCTTCTAACCCTTCAGTGGCTCTTTTCTCACTCAGCTGGACACATGAAAATATAAGTGAAGGACCTTGTAAGCCACACGAAAGGGCAGGCTCTTGAGGCTGGAGAACTACAGAGCAAGGGGAGATAAAAGACAGAATAATAATGAAAGGAACAGGTCATGCGGCCAGTAAGCAGGTGCTGAAGGTTCCAAACTCGTCCCTCTGATATCGGAGCATGTGCTTTTTTCAGTTCACTCTATTGCCAGCCAGGGAAAACTTCTTAGGGCAGGGTCACATTGCAGTGAGGCTTTGAAGGTCACAAAAGTGGGTTGGTTGTAGGGGAGAGAGAGTAGCATGGCAGATGAAGAAAATCTCATTGAGTCCATTCTACCCTAGGAAAAACCGACACGTTAAAAATACAGAGTGGCTGGAATAGCCAAAGGCTAGGAATGACCTCTGGTTATTGCTATTTTGTGCCAGGACCTCTGCACTCAGCCCCTGAATGGGGTGAAGGTGAGGGACCGAGACTCTGAATGCAGACATATTGTTGCTCTTAAAGAGCTTACTGTTTGGAAAACTTACCGAAAACCTCCAAGAAGGTTCTGAACTGGTAGGTGTCAGCCTTGCAACAAACAGTTTGGTTCAAGGCAAGTCTGGTACAAGAGGACTCATTGACACCAGAGGCTGAGGCGGGAGGATGGCAGGAGTCCAGGAGTTCAAGACTAGCCTTGGCAACAAAGTGAGACCCAGTCACTACAAAAATAAAAAATAAAAAAAATTAGCTGGGCGTGATGGCATGCTTCTGTAGTTCCAGCTTCTGGAGAGGCTGAGGCAGGGGAAGTGCTTGAGCTGGGAGGTCAAGGCTGCAGTGAATGAGCTATGATCATATCACTGCACTCCAGCCTAAATGACAGAGCAAGACCCTGTCTCAAAAAGATAAAATAATTTGGAGACAATATCTGGCTTTCTTCATACTTAGCCCAAGGTAACTCAAGTGTTACGTTTAAGGCCATCTCGGATTTCCTTTGCATCTATTTTTTTTTTTTCTATCTCCCTACTTCTGGATTCCTTTGAATCTAGCATTAAGCCAGGAGTCTAGACTATTGATTATTGGTTATCTCATTCATTCCTACATCTTAATCGGGAGCCTCGTATGTGCAAGGCAGCTAGCCGTTGGAGTTTGGGAGCCAGACAAGCTCCTGATTTTTACTGAATTCCTCCACACTGAGAGTCCCAATGCCAAGTCTCTGGAATAATCCTGATTCAGTCATCCAAAATCTGTCTTCACAAGAGTTTCTGCAAAGCTTCCTTCTGCAGCTTCCTCACATCTCAGCTGTATGTTGTCTATGTGAGGGGCACAGGAGATTTGTGACAGGCATCAAAAGTATCAGAGATGCTCAGTCAGAGCCTTAGAAATGCATAGACAGTTCCTGATGTGTAGATAGCATTGATATTTTCACTGCTCCATGTTTACTGCAACAAATATGAACAACAGTTAAATCCATTTTCGTGGGATAATTGCCTGTAACTTGATGTCCTTGTAAGACACATTCTGCAGCTTCAGTCATGTGGATTACACAGCACTATTTAAAACCTTCCCATTACCAGAGAAAGTGGAGGGAAGGAGGATAGAGCCAATCCATGGCCCAGTCCATTCCTAGATTGTCCAGCCTTTTGTGTCTGTTATTAAGCCCTTCAAAAGTACACTGCTTCCCTGGAGAGAAAATATATTGACATAGTTCCCAATCACTCCACCAGAGCAGCAGTGGCCTCAAGATAAACTTCCCAGCACCAGCAAAGAGCGGATTACACATGCCACAACGAAGTCCAATTATATTGAAAACTAACAGCCAAATTTCTCTGCCCCTGCAGTTTCTAGAGTGTGAAGAGACAAGGAACAAACGAGAGAAAAATTGTTGTAGCGCCTTAATGATGAGTGTGTGAGAAGCAGCCAGTTCCCTGTTCCTGCCGTTCATCTTCTGTGTGTCAGTCCCCAATGAGGATTGGCAAGATCTGGCAATTCTCCAGGTCCCTCCTCGTGCCCTCTTTCTCTTGTTCAAAGCACCGTGAGCCTCTCTTGCTTGGTTCCAGTTGCCTTGGAATGTGTTTTGGAAGAAATGGCCTGGATAGTGGCCAGGCTTCCTCATATTCTTTCTTTTCAGTAATTAACTTTGTATTGAGTTCTCCCACCAAAATGAACAACCAGGCCTTCCTTCCAGATAGAAACTGCCGCAAGAAACAAATGAGAGTTGAAATAAATAACATCGTGTTGCTTGACAAATGTATTTGCAGTAGCATCAGAGACTGCCACCCAAGGAGTTCTAATTACAAATGTGACCTGGTAGAGCCAATACCAAGGTTGCTACACAAAATAAATAGGCTAAGCAGGGCCTGGGGTTGGTTATTGCCATAGATTTTTCCTGGAAATGTTAATCAAAGCAAACCAGAGGGAGAGGAGAGCCAGGGTTATTCTGATAGTGCTAAAAAAAATTAAGTTCCTGGCTGGGTGCGGTGGCTCACGTCTGTAATCCCAGCACTCTGGGAGACTGAGGTGGGTGGATCACAAGGTCAAGAGATTGAGACCATTTTGGCCAACATGGTGAAACCCCATCTCTACTAAAAATACAAAGACTAGCTGGCGTGGTGGCGGGCGCCTGTAGTTCCAGCTACTCGAGAGGCTGAGGCAGGAGAATTGCTTGAACCCGGGAGGCTGAGGTTGTGGTGAGCAGAGGTTGCGCCACTGTACTCCAGCCTGCCGACAGAGTGAGACTCCATCTCAAAAATCAAGTTCCCGTTAGCCCTTTGCAATAACCCTTTGCAATCTAGTCATCGTTCTTTCTCTCTTCTCCCTCGCTCTTTCTTTATGGAAACTATGCCTACCTGTGTATTTACTTTGTGAAATATGATTTCACACTTTAGCTTATAAAAGAGGTTTTTGCCAGTGCGATGGCTCAAGCCTGTATCCCAGCAATTTGGGAGGCTGAGGCCAGTAGATAACTTGAGTCCAAGAGTTTGAGATCAGCCTGGGCAGCATGGTAAAACCCTGTCTTTTCTAAAAATACAAAAATTAGCTGGGTGTGGTGGCGGGCACCTGTAGTCCCAGATACTCAGGAGGCTGAAGCAGGAGAATCACTTGAACCTGAGAGGCAGAGGTTGCAGTGAGCTGAGATCACACCACTGCACTCCAGCCTGGGCGACAGAGTGAGACTCTGTTCTCAAAATAAATAAAAGGGGTTTTAAATTTTTTTGTGGGGGGTGGGGAGGATTGGTAAAGGCTAGGAAATTCATCTAAAAAGAAGACCCAATATTTGTCATGGCATCTTCAACTTCCACCCTCAGGAACGGAGGGAGATGTGCACTTGGCCTTTTCTAGTTGGACAGGTGTGCAGGTGAGAACAGGGCTCCTGGGGGTTTTAATCGACCAGGGTTTGCCTGGTGGACACTGCTAAGAACGTGAAAAGATGCAGGATAGGGATCTCCTGTAGGCGGTAAAGGGATGGGTCACGTGTAAGTCATCACATGCTCCTAAGCCCTGAGCAAATCACCCAGGATCCAGTGGAGATGACATTGCCATGACAATTCTGTCCTTCCTTCTGCCTTCCAAGCACCAGGTAGAAGGGCAGGGCGACTGTCAGAGTTCACTCATGACACAGATCCCCTCTGCTGGGTCAAGCAGGAAGGGATTCAGGACCGGGAAATCAGATGCTTACAGGTCATTGTTAAAAATGCTGAGGAGGGGCTCTGGCTGTCTGTGGATTCTCTCAAGTACTGTGTAGCAAGCCTGCCAGGACAGCACTGACTGCCACAGCCAGGATGACTCAGAAGGCTGGAGATCAGGAGTTCACCACTGGGCATCACTGCCTGTTGGCACACCTGCTTTTCACCTGTGATCCCAGGAGAGGAAGTGGCTGTCTCTGAGGCCTCAGGCTCGGTGGCCTCTCTACCCTCACCCTGGTGCATGCAGGTCAGAATGTAGCTGAGCAGCAACCTAGGGTCCTGCCCTGCTGCCAGCAGGAACAGGAAAACAACCAAAGCAGGAGGTGACCCTACCTACCCCTCCACCTCCAGCTTGGGCCCAATTTGCATCCTGAGCCCCTGCATGGGGGCCTGCCAGGGGACACTTCACATGCACAGGTGATGTAGGTGGAGGGGAAGGACATCTGATTCTGGGGCTGGGCCCTCTTCTCTTTCTCCCCCGCCCCACCCCCACCCACACAGGTGAAACACCCGGTCTCACATGTCTCATGCTGCCCCACACGTGTCGCCAACATCAGCCTTTGTCCAGCCTCAGCCACTTTCCTCCCCGAGGGTTTGGCCACATCCACCGGCACTGCATTTCTTCCCTACGACTTTGCCGTGTCTAAGTATTGTCTCTATTATGATCTAGTTTTTGTCTCCTTAGTTGACTTTTTAAGCTGGAATAGTTATTTCAAAAGGAACCAGTTACACAGATGGAAAGCCAGTGTCATTTGTATTAATAGGAGATAACAGGAATGATTAATACAATAAAAAGGGAATGCATCTTTGTGAAATATTAATTATCAAAGGCTCTGAGTCCAAGGACTGTGCTCTTTATTGAAAAGATAAATGAGTAACGTGAGGTGTTAAAGACACATTATTCTGAAACTGAGACTTTCTTCATCAGATGATACAAAATACAATTACAGTTGAGCCTTGAACAACAGGGGGCTTGACCTGCATGGGTCCCCCTCCATGCCAATGGCCTTCTACCTCCGCCACCCCGGAGACAGCAAGACCACCTCCACTTCCTCCTCAGTCTACTCAATGCAAAGACCATGAGGATGAAGGCCCTATGACAATCCGCTTCCACCGCATGAATAGCAAATCTACTTTCTTTTATTTTCTTAACATTTTATTTTTTCTAGCTTGCTTTATTGCAAGAACACAGTATACATATAACATACAAAATATGTTTTAATCAACTGTTTGTTATTGGTATGACTTCCAGTTAAGGGTAGGCTATTAGTAGTTAAACTTTTGGGGAGTCAACAGTTATTTGTGGATTTTCACTTGTGCAGGGAGTAGTGGGGCAGGGGGTCCCCTAACCCCCCACGGTGTTCAAGAGTCAAGTGTGTGAAAGGATAATACACATTGTTGTGCCTGCCAGCTGAGACGATACGGGACAACAGTAGTCATCAGCTCACACTTTCTCATTTCTCATTTAATTTTTCAAACTATCCTGGAATACGTATTATTCCCAGTTTAAGACGGGGAAGTTGAGATGCAAGAAGAGATTGCATAGGGTTCCAGACTGAGGAAGTGGGGGTGCTGAACCTGCACCCAGTTTCTTGACCTGAGTTCTGGGGGCTCCATATGAATCAGAAGAGGGCAACTGTGTGTCAAAGCCCTCAGCTCCCAGCATTAGACTCATGCTTAGGGACATGCAGCTTTCACCGCTCTTTGATCAAGAGAGGTTTTCTTCTGTAATGTTTCCCCTATTCTGCGATCTCAAGGCAGTTAACCTCAAGGGACATGGTGATGGCTCTTTTCAATCTCTGGGTTGGTTCTCTAACACTAAAGACCACATGGCCGGGTGCAGTGGCTCATGCCTGTAATCCCAGCACTTTGGGAGGCCGAGGTGGGCAGATTACCTGAGGTCAGGAGTTCGAGACCAGCCTGACCAACATGGAGAAGCCCGTCTCTATTAAAAATACAAAATTGCCCAGGCATGGTGGTGCATGCCTGTAATTCCAGCTACTTGGGAGGCTGAGGCAGGAGAATTGCTTGAACCCGGGAGTCAGAGGTTGCAGTGAGCCGCGATAGCACCATTGCAATCCAGCCTGGGCAACAAGAGTGAAACTCCGTCTCAAAAGAAAAAAACAAAAAAAACTGGAAAGCATGGATGAGTGGCGCCTACGCTGCAGAGATCTGTTGGATTTTTCTGGGAAGAACTTTGCCTTCATAAACATTTTCCTTTCTCAAGTGTCGGGGACAGGGAATCAAAGTGGCATATGCTGACCTTTCTCCACAAAACGGAGCTTCCCGGTCCCGGGGCCATCTGTCTCCATTGATGCACGGCAGCTAGAAGGATGAGGACTCAGACCTGGGAAGTCTCTCAGAATAGCTCTCTGGCAGGCCTGTGGCTCCTTTTTAATTGCTCAGTGGTAAAAATTACAGAGAATAGAATGTCTGCCCTGGCAGTTGGATGATTTTCTTACCAGTAACCTGAGGATGTGACCTGGTGCGCTCTGCAGAAAGAGAGGAGAGCTGTAAGTCTGTCACCTGTGAACATCTGGCAGAGGTTATTATGCATGCAAATTTTATGCGTGAAATTCAAAGATGGAGGCAGACACCACCCCCCCAACTTTTATGACCTGTGGATGAGTTATGAGTGAGTTATGTATCTGACTAACGTAGGGGCAGACCCAGGAGCGTCTGTCTGTGTACTTCCAGCTAGCTGTGTCTCTGGTTCTGAGCAGGAAGACTGATACCCCTCCAGGCTCTGTTCTACATCTTTCCCTTCCTACCACCTTCCCTCCCTCCTTTCTTCTTTCATTCACCAAATGTTGAAAATGCAGCCACAATGCACCAGGTGCTGTGCGGTACACCAGAGATACAATTACTCACAAGAGAGACCTGGTTTTTGCTTCCAGCTGGCAACGGAGCATGCTAGTTGAGGATGTAGACCTGGAGTCCAGGGGTCTCAGTCCCAATTCTGCATCCACGACTTCTTCCTACCCGTGCAAACCTAGGGAAGTTACCTGGCTCCATTCTACCCCATCTAGAAGTAGGAGAATTATGCTCACCTTCTAGGCTGTGTTTGTGAGGATATACACTTAAGGGAAGCAGGCATAATTCCAGGGAGACTAGGAGCATGCGTGTTGGAGTCTTTTTCCTCCCTAATATTGGGGTCGTGTGGGAGGAGAAGATGGAAATGGGACCCACCCACTTTGTCTAAGCCTCAAGTGGAGAACTGAACGATGGAGGGCAAAATGTATAAATGGATGCAGCAAAGGGGCCTGGGGCCATTTATCTGAGAAGTTTCTGCAAACAATGAAAGTGAGACCGAAGTCAAATGGGTCCCTCCATGATCCTTTGTGGTCAGTCTGTTTAGCTCAGTTCTCTGCCTGTGACAGAGCATAGGGGAGCAGGATCCATCATCCACAGGAAGAAGGAGACAAGGACCAGACCGTGCCCCAGCTGACCTTCAGGCGGGAGCCTAGCCCCCACGTCAACTAGAGAGAGAGAGCTGCCCAGAGATGCTGCCGCAGTTATCCAGGCAGGTGAGGCAGCAGGGGGCGGGAGAGATTTGACTGGCGAGGACCAAAGCTCAGGGGCCACAAACACACAACACCTGTACCTGGGAGAATGAGACAGAGCTTGGTCCCACCACCAGCCAGTGAGGCTTTTGACTTGCCCTCTGCCCTGTCTTCTTTCAGGTCCAATGTCATCTTCTCAGTGAGGGCATTTCTGGGCACCCTATTTACCATCGCACACCCTGCGCCCACTCTGTTCTCTGCTTTCCCCTTTAGCTGTGGTCACACCAAATGTATTATGCATTTTAATTCTTTATGTTGTCCACTGGAGTTCTACCTATGAGGATCCAGGCAGCAGTTCTCATCATCTTGCCTCACAGTACCAGGTACAGGGTAAGCCCCTGACAAATCATTCTTGAATAAATGGATGGATGGGTGAATGAAGAGTGGGTGTCCTGATCAAGTTTGCTCACAGATTAGGCTTACAACCTCTTTAGACAGGGGCATCTGTCACTCTGATGGCCCTGAAAATATCTCATAATCTGTCTTTCCAATTTTCCCTATAATGTATTTTCTTAAAGTAAACTTCAGTCAGAGTAAATTTCCTATAGAATTAAATTTGAAAAATCCATAGTACTTTGTACCAGGTCAGAATTAACTTTCTTAAAGCTGACCTCAGAGCTGTCCGTTTTCACACCTTTTTTTTTCAGGGAACCATGAGTAAAAGTATAAAGACATTTTTAAAATGTCCCTTAAGGAAAAGAGATGCTAAAGTCTTCTCTAGTCTACATTAGACAGAGGAAATTGAGCCAGGGCCTTGGGTTGGAAATTCTTATCTGTATATATATTTACTCCTTTACTTAATCATTCTCTCAGTCAACACGTATTTTGCACTCCCTAGGTGCTAGGTGTGATATGAGCTACAGGCAGTGATGAATAAGCTGTGTTCTTGGACCAAATGCTTTGAAGGTCAAGGAGGACAATGGCGGGGGGAGGGACATGGCTGTAGACAACAGGGAGTTGCAGGTGGTCTTCTGGTGGGCCTCCGTGTGAGTCCACTGAGAGTCGAGGCAAAGATGTAAAGATTGATGAAGGTATAAACAGAAAGCATTGAGGTAGCAAGGGGAGGATACATTTTTGAGAAGTTTGGAGATGAAGAAGAGAAGTCAAGGCTTGTATTGGGAGGGAAGAGCAGGGTTGAAGTTTGGGAATTGAAGTTGATTATGAATATGTTGTCAGTGTGTGGGGTGTAGCCAGTGGAGGGAACAGCTGATGATGCGGGAAGCCACTAACCCACTAAATCCCTTCCCGCATCGCAGGCCCTGCTGAAAGGGTTGACAATGAAGACCCTCAGGCCACCGCAACTCATGGAGAAGCCCTGAGCATCTGGCCGGCTTGTAAGAGAAGGAACGTGCTGGTATCAGGGCTGGATGGGATCTCATTTTCTTCCTATCAAGGTGTCCTTATCCCTTGTATCATAGAGAAGTTTGTAGCCACGGGCCTGCCATCCAATGGAGACAGCCTCTACACTTGTGCCCTGAAAAATTCAAAGCAAAATAAATCATTTGGCAAATATATGTGGGTACCTGAAACAAGCCAAAAGACTTCCTCCCACATGATCAGAGTTCAGGATGTGCAAGCCACATTAATGAAAACGAGAAGGAAGGGGCAGACATCCAGTTTTCCTTTTGACTCATGTATTTGTCTTCCAGAGTGAATAGCTACCGCCATCTTCCCACTACGGGGTGCACACGCATTTTCACCTGCCATGCAAAGCCATTAAAGCTGTCTTCTCCTTGAGTCTCCGTCAGCTATAGGCGCTATTACTCTATTAAATGATTGCTAGTTTGGTGGGTGTTTATTAATGGCTCATTGTAACTTTAATTTGCATTTCTCTGATGACCTGTGAGTTTGAGGTTTATTGTTTTCTTCATAAGCTTCTCGGCCTTTTGGATATACAGTACTCTTGTGAGTTACATATTCACAATCCTTTTGTTCATTTTCTACTCGGTCGTTTCTTTTTCTCGTCATTTTAATAAGAGGTCTGTGTATATAACAGCTATTAACCCATTGCCTATTATCTGTGTTGCAGATTTTTAAATAAATCTTTATTGACATTGTTTACAAAGGGTTTTGCTATACAAAAGCTCTCAATTTTTATGTAGTCAGATACGACTCTTTTTTCTCTCTTTTCTACACATCTAAGATTTCAGTATTGATTAAGGATGTTTTCCCTGCCACTAGATTTTACGTGGAATTTCGTAGGTTTCTTCTAAGAAAGCATTTCCCCCAACACACATATCCAGTCGAGCTTTGTATTTCCTGTAGGCTTTAATTAAACTCGAAATGGGCAAAATATAAACAGATAGAAACTTGTTGTTTTAATGTTATTTGCTAACCCATATCAATACTCAATGAGAATTGTTGGAAAATAAGTGTTTTGATGGAACTTTTGGCCAGAATTAGTTTGACATAGTTTTAACAGTGGAAATTTGTTTTCTAACCTTCTGGTACCAATTCTCACTTCACTGGGCAACAGAACCCCTAATTTTCTTGAGAAAACTAACACCTCTTCACCACTGAAGGCTGTCTGGATCAAACCAATGGATCCTCCCCACCTGTCCAGAGCTGGCTAGAAGGCAAGCCAGGCCCATTAGCCTTGCTCTCTGGAGCTGAGTGGAATCACAAGGGAAGGAAAAAGTGGCCAGGATTCATTCATTTTAGAAGAAGTTGTCTATTGAGATAATTAAAAGAATCCTACTGCTCTGACCTTCAGAGCTGTCTCAATTCTCAAACTTGATATCATTTTGTGAGCTCACAGATCCCTGCCCCTTGAGTTCTATTTTTGCTCACACTGGTCTGAATCTGTTCTGGTCACTGGCAACCCAAGTGCCCTAACTGCTATCCTGCTTTCAGATATAACTTTAGTCCCATGCCTTGTTTGTATGTCAAAAGTCAATCTTGTTTGTATGTCACAACATACAAACCTTGTTTATATGTGACAACATCACTTTATTTCACCCTCCCACACCATAAAGACATATGTAGCAATTTTTATCCCCACATGAGGAAAACGATGTTCACAGGGTTTGTGAGCTCATCTCTGGAAGGGAAGGGACCTCCGATGTCCCACTGGTGGCTGTGTCCATAGCACCCAGCACAGTGCTCAAAAGCATACAAAAATGACCCCTTTTAAGTTCACTCGGATGCCAAGTAGAAGAACTGGATTTTACCCAGATCTCTAGACCATAAACACTAACAGTCTTCCATCAAGACAGATTGAGAGACATGATCTTCCATCATGCATGCCTCTAATAAGCAGATCTGTGTTTTCCACCAGTACCTGTCCACCAGGTACCGAACAGGACAGCAGCTGTGGATACAGCAAGAATAAGAAAGGAAAAACTCTACTCTCACTGCCAGCAGGGGAGATATACATAGAACAATAGCAAATTAAGAGATAGAACAATAGCAGGAAACCTCAGGAACTACTAAGAAAAATAAACGGAGAGTTCGTTGAGGTGGGCAAGTATTTTAGGTTGTGTGGTCAAGAAAGGTTTTTCTGAGCGGTTGACACTTCATTTGAGCTCTGAGTGGGCAGAGGGAAGAGAAAAAGCATTGAAGTTGGAATAAACTGAAAGGGCAGGTGGTGGGGGAGCCTTTCTGCACCTTTATCTATGTTAGAGAATCTTGATATTTAGATGGTCTACGATAGAATTATTTCATTGGAGGCCGGGAGCGGTAGCTTATGCCTGTAATCCCAGCACTCTGGGAGGCCGAGGCGGGCAGATCACCTGAGGTCGGGAGTTTGAGACCAGCCTGACCAACATGGAGAAACCCTGTCTCTACTAAAAATACAAAATTAGCCAGGTATGGTGGTGCGTGCCTGTAATCCCAGCTACTCAGGAGGCTGAGGCAGGAGAATCACTTGAACCCAGGAGTCAGAGGTTGCTGTGAGCCAAGATCGTGCCATTGCACTCCAGCCCTGGGCAACAAGAGTGAAACTCCATCTCAAAAGAAATTATTTCGTTGGAAAGACTAAGGTTGGCTTATAATTCAAAAATTAAGGTTGTCTTTAGTTCATTTTCAGCTGACAAATACTGAGGCAGGACTGGTCATAGTTTTGTTGGAAGCTGAAAGAGCCATTTATTTTCCCCTTCTCCCTCCTTCTTTTCATTCACTGTCTGTCTATGCATCCATCCGTCTGTCCATCCATCCATCCATCCGTCCGTCCTGCCATGCATGCATCATCCATCCATCCTCACATCCATCCTCCCATCCATTCTTCCTGCCCTTCTGCCATGCATGCATCATCCATCCATCCATCCATCCATCCATCCATTTATCAGTCTTTGTTCATTTGTCATTCATCTATGCATCCATTTGTACATGATTCTTTTGTTTATTTAACCATCAATAGGATTTAAGCTTTGGCCATAAGCAGTCCCTAGCAACTGAAGGAGAGAGGTGTTTAGATTGTTGGTATAATGCAGAGGAGATAGATGTAAACTGGAGGTTGGCTTGAGAAGGTAATGGGGATGGCTGGTAAAGAAGAGATTGTTAAATTTTTTCTCCAGTGGCCCCACCACCTCGTCTGAGGCCTGTTGATGAAAAGAGTTTCATCGTTCTCTTGCCTGCCTGGTCCAGACAACCATCAAGGCATCCAGGCCTTGGGAAAGTTTAAGAGAAAGGCCTCGGTCCTGTGCCTGGCCCAGGCCAAGCTCTGCCCTGAGTGATGATGAATACAGAGAACAGGATGGGGAGCAGCCCCTGCCTCAAGGGTGCTTTCATGGATAGGGCTTGACTTTATCCATATTGCCAGGCAGATGCATAGGGGACACAGATCTAAATAGGATGGAAACCCCCCATGCTCCATTGGCATGCGTATCCCTTGCCTTTTTGCCTCCAGTAGCATGTGTTTTGCAGCAGTATCTTGAGAACCACTGGCTAGAGCATACTCCATTCATACTTTCAGACCATTTTCTAGCAGATCCCACACTGGAAGTTTCTGTTTGTCTGTCAGTCACTCACAGGTTTGGGGATGCACTGATATTTAAAACAACATAAATATTCAATGGGCTTTGCCGTTGCAACAGAGCTCATCTGCCCTGAACTTTGGAGAATGCAAGTGACTGTAGGCTTACAGCAGCCCTGGGCCAGGTCATCTGGTTCCTGATGCTCAGTCCTGGCAGCCTCTTAGATGGAACAGGGGCCAGGCACTGGCTAGAGAGCTCTTACCTAGAGTTATTGGTCTGTGTGTTGAGACACGGGGTATCTCCTGGTGACCTAAGTGGGATGAGGACATCAGCTGAGCAGCAGTGGTGCTGCTCTGCAGCTTCAGCTCACGTGTTGTCCCAGCCACAAAGTGCCGGAAGAAACCTGCCTGGAATGTGATCAAGTGTGTGCTCAGGAGTGGGGAGGTCACACGTGCTGCATTTTGATGCTGACTTTTTATATTCAAAGCAATTTACCCAGGTGAGCTCAGTCCAAGTATTGCGTTACCTAATGGTTTATGGATAAAATGCCTGGATGGACAACTTAGTTGTCTCAAATTCAGCAAAGTTGTTGTAATCTAAGTGATGGGGGTGGGGTGTGTTCAGCAGGTCTGAAATCCTGAAATATGGGATTACAGTGATTCTCATAGGGAGATTTCGGGCACTTTTCTGTCATCCATGACTTGCCCTTCTGCCACTGCAGGGTCTAGTTATCTTAATCTCCTCTCGGGTCTGAGTTCTACATTCACTTGTTTCCTCATTTATTCATTAACAATATTGATTTCTTAGCCAAGGATGGTGGTGCACACCTGTACTTCCAGCTACTCAGGGGGCTGAGGTGGAAGGATTGAAAATCCATCCATCCATCCATCCTCCCATCCATCCTGCTATCCATCCATCCATCCTCCAATAATCCATCCTCCCATCCCTCCCTCCCTCCCTCCCTTTCTTCCTTCCTTCCTTCCACCTATCCATCCAACCATCCTCCCATCCATCCATCCATCCATCCATCCATCCATCAATCCATCCATCCATCCATCCATCCTTCCATCCATTCTCACATCCATTCTCCCATCCATCTATCCATCCATCCATCCATCCTCCCATCCATCCATCCAGCCAGCCACCCACCCACCTTCCCATCCATACACCCTCCCATCCATCCCCCCCCATCCATCCACTCTCCCATCCATCCATCCTCCCATCCTCCCATCCTCCCATCCATCCAGCCACCCACCCACCTTCCCATCCATCCACCCTCCCATCCATGCATCCATCCATCCATCTATCCATCCACCCTTCCATCCATCCACCCTCCCATGCATCTATCTTCCCATCCACCTATCCATCCATCCATCCATCCTCCCATCCATCCTGCTATCCATCCATCCATCCTCCAATAATCCATCCTCCCATCCCTCCCTCCCTCCCTTCCTTTCTTCCTTCCTTCCTTCCACCTATCCATCCAACCATCCTCCCATCCATCCATCCATCCATCCATCCATCCATCCATCCATCCTCCCATCCATTCTCACATCCATTCTCCCATCCATCTATCCATCCTCCCATCCATCCAGCCAGCCAGCCACCCACCCACCTTCCCATCCATACACCCTCCCATCCATCCCCCCTCCCATCCATCCCCCCTCCCATCCATCCCCCCTCCCATCCATCCACTCTCCCATCCATCCATCCATCCATCCATCCATCCATCCATCCATCCATTCATCCATCCATACATCCATCCATCCTCCCATCCATCCATCCATCCAGCCACCCACCCACCTTCCCATCCATCCACCCTCCCATTCATGCATCCATCCATCCATCCATCTATCCATCCACCCTTCCATCCATCCACCCTCCCACGCATCTATCTTCCCATCCACCTATCCATCCATCCATCCATCCTCCCATCCATCCATCCATCTACCCAACCATCCATCCTCCATCCATCCATCCATCCATCCATCCATCCCTACATACATACATCCTTCCATCCTCCCATCCATTCTCCCATCCACCCACCTTCCCATCCATCCATCCATCCATCCATTCATCCATTCATCCTTCCACCCATCCATCCACCCTTCCATCCATCCACCCTCCCGTCCATCCATCCATCCATCCATCCATCCATCCATCCATCCAACCATCCTCCCATGCATACATCTATCCTGCCGTCTATCCATACATCCATTGCTCCATCCTCCCATCCATCCTCCCATCCATTCATCCATCCATCCTGCCATCTATCCTTCCATTGATCCATCCATCCATCCTGCAGGAGCCCAGAAGTTCAAGGCTGCCATGAGTTATAATTGTGCCACTGCACTACAGCTTGAGTGACAGAGAGAGAAACCATCTCCAAAAATAAAAAAAGAATATATTGATTTCATGCCAGTTACATAGATTCTGTGTTGAACAAAATTAGATGTGGTTCCTTCCTGTCTTTAAGGAGCATAAATCTAACAGGAAGGACAGATGATTTTTAAAAAATATATCAATGTGTGTAAAATTTCAACAGGAATAAGCCCCAAGGAGGTGTGGTGCCTGGGGCTATCAGAGTAGCTAATAGAAGAATTTGGGATAGTTTTGGGGAAGGAGAGGGCAGAGGCAGCTTCCTGGAGGGGTGACGATTTCTTTGAGAGTGGAAAGAAAGAACCAGTGTTCTTGGAAGAGGGTGGCCTGAGCGAAAGGCCTGTGGCAGGAGGGAGTGTAGAATTCAAGGAACTGGGAGGAGGTCCTATGGCTAGGAATGTGCAGAGTAAGGGGAAAAAGGCAAGAAATAAGGTGGGAGAAGGGGGAGGACCACAGCACACGAGGCCTTCCCTGCCCACCTTGCCTATCTGCCCCAGACACACTGAGGAGCTGGATTTGGTCATTGTTCTTATGACTGCCGTGTTCCCAGATTTCCCCTTCATATTCTGGCAACATCCACCGGAGCCAGCTCCTGTGTCCCTGATGTGACTGCCCCTGACTCCTTCCCCTCCTGACACCTGCCCCAGGTACTTACACCTCTACCGATGATGCCTCAGCCTGACCCTTTGGCTTTCTGACCTCGGACCCCTCCCTACTCCCTCTCCACCTCTCTGCTTCCCAATTCCCTTGTTTCTAGCTGCTCCTTTCCCTGTGAGCCACATTGGTTCCAGCCCCAGTCTCTGCAATCGCTTCCCCAAATGAAATGAATCCAAGGACCCCTAGGATGGAAGCCCCGTCACCATGGTGATGGTCAGTGAATGTCTCTTTAGTGTCTATTTCCCCATTCAGTGCCTGTCTCCCCATCAGACTGAAAGCTGCAAGAGGACAGGGTCCTTCCCAGGGCCCAGCACAAAGCTTAACACGCAGAACATGCCCCATAAATGATATCCAACCATGACCCTCCCTTCCCCCAAACCACCCCACAGAGCCCAGTCCGGCAAAGCCTGAGACAAAGGAGCTGCTTTTCACGCAGACACAGACAGACTGACGGACCTGCTGGAGGACCCGGGGATGGTGAGAAACAGGCTCCAAAAGCTTTCTGGCTGCCAGTATTTAACACACAGAGCTATTTTCAGATGCTAGTCACAGACATTTTGAACTGCATTAGAATAAACAGAATTCTGAATTATCTTCTCAGCAGTACACGAAAGAACTGTCTATCACCCAAAAGGGAAAGAGGGAATGATGAATTTCTAAGGTAAAAATTCTGGAAGAGGGGGGAAATAATCCAATCCACAGGCGGTTCTGGAATCTTCTCACACAACAGGTGGTCCCCTGTCCTCCAGTCCCCCAACTCCTGTGATTAGGAGAAAGTGGAAAGCTGTCAGCTAGACTGGGCTCAGGCTGGGGATCTGGGCTCTTGGAAATGTATATTTATTTGCTCATGCTAATGGTCAGCAGACCAGGATAAATGAGGCTGGGGCATTAATGCAGAGCCCTGTAAATCATGCATGAAGAGGAAGACCATGCCCAACACCGAGGGGCCGGCCAGCCGAGGAGGCTGCATGAAATATTCAGCAGCCTGCCAGACTCAGGCCTGCTCCAAATCCCCACGTCCAGACCGCTGAGGATGTGATTTTTGCAGAAAGCTTTAAAAGAACCTCAAATGCCTTATCCTTGTGTTCCCCAAGTCTCCTATCAAAGCTGGTTCCTGCTGAATGGTGTCTCTATGTTCCGCCTCTGGGGCCTTGGTCATGAGAACCCCACACTGATGGTTCCCCTCCCTGGTGCCACGGCAGCATTGCTCACCCTTCCGGCCCCACAGCAGGCTGTGGTTTCCCTCCCCACCAACCACAGGGCCGTTGCACATACTTTCCTGCTTCAGGAAGGTCCCTGCCTGGCTCACCTTGTTCTCCTTCTCTTTAGGTCTCAGCTTGGATGCTACCTTTCCAGAGAGGCCTTTATTGCACCCCCCACCCCTAAGTTGGCCTTCTGTGCAGTTCTCTAGCTCTGTCCTCTATCTATCTGCCTATCACAGCTGTGCTCATTCTGGGGGCATGCTGTCACTGGCTCTTTGCTGGTCTCCTTTGCCAGAATTAATCTCCATGCTAGAAGAGGTTCTGTGGGCCCATTCTCGCTGCACTGCAAAGCAGCATCTGGCATATGGCAGGACTCAGCACAAAGTCATGGAGTGAAAAACAGGTGCCTCTCAGCAGGCTTGGGGTGAGCATGGAGGTTCATCCCTGAACTCTACATCTCCTCTGAAGAAAATATTCTGATCCTCGGATATGATCTTCAGGTTCCCTATCCATGAAGTCTGTACAACCAATAAACCAGGCAATGACTCGACGAATAGGAATAGTGGGGTTTTGTTCCTGATCTATTCTAACTGCAGTGGCCAAATTAACATATGGCAATGTGCTTTGTCAGGACAAACAAACAATGATGGATTCATACCCACACTGAGAGGGGTGAACTGTGATGCCATCCAACTTCCCTCCCAGTACAACAGGGCCCTCTGGCTTTGTGTGGGTGCTTGTGGATGGACACCTCACTTCCTTCCAAGATAGCTGGTTCCACTCCCAGCCAACAGCTCAGGCTGCCTCCCAGCCCAGCTGTCCTGCAGGTTCCAGCCCCACAGCATGTGCGTCTCTGTGTCCTCTAGCCAGTGGGCTTTCTACTTTGAGAATCTCAGCTTCTCGCCCAAAATGCTGGATTTCTCATGGAAATTTTCCTGGATACGATGAGCAGTCGGGGTGACCAAATGGACCATGTGTATGGATGCAGTGAATGTATGCACCCAGAGAGAGAGAGGCCCTAGTGCTTCCATTCTGATGTGTTCTTGGAGAAAACCATTGAAGAACTGTGGTCAGCAGGTGCTCCAGCAGTTTCAGCGCCATGGGCTTAGTGGGGCTCCATGGCCCTGTGTATGCATTTCCATGTCCTGCAGCCAAGGCGTCAGCTCACTGCATTCATTCAATAGCTCCTGAGTTCCCACCACGTGCTGTGTGTGTGTGGTGGTGGGGGGTGACTTTTTAGCAAGCAAAGTCAAACCACACATGCCCCCTGCCTTTTAAGAGTTCAAGATCTGTAGCACAGACAGCCATAGGGACTAGGGACTCCAGCACCGTGCGCTGTAGTGGATGTACACAGAATGCCCCATGGGCAGGCACAGGTGGCAGCTAATTCCAGCCGGGCTTGCCTGGGGATTCCTTATGTGACACCCACTGTAGACACAGCCTGCAGCTGTTTTCTTCTGCGATCACCTCCGCCTTACAAAGGAAGGCCATGCACTCCTGCGTGAAGGGCTGCTCTTTGCTTCTGGTCCAGACCTGCTCAGACTCCATCACACCCATGGCGTGGCTTTGAGACGATACTCATCAGGCTCCCTGAGCTGCTCGGGGACAGGCCACTGTGAGAATTCCACTTTGATTTTCAAGCAGCTGAGAAACCAGAGACGTGGTGAATCCCCTCAGCCCTCCGCTCGGAATAAGCTCTCTGTCTGGTGAGAGCAGTCACTCCTCCTGTTCTTTGAGGACAAGACCAGTAAAAGACTTGAGTCACCATTTCCAAAGAAAAACAAGAAGAATGCAAATTCCTCAGCTTAAAAATATATACAAAGGGACTGATTCGATATAACTCTCTGGAGTAAGAAGAGCTGTGACTTCCATTGGCTGGTACTGTTTAGAGAAGGATCGCTGTGCTGAAGTTGAAAAAGAATGTATTCAGCTTTGATATTTGAAGGAAGTGTCCCAACCATCATGTATTTCTGCCTGGTTTTCTTTTAGAATGCAGCAGCTGGAGTCGACATTAAAGAGCGCCGTTTCCCATTTGCTGCGGAAGATGTTTAATTGGAAGTCTCTCCCTGCCCCTCGGTAAGCCTCATTTCTGCGTATTAGCTTTACACATGAGTTCTGGGGTGACTGGTCAAGACGGGAGTCTGTGTGTAATTAGACCAGACCGAGGAAGAAGCAGGAAGTTTGCTGGTGAAGAACAGGGGAGTCTCTGTATCGCCTTTAATCACTCTTCCCACTTGGTGTAATGTTCACGTGTTATCTTTCATCCCAGCCATGGGGACAGCACGCCAATGCATGCTGTCTCCTCGTGGGGCCCTTCAGTCCATCTCCACGACCACCCAGCCCTCACTGTCATCTGTCTGACCCCGCTGGCCTTGCTCTTCTTTTTGGACGATAATAACCTCCCTCCAACCACCCTGACACAGTCTCAGAACATTTGCTTGGGCCGTGGCCCCTGCCCATTCTTTCCTCAGCTCCTGGCCTACTTGGTCCCTTCCCGTTATCCTTGTCTCTGCTTAAGCATCAGCTCCTCAGAGGTCCTCTGACCAGCCCATTGCAAGTTTTTCCCCTTCCTCCTTGCGGTTCTGCTCCTCCCTCCACCTTGCAGCTCTGCAGCTTCCCGTGAATGTGCTTGTTGACATGCTGGCTATCATGTGCCCCACCTGGCTGTTCACCCCTTGATGCCAGCACCAGCTTTCTTGCTGGCTGCGTTGCTGCCTGTGCCTGCAGTGGTGGCTCTGTAAGCATCTGCTGAACAAACGCATGGATGAATGAACGCTTTCAGATCCAGGCTGTGTGGGGGTCAAAACTAAAGAAAACAACACACAAAATGAGTTAGGAATGGGGTTTATTTAAATTCTTAAAAGCTGCTAAGTTTCTGTATGTCACAAAACTATATATTATTGAATATTTTAATTAGTTACCTGATTGTATTCTACATTTTCCTACATTTTTCTCTTGCATACATTTTGCCTTTTCATATGACAAAAATTTTTGGTATTGCTTTTAACAGAGCAGAAAGATAATTCCTCTAGTGTGGTCAGGTAAACCTTTTTTTTAAAGTTATGGATAGTTGGTGGCGTGCAACATGCAGATGGACACACAGACAGACTCACTGTGGCATTGGGTAAGGTTTTGTCCTATGGACACAAGAATTTTGATGGATTCTTTCTCTTTCTTTTTTTGAGACAGTCTTGCTCTGTCACCCAGCCTGGAGTGCAGTGGAGCAATATCAGCTCACTGCAACCTCTACCTCCAGGGTTCAAGTGATTCTTGTGCCTCAGCCACCCAAGTAGCTGGGTAGCTGGGATTACAGGTATACACACCACATCCAGGTAATTTTTGCATTTTTAGTAGTGGCAGGATTTTACCATGGCTGGTCTGGAACTCCTGGCCTCAAGTGATCCACCCACCTCATCCTTCCAAAGTGCTGGGATTATAGGCATGAGCCACTGTACCCGTCCTTAGTTTCTTTTTCATCCCATAAAAAAAAAAATGGTTCATTTACATTTGTGTATATGCATTACAAATTATTCCTTACAAGGGAGAACATTTATTTTGACTAGGTAATGATGAGAACTGAATGCTCTCCTGATAATTGCATGTCTGATGATAAGAAGGTTTTTCTTAGACTGGCTTCTGGCTCCATACATTTCAAACCTTGCTCCTTTTCCTCTTCCACCAAACCCTCTGGTGCTGGGCACCAATGGGAAGCTCATCTGGCCCTGGGATCCTGGCAGGACACTGGGAGCGCTATTGCCATGGGCAGCAGGATTGTTCCTGGAAACATCACTGACCCAGGACACCTAGCACAATGGCACTCGATGTGGAAGTGGCTTCATCCGAATCTGCCACTCAAGCCTAAATAAGTGCTTTCCAGAAGAGCAACAGCCCCTCTGACAGCTCTCGAGGTGAGGCAAACCCTAGGGATGGGAAGCCGGAGCAGAAGGAGATGGTGGCCTACAGGCAACTGCAGTGAAAATCTGTCCCCATCAACAAGTTTTGCAAAGCTATGGCCACAGGAACACATGACTAGGGCCCCTCCTAGTCTTGGAAGGAGCCCCCATGGAAATGAGGGCCTCGCAGTGATTCCATCTCTCATTCTACTTCACCTGCAGTCAAATGAGAAGAGATTTCAATCAGCTAAAGACACCCTATCCCCTCTTCCCTACCCCTGCGACCCCAGGAGCTCCTGCCTTGTCACTGTGTCTGTCCCCAAAGGAACCACATCTGAATCAAGCCCCTTTCTCTCCCCAGTGGTCACCATCTGGGCTGTGATGGGCAGCTTCCACTCTTGCCTTAGAAGACGATTGGACAGGTGACTTCTTCTCATCACGTGGAGAATACATTCACCCCATGGCTTTCCATCCAAGCTGACCATCGCTTGACTTTTTGGTGTAGCTGCTATCCTTGGCAATGTGGCCCTGGAGCAGCTGTCCCCAGCCTGCATTTGGGGGATTTCATGTAATTATGAATAGGATGCAAATTTTATAGCCTCAGTGAAGGGAAACACCCCTGGTGAGGCTTCCCAGGGCCAGAGAGAGGACTCCACTGAGGGAGACGGTGGCAGAGCCATTCTTTATGTCCTGCTTTTTATTTTTATTTTTAATATCCTCTTTATGTCCTGAGAGCCATGTGCAGATGGGGAAGAATGACATGCAATGCATTTTTGCCTGCCACAATGACTTTGCAATCATGGCAAGCAAAATATTTTAAAGAGTAAGTGAATTGAGGAAGATATACTGCCAAGTCAGGAAGAAATAATCCACCTGTTCAGTGATTTCAGGAACTGCTGAAGAAAATCACCAGTGAATACCAGTTTCTGCAAGAGAATCTAATGCAGGCTTTGCTTCTCATTGGAATCCCCCAGCTGGTGTCTTGGTTGACTGAGAGTCTGGGGGAGAGGGCAGCGAGTGGATTTATTCTCTGCTAGGTTTTTAACAGTCATAAAGGACTGTGGTCCTTAAGGGCACTGCTCAAACCTTAGTGTGCATCAGAATTACCTGGATAAGGCCAGGCACAGTGGCTCACGCCTGTAATCCCAGCACTTTGGGAGGCTGAGGCGAGCAGATCACCTGAGGTCAGAAGTTCAAGACCAGCCTGACTCTTTTAGCAGAGAAATCCTATGTCTATTAAAAAATACAAAATTTAGCCAGATGTGGTGGCGAGTGCCTGTAATCCTAGCTACTTGGGAGGCTGAGACAGGGGAATCACTTGAATCTGGGAGGCAGAGGTTGCAGTGAACTGAGATCACACCATTGTGCTCCAGCCTGGGCAACAAGAGTGAAAAAAAAAAAAATTACCTGGAGAGCCTGTGAACATGTAGAGTGCTGGGCCCCATGCCCAGAGATCCTGATTCAGCCTGTCTGGGGTGGGCCAGAGATTCTGCATTCTGTCTAAGGAGCTCCCAGGTGATATACATTTGCAGACCACAGTCTGGAGGTTTAAGAACTTGGAAGTCCGTGGCTGGCATATCTCGAGTCTCTGCCTTGGTATCCTTTGCCAAGCAGAGAAATGCACTGTTTATGTTTTCCAGGAGCTCAGGAAGCAGAATGCAACCAATGCAGATGTAGGGGCTGGATTCTCTCTATGACTGAGTGGGAGACTCAGACCCAAGAAATGCCTTGTGTTGGCCCTGAAATCCACAATGGCTTGCTGGGCTGGAGGCCACCAGTTGATGGGACCCAAGAGAGGAATGAATTATTTATCTGGACTCCTCACAGGGAACAATGTCCTGCAAATGTCCTCCCCACCATGCTGCGTGGAATTCATAGTCAACCTAACAACCAGCTTAGCATCTTCTCTCCTGGACTTTGCCCCTCCAACCATATCAAACTTTGAGGAGCAATTAGGAAATCACTTGACATCTTTCCTGAGAGCCCTTGGGTCCCAAAAGCTAATTAACCTTCCTCTTGCCTTCCAAACGAAGTAACAACCTCCAGAGCCAAGTCTTCTGGAACAAAACAGGGAGGAAGAAAGAAACTAAGAAAGAAGCACTACTTCTGATTTTTTTTTTTTTTTTAATGAAGGTTGGCATATAATTTTAAAAATAAACTCCATGGAAAGGAGGTTGTGGGGTTCAAAACCCCTGCGAGCAGTTCCAGCAGTGCCAGGATGGTCTCAATGGCAGCTCTCTGCTCATCTTTGAGGTCTACTTTGCCCAGCAGCTAATTCTTGTGGGCAGAAACATGCCAGCTTCTTGTTCTCTGGAAAGTTCTGGATGGGAACTTGGCGTGGGAAGTCGTGAGTGCCCTGAACTTGGAGGTGGAGCTCATTGGCACCACAGTGATGGTCCCGTCTGTGCCATGTAGGCTTGACCAAGCAACTCAAGGTGTCCTGGATGTCCCAGACTAAGAGAGGACTTACCGGCCTCCACCATGGAATCTTGTTGACTTTCAGTGCACAACGCAAGTCCTTTCCTTCAACACTCCTCTCTAAGAAGACACACAAACACTTAAGGGCTTGGGCTTGTGAAGGGTGTACATCTGAGCTCAGATTCCCATTCTGACGCTTACTGGCTATGTGACCTACACTGTGATTCCCAAACGTCCCCATATCCACATACCACTGTGTCCCACTGCACTAGCTACCCGGAGCTGCCATAACACATTACCACTAACTAGGTGGCTGAAAACCAGAGAAACTCATTCTCTTATAGTTCTGGGGGTCAGAAAACTTTTTTTAATTTTTTGAGATGGAGATTCGCTCTTGCTACCCCGGCTGGAGTGCAATAGCGTGATCTTGGTTCACTGCAACCTCTTCCTCCTGGGCTCAAGCAATTCTCCTGCCTCAGCCTCCCAAGTAGCCGGGATTACAGGCATGCACCACCATGACCAGATAATTTTGTATTTTTAGTAGAGATAGGGTTACTCCATGTTGGTCAGGCTGGCCTCAAACTCCCAACCTCAGGTGATCCGCCCCCCTCAGCTTTCCAAAGTGCTGGGAGTACAGGCATGAGCCACCACACCTGGCCCTGATACCTGAAATCAAGCACCTGCTGATACCTTGATTTAAGGTATCAGCAGGACCATGCTCCCCAAAAGCTCCAGGAAAGGATACTTCTTGGCCTATCTTCTGGCTTCTGGTGGCTGCAGCAATCCTTGGGGTTCCTTGGCTTATGGATGCATCACTCCATGCTCTGCTTCCATCCTCACTTGACCTTCTCACCTATCTTCCTTTACATCGTCTTCCCTCTGAGATGCTCTGTGTCCAAATTTTCTTCCTTTTAAAAGGATGTCAGTCATTGAATCAGAGACCACCTTAATCCAGGATGACTTCATCTTAACTAAATTACATCTGCAAAGATTCTGTTTCTAAATAAACCCACATGCTGAGGTTCTGGGTGGGCATGATATTTGGCAGGACAAAGTCAACACAGGATATTCATTTTCAGGATTTTTCACATGGTTTGAGGAAGCTGATGGTGACATCTCTTCTTAAATCAGTTTTCAGGAAAATCACGCTGGTAGGCTTCAAGTGGCCATGGTGGGAGCATTGACCCAGGGAAATCCACATTTCCCAACACGTGCTGGATATCTGAGGACTCCAGAGCTACTGTCTGCTCAACATTAAAAAACAAACAAACAAACAAAAAACCTCACATTTTTAAGTGAAACAGGTTTATTGGCAGATTTCTTAACTCAATTTGCAAGGATACCTTAGACCAGGGGTCGACAAACTACATTCCACAGAACAAAGCTGCCCATTACTTGTCTTTTTTTTTTTTTTTTTTTGAGATGGAGTCTCACTCTTGTTGCCCAGGCTGGAGCGCAGTGGTGTGATCTCAGCTCACTGCAACCTCCACCTCCCTGGTTCAAGCGATTCCCCTGCCTCAACCTCCCCAGTAGCTGGGATTACAGGCACATGCCACTATGCCCAGCTGATGTTCTTGTATTTTTAGTAGAGATGGGGTTTCACCATGTTGGCCAGACTGGTCTCGAATTCCTGACCTCAGGTGATCCACTGCCTTGGCCTCCCAAAGTGCTGGGATTACAGACGTGATCCTAAGTACAGTTTTATAGGACAACCATGCTCATTCATTTCCGTATCATCCAAGGCTGCTCTACAGCAGCAGAGTTTAGTGGTTGGGACAGAACCTGCACAACCTGCGCAACCTGCAAAGGCTGAATATTTACTCTCCAGCTCTTTAGAGAAAGTTTGCAACTCCTACTTTAGACTGATGCTTCTTCAATACTAATGTGCCAGTCACCAAATCCCAGGCTACAACCATAAACCACAGCTGAAAGGAAACTCGGTAGCACTTGCCTTCAATAGCAGATGCTGTAAAAGGAAAGCAAGGTGACCAAGAAAACATTGCAAAACTCTGGACAGAATCTGGGGCCTGAAGACTCTGAGTCAGAGGCCTCTCTTTGCTCTAAACACGTATTAGCAAGAGTCCAAGAGGCATCGAAGATGAGTTAGCAGCAAAATGGGGCTTTGTCCTTCATGTATAAAGGATTAAACGATAATTGAAAATGCAATAACTTTCACCCTGTGGGATTCAGTGATGTTCAGTGCTGTGATTATGTCCAACCTCAAATCTAACTGTCCCAAGTGGGACAGCCCAAACATAGGGAGCCACTGCACTAAGATGGTATGATTTATTAAGATAATAAAGCTAGCGGGATGACAAATGTTTCCTTTTTTCCCCTGTATGTTTCCCCCAAAGGACCGTCTGCTTTTGCATGTGATTTGACTATCCGCTGCAGACCTAGCATGGTATATCAGCAAAGTGGAAAAGTAACTGAAGTGATTGTTTATCATCTTGTACTAAGTTACACCACTTTAAGCTTTAACTCCACAGCTCTTGCATTATTTTAAAACCGTCTGGCAGATCTCTAAAACTAATGGTACAAACCACTCTGTGATACATTAAAATACATTCCACTCTGTCATACTGCAAACAAGTAGCTGCTCCCCAGTCTTTGAAAAAGTACTTTCAAGATAAAATATGTACTCATGGGTTCTGCAGGTTTTTAAAATGTCTTGAATCTTCACAGATTTAGTCGGGGGGAGGGGGTGTTTCATGTAAAATGTGTTTTTCCTTGACATTTAGAGGTCTTGCAAAGTGGTTTATTATAGATCTTGTGGACATCTTGCTATTTAATTAAATTTCAGAAATATATTCTCTGCACTCATAAGAAGAGTGTATTTGTTCACTGTCTATTTATTCTTTTTCTGTTTCTAACACAAAATTATCAGCTCGAAATAAGTCATCAGAGGCACTTAAAATTTTTCAGGGTCAGAAATCTAATTAACCTCAGCAACTCTGCTTAAAATGTTGAATAATATAAGACAAGTCCTTACAGGAATCTTTGGTAATATTCAGTCTTGGTGATATATTACAACTATTTTTTAAAAAACTGACCCTCAATGTCTATTTTCAAAAGACATAAGGGAATGGAAAGCAGATTGAGAAACAAGTCACTTGTGAGGTCTCATCCAACACATTTCAGTAAATTATTGCTGGATGTAAGCAGCTGAATTTGTAAACTATTTCATTACCTTACATTTTATAGAGAAAATTAAGAGTAAGTTCACAGCAAATGAACCTCTCATCTGAAAATAGCTCTTTCTCCTCATTTAAACCTAAAATCAGAAGGATACAACTGAAATGTGTTCAACCCAACACATTTTGAGATAAATACATTTCACAACTGTCTTATTGGTGGATTTGCTTAGCAAGATTTGAGCATTTGTTATCCTCTGATGAATTCAGAGGAGTTTTTCAGAGGATAACATTGCATGTTTGCAATAAGTTTGCATGTTTGCATGTTGCGTGTGATAAGTTCGCATGCTCACAATAAGTTTGCATGTCCTTTGGTGCTATCTTTTATTTTTCTGTTAGGGATTCTAGTTTGCAGTAGAACAATTTCCTCCTGCAGCCTCATTCAAAGTACCATCAGGATTCAACCTGTTTCGCTCCATGAGACTGTTTGTTTTGCTCCTAACTTATCAGAATAAGAGCTCACGAGATCAGCAGCTGATGGAAATTTTCAGAACAGGAGCTGCTGGCACCTGTGCAGAAAGCACAGAAAATATGAACAGTTGGTGGGCAAGGTTCTTGGGCAGAGTAAAGGGCACAGAGCAGGCAATGGGAGGAGGCCACTCCAGGCAACTCACCTGGGAAGGTTGGTGACAGGTGGGAGGAATTGGCACAGCAGGTAGGTAGGTGGTGGGCAGGCAGGTAGGTGGGCACCTTGCCCATTAAGAGCTGGAAACCTTGGCCAGACTCAGTGGCTCATGCCTGTAATTCCAGCACTCTGGGAGGCAGAGATGGGTGGATCACCTGAGGTCAGGAGTTTGAGACCAGCCTGGCCAACATGGTGAACCCCATCTCTACTAAAAATACAAAAAAATTAGCCAGGTGTCATGGTGGGCACCTGCAATCCCAGCTACTTGGGCAGCTGAGGCAGAAGAATCGCTTCAACCTGGGAGGCAGAGATTGGAGTGAGCTGAGATTGTACCATGGCACTCCAACCTGGGCAACCAGAGTGAAATTCCATCTCAACATTAAATAAATAAATAAATAAATAAAATAAATAAATAAATAGCTGGAAACCTTGAGGGGAGACAAGACTGAGAAGGGAGAGCCCAGGGCAGCTGTTAATGTCCAGTGGGCTGACTGGGTGAGAAGTGAGGAAGTGGAGGCCGGAGCCCAGGGAAAGAGGGGAGGGAAAGTGCTGATCCTGGGGCCATCAGGCACCAGGCCCGTATTAGTTTCTGTGGCTCCTGTAACAAATGACCACAAGTTCAGTGACATCAAACAGTGTGGATTTAGTATCTTACAGTTCCAGAAATGGGAAGTGGGAAATGGGCATCCCTGGCTAGAATCAAGGTTTTGTCAGGGCTATGACCCTCTTGGAGGCCCTTGAGGAGAATCCATTTCCTGGCTCTGAGGGGCTGCCCACATTCCTTGGCTCACAACCCCACCCTCCATTCCTAAAGCCTGCAACCCTGGGAAGAGACCTGCTGCTGCCATCTTCCACTTATAAGGACCCGTGACCACACTGGTCACCCCCAGACAGTCCAGGATATGCTCCTCATCTCCAAAATCAGCTTAACAAACAGAAACCCTCCTGTAACCCTAAGCCCTCTGCTACATGTATAGTGACGTAGCCACAAGATGTGGGTGTTAGGCTCTAGGTATCTTTGGAGCCATTATTCCATCTTCTATACAGCAGTGCAGAACAAAGGCTTATTACGTATAGGGAATTTGCAAGATCTGGTACCAAACAGGATGTGGCTGGAGGCGCTATCGACCCTTGGTTCTGCTGTGTCACACACCACCTGCAAATCTAGTGTCATGAAACAACTGTTTTGTTATGTGCACAGAATCTCTGGGTCAAGAATTCAGCCAGAGTGTGGCAGGGACACTGTGTTTCTGCTCCATGAGATCTGAGGCCTCAGCTGGGAAGATTCACACATCAGAGGGGGGGGGGGCTCCACGGCTGGGGACTGGAGACGTCTGAAGTCACCTTGTCTGTGTGTCTGGTAGTGGATGCTGGCTATTGCCTGGGACCTTGATGGGAATTTCTGGCTCACAGTTGGGACAGCTACAGCCAGACTCTCCACCTGGCCTTGGTGTCCTCACAATATGGCCGCTTCTGGGACGTGGAGCTTCTGGTGCGGTGGCTGAGGGCTCCAAAGGCCTCCAGTCACGGAGGTGGAGTCTGCATTGCCTCAGAGGTGACACCACAGTATTTCTGCCACATTCTGTTGGTTTTAAGAAAGCTACCATCCCCTTCACCTCCCTAATTCACAGCGAGGAATATTAGATTTCATCTCCTAATGAAGGAGTGGCATGGACTGAGAAGAACCTGCGGCATGGGAGACACTGAGGCATCCGTCTTTGGAAAAACAATCCGCCACATTCTTTTAGGATCCCGGCAAGGCCAGTCCTCAGCAGGAATGCAGTGGTGGTTTCCAACTCAACCCTTACTCTAGGGTTACCAGATGTAGCAAGGAAAACTACAGAACATCCGGTTAAATTTGAATTTCATATGAACAATAATTTAAGGTATAATTATGCCCATGCAATATTTGGGATATACTTATGCTAAGAAGTTTGTTGTTTATCTGACATTCAGTTTTCACGGCATTTTTACATTGTATCAGGCAACCCTAATCCATGAAGAACGCCCATTTAAAAACATGTTGATCATCATCGCTGAGCAGGAGGGAGGAGAAAGAGTAACAAGAAGGCAGCTTTTAAGAGGAAACCCAGCCAGACGCAGTGGCTCACCCCTGTAATCCCAGCACTTTGGGAGGGTGAGGCAGGCCGATCACAAGGTCAGGAGATGGAGACCATCCTGGCTAACACGGTGAAACCCCGTCTCTACGAAAAAAAAATACAAAAAAATTAGCCGGGCGTGGTGGCGGGCGCCTGTAGTCCCAGCTCCTCCGGAGGCTGAGGCAGGAGAATGGCGTGAACCCGGGAGGCGGAGCTTGCAGTGAGCTGAGATCCAAGATCACGCCACTGCACTCCAGCCTGGGCGACAGAGCAAGACTCTGTCTCAAAAAAAAAAAGAGGAAACCCTTGCAGAGGGAGGCCAAAAGACCCAGACCCAACTTGTTTATTTATTTCTTGGCCCACTTCCTCAGAGCCAATGTGATTCATTTCCAGTTTCCACAGTCTGTAAAAATACCTCCCAGCCTGCTGGTAATCAATGGGAAGTGTAGAACCCATTCTTCTGATGAGCTTTCAATTAGCCTGTGTCTAATTTTCAAATGCTCATGAATAAATGATTAACTCGGATCAGAAACAAAAATCAAAGACCTCACCTGCTTATAAACAGAACGGTTTGAGGGTTACCTCATCATCATTTCCATAGACTGCACCATCATTGCCTTCCTTATGACCCAGAAAACAAGAATCGTCAGCCTTGACTGAGCATATTCTCTGGCAGACAACATCGTGGCTTCCTTAGTCTCTTGAAAAACTCACTGGCTAGTTTTTATCATTTTCTGAACCACACAAACCAGCAGATGGGTGGGTGACCAGCCCAAGGTCCCACAGCCAGAAAGCAGCAGAGCTGGAAGGATTCAGCCTGGGTCTCCCAGCCCAGGTACTTGGATCTTCCACAGGAATCACTTTTGTCCCTACATTTCTTCAAGAGCATAGCCTTTTTGCCTTGTGAGGTCAGAAAAGTGAACTAGTGTGCACTAGCACCGGGGTACATAGGTCCCTCTGGCTGCTACAGTAGCGTGAATATTGTCCCCCCAAGTATGTCTGAGTCCTAATCCCTGGTAACCCTGAACGTGGCCTTGTTTTGGAAATGGGACCTTTGAAGCTGTCATCAAGGACCTCCAGATGAGATCATCCTGGATTTAGAGTGAGACGTCATCTCTTTCGGGCTTTAGGTCTCTTTGCTGTCTTTATAGGAGAAAGGAGGGGATGTTTAGAGGCACGGACAGAGAAGAAAGCCATGTGAATACGGAGGCATACTGGAGTGATATTTCTACAGGTCAAGGAATGCCAAGGTTTGCCGGCAGCCACCAGCACCCAGGAATGAGCTGTGGAAGGGATGTCCCCTGAAAGCCCCCAGAAGGAACCAACCCTGGTTTCGGATTCCTGGCCCCCAGAACTGCAAGACCATGGATTTCTGTTGTTGTTAAGCCATCGGCTTGTGGCCCTTTGTCCTGGTAGCCACAGGAACGTGAAGGCTGTCTCTCTCTCAGGCCTGCCAGCTGCTCTGCTCCATCCCTGTGATCCCCAAAACCAAAGCCCCCGTGTTTCTTTTCACCACAGAAAAAAACACTGCTTTAGCTTCTCCTCCTTGTATGTGAGATGCAAATGGTGATTTGTGATTCTGTGTGTGCCTCTGCCTGCCCACCTGGTGCTGGAGAAAAGACAAATCATGTCATCAACACCCCTACTGGGGTCTTCAGAGGGAAATTTAGTTTAACTGAAGCCTTTGTGCTTTTCTTAGTCACATAATAAAAATTACAGTTTTTATAACTCGAGTGACTAAAGCACTTAAATCACCTCCAGGAGTGAGCCGGCCAGCCACTTGTCGGCGTGGCTCCTGAGAGAAAGCTGAAGGGGGCATATGTCTGGAAGCATGAGAAATCATTTGCTAAGTAAGAAGCTCACTGAGTTTAAATCAAAACTCAGCACCTCTGATTTTAGGCAAACTTTTAAAAGTCTTATAGTTCCTGTTTTCCTGTGTGCAAATACCCCTAGGAAAGGGTAGAAGCAGAACTGAATTTTTGCTGGTTTGCTTCTTTCTCAGGGTAAATTCTGCTATGTCTCCTCCAGCCCTGGCCAAACTTCAAATATGAGGTAAATAAACATTGTCATATATCAGCCGGCCAGTTCCC